>NC_057947.1:2044684-2412184 GCF_018555375.3 Anguilla rostrata
CAGCAGACATCCACTGATGAGACTCGTCATATCAAAGCAGTCCTTTATTGTTTTGGAAATCTAAGGAAGTCTACTTCATCCAGACCATGAAATAAACCCACTTTGATTCATCAATTTCAACACTTTTGATTTTTTTCAGTTGGGGAAATTTTGGCTGCAATTTGCATCAGACGGAATTTTTCCTTCTTCAAATTCGTTTCCAAAGGGAAAGAGTAAGATGAAATTCAACGTCCTGATTGGTTTTTCCTTTGCCCAGTCCAGAATGAACTTCTGAAACAAGAGGGTTTTCCCCAATGCCACGATGCCCTTTTTGTAAGAACAGTTCATGGTTTTCTCGTCCGGGAAAAAGGCTTAAAAATGTCTTGAGAGAATTGCAGTCCCCTGTGTGGTTTTGTCTCTGAATGTTCATCTGTTGACCTCGTGTTCATTATTGACCCCCCCACTTCCCCCCTCTGTGATGTAGAGCTCTGTATAGATCTCATTCAGAAGGGTTGGGTTGTTCTGCTTCGCTAAACCTTCAAATATGCATTCAAACTTCCTCTTCAGATGAGTTTTCAGTGCCTGCTGGGCTCTTTTTATGGATTCATCTGGAAAGAAATATGATAAATAATTGTTTAAAATAAGATTAAAATTTCCCTATCAATAACAGATTTTAACAGATTTCAATAAAAATATTAAGGCCCTCAGTTTTCACAGTATTTCACAAATACAGTATCATAGTGTTACATACTTCTATCAGTATGTTACACACCTCACACAGTGATATACGCCTTTATCACAGTGTGCAACACACCCCTCACACAGTATTACATACATTCCATCCTTGAAATTGAATTTCTTGCTGATACGAGCATCAGCTTCACTGTCACTCTCGCTATAATAGTTTTTGATTGAATTAACACAAATGCTTATTTTTTTCATTATGGTGAAAAGGAGAACGCACTTTTTCGATTCCGCGTTCCCAACCTACTGCCAGTGTGTGATGATGTGTAGCTATCCCTCCAACAAGAGTGACTAGCTACATGGAAGAGGGAAGCTAATTTTTGGAATAGTATTAAAGAAAACCGCTGTTATTTTCTGGAAAGTTAACGATTTATATGTTGCTATTTGATTATAGCTGAAGCATTTCTGACACTTAACATGAAAAATGAACTGTTTCATGAAAAATCGGCAAAATGGGATCGACCAGGGTCTTACACAGGTTTTACATTGCAGACTTATAATATGACAAGAGAGTTAGGGATCGAATCAATAAAAATACTTGAATGGCGACTACGCTGACCACTATCCTAAAGTATGGTACCCGATGCCAGACCACTATTTGCTGGAGCTTTATTTTTCCCAAATATCGTACGAATGATATCTCAAAGCCACAGAGCTAAGCGTTCCTCTAAAGATGGCCAGTCACCCCGAAATACAACGTAGTGTGACATCAAGTACAATTGATGGATGCTGTCTCTGAGGAAAAAACATAGAGAAAAAGTTACACTTTGCTGCCTCCTACTGTTGGAACCCCGCAAGTAGCCTATTTCCCTCTGGCTGGCAGAACCTCTGCCGTAGAGGCAAATGCATCAAATGAAACCCTAAATCACTGTATTGAAAACACAGGTGCCAGACCATAGCCGCGTTTCCACCGCAGGAACTATACCCCGGAACTAGGAACCTTTTGAGGAACTCAGTGCGTTTCCACCGCAGGAACTAGGGTCTAAATTTAGTTCTGGGGGCTTTGTTTTACCCCCCAAAACGTTCCTGCTCGGGGGGTAGTACTTTCCGAAAGTACAGGAACCTTTTGGGTGGAACTTGCAGCGCTGAACATTTCTGATTGGTCGAGTACTCGTAGCATTTGTGTTGTATTTATTTTCCGCCATTACCCGCCATGTTTGAAAATATGCAGCGGCAAACCAATTTATTTTCATAATAACTTCAAATCAAACTTGTATGTTATGCGGCGCAGTAGCCTACTTTTGGTTATAGCCTGTCAACGTCTTGGAATTATAACGTGTGCTCTTCTGTTCTTTTCTTGCTTTAGTATTCGTTTTATAAAATGCTAAGCATTCGTGCTGGGACAGCATATTACGTACCAAAACATTCAAACGGTTTAATTCGGTTGCTGAATATTTTCTTCTGGATTTTCTTTGTTAGCCCGTTATAATTGACTCAAAACGTTTGATACAGTTATGTGAGGTATGCGGCAGTTCTGCGTAATTTACATTGTTGATACAGTAAAAGCACACTGGAAATCACCTTCCGCACTTTTTGTCAGGGTGAAATAACAGGTTAATTCTAGTAATCGTCCCTTTTGCTTTTTCAGACTGCCATAATTATACTCTGCGATTCTTCAATTCCACAAAAAGACCAGGAAGATTATGGACTAATTTATGGTGCATGGTTCGCATCTGGAGGGCACACTTCGCTACTCGGCTAGCAGTAACTTCGAAGGAAAGCAAACGGTGGCTGTACCACTACTAATTTAAATGTTCACGCAAGTCTGAGTTTTCGTTCTATTGTCATTTTGCGATTAGCCTATATGGAATTGACGATGAGAGTTGAAGTAACCAATTCAACGGCAAATTGTTTACGACGTGTGCATGTTTTCTGCTGTTGTTACCAGTTATTTGTGGATTGTGAATACATTCTGTCACCTCGGATGTCAAGACATGAAAGTGAATGTTCGCATAAAAACATAATGAATGTGTTTGAGAGGATATATAAAACAGTTACAATCTGACTATTGGCTTGTTATATCCTATTTGTTGCATAACAACGGTCCAAGTCGAACTACCAACGAGAGTTTTGCTTGACAACGGTAAAATATGCCCAAACGGCCGTGGAAAAATATTTCAATTTCAGGTGATTAAGTCGATAAAAATAAATAAATACTAAAGTAACCATATATAGTGATTGTTGGTAGCCTGTTAAGTGGAATAAACCCCTCCGGACTGTCCCGGTTATTAGAAAATAATGTAGGCCACTTTGGTGGTAGTATGGGGTTACAGAAGAAATCATACGACAGATAGACCGACGACGACGTCGCTTTTTCATATGTCAGTGGGCTAATTTGCCTAATCTTCGCGGGTCTTTAGACCGCTGTGGAAACGCAGACAACAATGGGCTGAAGGAACCTTTTAGTTCCTTGAAAAGTAGTTCCTGGGACTAAAAGTTCTAGGTACTTTGGGTGCTACAGTGCATAAACCCTAAATGCCCATTTGAGAGTTCTGTGGTGTAAAACCCATAGGCACTGGTCTACAGAGATGTCGAGAATATGGTGAAGGATGGCTCATCTTATCACTTTTTTCCACAAGTGGGCGAGTGCATGTGTGGCATCCATCAAAGAACCATACAGGCCTGAATGCTTGACCCCTACAGTGAGGGGGTCTGGTGACTCTGTTATGCTGCGTGGGCTTGGTCCACTTGACCCCTTAAAGGGAAGGGTCACTGCAAATCAATGCAAAGTTAATGTGAGTGATCACCTTTCTCCTACGATGAAACATTTTCATTCTGATGGGAGTGGTCTCTTCCAGGATGACAATGTCCCCATCCACAATGGCACGAGGGGTTACTGAATGGTTTGATGGAAGTGGGCAACACTTTGGCAAGGTCTGGCATATCCGTCTCTCTCTCTTTTCTGGTATTTCATAATCAATTGTTTACTGTTTTGTTGTATGTCTTCTGTTTTGCCATTTAGAAGTAGTGAGCCTGCATTCAATAAAGAATGCATGATTTCAACGCATTAATCTATTTGACTGCTTTGTAGTAAATGCAATTAGCTAATCTTAAAACCTAATATAGAGCTTTTGAATTGTTCGTTGATTCCACCAGTTTTCTGTAGACTGACCTATCAGTGAATTCAGCAAATTCATTGATAATTCTCATTTTCAATAATAATTATTCAATTAAATCACATAAAATATATTTTACATGTAGGTTAAGTGAGAGGTTCTAGCATGCAATATCACTTGGTTCAGTATTCAGAGTTCTGAACATTTTAACAAGGGCGTCGACTGTTGGAACTGCTGGATTCAGAAAATAAACATATCCTTACTTGTCCCACAATATATTTCAAAGTTTATATATATATATATATATATATAATTATAATTATATATATAATCTGCCAGTGAGTTAGCCTAACTGCTCTACTACAGGTGGCGCAGCCACCTCTCACCTGGCAGACCTGCATTTGTCACAATATTTTATCCCAGGTTCAGAGGTCACAATATTTTATCCCAGGTTCAGAGGCCACAATATTTTATCCCAGGTTCAGAGGTCACAATATTTTATCCCAGGTTCAGAGGTCACAGTATTTTATCCCAGGTTCAGAGGTCACAATATTTTATCCCAGGTTCAGAGGTCACAGTATTTTATCCCAGGTTCAGAGGTCACAGTATTTTATCCCAGGGTCAGAGGTCGCAGTATTTTATCCCAGGTTCAGAGGTCGCAGTATTTTATCCCAGGTTCAGAGGTCACATTAACGTTCGGTTTCTGCATTTTTTACACAGATAAAGGAGCCACAGTGCAGGAGAACAAATACACTGCGTTCTATAAACACAAATACTGGTCTGACTTTTGTGCTGTTTATTGATCATAATATTTACACAGCCAATGGTAGCATTGTGAGATTCAAAGAGAAAGCACTTTGGGTGAAAAGTTGAAAACAAGATATTACTCTCTCGTTAGATTTGTTAAGATAATGCATTTGATTTGCTTTCTGCGTGCATCATCATCGTTCTGTGGCCAATTAAAACTGTGTGACATCAAAAATAAATAAATGGTACTGTGCACAGTAAAAAAGGCTAGTAGTACTGCCGTATTGTCATCTGTATAAAGAAGTGCATTCCAAATTAGTTTGTGATACTGTACAAAGTATCAGAACAGTCCTCTACAACAAGCCGTCAATGGTAAACTAGAATTGTACAGCTACATTTTTCATGGCCATCGTGGCAATATTACTACAATGTAGTCACTAAAATTGCTGTCTGATACATGGGGGGACTCTTAAGGATTTTCACTAGCCCAGATGAAATGTTATTATCCCTGTTTTTAAATTCATAACATGTTTACTATTAAATCCCTTCATATTCAAAACATGCACATTCATTCTTGTGCTATGACCTGTAAAATTTCCATCAATAATACTACTCATAGAATAACAAAATGTCTTCATACAGTAAAGATCAAGGCTACATTGAGAAAACAATGAAATCTCGAGTGAAAGTGTTCGCCAAACAAGTTTAAAAGCGGCAAAGGGAAATAGGCTACAAGAGGCAGCATATGCAAAAAAATGTTTGATTTATTTGTATTAAAAATTCATACCTAGAATTAGCTCCAAGGAGCGCTGGAGCGGGGCCTAGCACATGCGGAAAAAAATTTATTCCAAAAAACTAGATAGTCGGCCCCTACACTTTTTCACAGGCCAGCCCAATAATTTGTTTCTGCCTACCCCATTGTAGCTTGCACATGAGTAAATAAAACAGAAATCGCTTCTAGGGTTATCTATTATTTTTTCTATTATCATATAGTCTGTGTGGCAGAAATACATTTTGATCAGAATGCCAAAACATAATTTTTTAGCTTATTTCATCTTGCTTCTGTTAATAAAATTATGAACAACAAATATTTCTTTTTGGCATTTAGCACGACCAATGCAGATTTTTCCCAACTGAACTTGTGGATCTCCTGCTTGATGTCAGGAGGAGAGGGCAGATATTTATGCTATTTTCCACACACTGCAGATGCAGCAAAAATTATGTGCTACCCACGTTGTCAGAGGATAAAAAGGTCATCATATTCTCGGTTTGCACATCTGCAGGCGCACAAGTCGGACTTGAACACCCCGTTGCAGGGTCATGCTTTTGCTTTTGGAACAAGCTTCTTTACAGCGTGAGACACCCGGAGGCCCTCATAGTCTAATACATTTATGCTGATTGCTGAGTTTGATTCCTGGATACAAACTCAGGGCAGACTGTCTGATGGGACAGTGGTCTAGTTATTGGTATTTGAGCACAAGATTCTGCCTTTAAACCCCCCTCAAGGACATTTAATCTTGTTCATTTGCTTGTCATTGTAATCCCTGCTTGAGGCAATATGTTAATAAATGTAAATGTTAAATAAATAAAAGTTATTTTTGGCCTTTTATTTACAGTATGTAATATTGTCAATGTACAACAGTATTATGAAAGTGTAGATGCTCTAAATAAGAACATTGATCACTGTTAGATTTGCTATCTAAACTCATTTCAAAATTCTAATTGACACACAGTATCAATGAAAGAAAACTCTTCCTGTGCTCACCTCTTTCCAATGAATCAGCGAGATCCTTCTGCTTCATGTTCCTCAGGATGTGGAGTGTGATCTTCAGAGACCCCTCACTGCCACAGGTCTCCACCAACTTCTCAACTATACACACAACCTCAGGATCCTCCTGCTCTCTCTCAGTGCATTCTGAGTAATCATCAACTTCATGACTGTCGAACAATTCATTAATAAACTTCATAATCTTAGCCAGCCAAGTAGGATCTTCAGGCAGGCTCTGATCTTCAAGACAGCATTCTGGGCAATCTTGACTCAGATGGCTCAGAAACAGTTTCAACTTCTCAACCTTCTTCAGCTTCATCAAAGTGCGCAGGAGAGACTGAAATAAACACACAATGTATCAGTGTGAAATAAACACATGAAGAGGTGTGATGTCTCAGTGTGAAACAAACACATGAAGTGTGCTGTATCAGTGTGAAATAAAAACAAAAAGAGGTGTGTTGTATCAGTGTGAAATAAACACAGGAAGAGGTGTGCTGTATCAGTGTGGAATAAACACATGAAGAGGTGTGCTGTATCAGTGTGGAATAAACACATGAAGTGGTGTGCTGTATCAGTGTGAAATAAACACATGAGGAGGTGTGCTGTATCACAATAATAAATGAATATATGACAAATAAATGGGCCATAATACAAGTGAACCGTAACAAATGTCTGTTCGTAAATGTGAATGTACCATGATGTGAGGGAAATGTCCCCATGGGGATAAAGAAGTTTGTATGTATGTACAATATGTATTTTACATGCAGTATGTATTGTAAGTAGCAATAACTGGTTCATTTAGCAAAATGAAGTTGACAAGCAAGTATAAACATATGTTTTCTGGAGGAATATGCTTCCTGTAGGTATTCACCAGCAGTTATGTACATTCATTTAAATGTCTTGCATGAGGCAATTAGAGGTATTCGACACTTTGACGTGACACAAAGTTTAAATGAAATGGTAAGATTAAAATGGTAAGATTAAAAAACACAGGGCCAAGTGTAGATGGTATGTCATAATGCAGTCTATATGTTTGGTGAAAGACAGGGATGATGTGGTGCAAAAGCAATAGTTGAGAAGTAATAGACAATTATTAGTGAGCATATGAGCATGTGTAAGACATGAAGAATTTGCTTCAGTTGGAACTTGAGCCTGTGACTCAATGATCCATAGATCGCGACATTTACCACTGAGCCACAAACTGATTTGCTGTTCAGACAGGAAATTTTATTGGGTAAAAAGATATGTCCATTTTGCGTGTGTTTAGCCGCGTTTCCACCAAAATTACCCGGAACTTTCAGTCCCAGGAACTACTTTACCAGGAACTAAAAGGTTCCTTCAGCTAATGGTTGTCTGCGTTTCCACCGGGGTCTAAAGTACCGCGAAGATTAGGCAAATTAGCCCACTGACGTTGTCGTCGGTCCATCTGTCATATGATTTCTTCTATAACCCCATACTACCACCGAAGTAGCCTACATTATTTTCTAATAACCGGGACAGCCCGGAGGGGTTTATTCCACTTATATACAACGGGTTACCAACAATGATTATATATGGTTACTTTTGTATTTATTGATTTTCATATATCCTCTCAAACACATTCATTAACAGCAGAAAACATGCACACGTTGTAAACAATTTGCTGTTTTATTACTTTCCGTCGTCAATTCCATATAGGCTAATCGCAAAATGACAAGAATAGAACGAAAACTCGGACTTGCGTGAAAATGTAAATTAGTAGTGGTACAGCCACCGTTTGCTTTCCTTCGAAGTTACTGCTAGCCGAGCAGCGAAGTGTGCCCTCCAGATGCGAACCATGCACCATAAATGAGTCCATAGTCTTCCTGGTCTTTTCGTGGAATTGAAAAATGGCAGTAAAATTGAGTAAAATTACGGCAGTCTGAAAAAGCTAAAGGGAAGATTACTAGAATTAACCTGTTATTTTACCCGGATAAAAAGTGCGGAAGGTGATTTCCAGTTTGCTTGTACTGTATCACCAATGTTAATTATGCAGAACTACCGCATACCTCACATAACTGTATCAAACGTTTTGAGTCAATTACAACGGGCTAACAAAGAAAATCCGGAAGAAAATATTCAGCAACCGAATTAATCCGTTTGAATGTTTTGGTAGCCTACGTAATATGCTGTCCCAGCATGAATGCTTAGCATTTTATAAAACGAATACTAAAGCAAGAAAAGAACAGAAGAGCACACGTTATAATTCCAAGACGTTGACAGGCTATAACCAAAAGTAGGCTACTGCGCCGCATAACATACAAGTTTGATTTGAAGTTATTATGAAAATAAATTGGTTTGCCGCTGCATATTTTCAAACATAGCGGGTAATGGCGGAAAATAAATACAACACAAATGCTACGAGTACTCGACCAATCAGAAATGTTCAGCGCTGCAAGCTCCACCCAAAAGGTTCCTGTACTTTCGGAAAGTACTACCCCCCGAGCAGGAACGTTTTGGGGGGTAAAACAAAGCCCCCAGAACTAAATTTAGACCCTAGTTCCTGCGGTGGAAACGCACTGAGTTCCTCAAAAGGTTCCTAGTTCCGGGGTATAGTTCCTGCGGTGGAAACGCGGCTTATGTGAGATTTTAATTTGCTTTTGCTGGTGTAGGTGAAGGATTGGCTAGTGTCTGTAAAATGTCCAAAGGGGAGACATATTCTTTGTGGGTGTGGCAGTTGGTCCACCTGAGAGGCGGATTGGTCTCGGCTGCGCCGGCTGGTGGAGAGAGCACACAGACCTAGGCTGCGTTGGCAAATCAGCCCAGGTGCTTAAAGGTGTGCTGCTCTCCACAGTTTGGGGCAGAGACCGGGAGCTCACACCGAGAGTGCAATTGTGAGTTTCGTTTTGTTTTATTTTAAGCACGAAAGCCAAGAAGGAAGTAATCCTCAGCTGGGATGCTGGAGGAGCTGGACCTGGCTGGGAAGGCGGGTCAGCTACGGGCGGGGCACGGGAAAGTGGTCACGCCGTTTTACTTTCTTTTGTCTTTGTTATTTAAGCTTGTGACCCGTGAGGGGGAAGGGTGAAGTGGTCCGTTAATTTGATTTCGTGTTCGTGTGTGTGAGCTCTCTCTCTCCATGCGACAGAAACAGTGTTCCCCGGTACTGTCACATTCTCCCTGCCCAGGGTGTCACACTTGGCGTGTGACAGTGGGCTATGAGCATTGATGGATGAAAGAAGAAGAAGAAAATGCGAAGTTTGGGCCTTTATTGTGTGGACATGAGAAGTTGTTTATCAATTCTGTCTGTTGAAATGGGGTCAGAAAGGTACAGAAATAAATGCATTAAGGGCTGAGAGTCTGGCTGTTGTGGTTATTTCTGTGGGGAACCCAGAAAAGTGCCAAACTCTCGGTGCTGTATAGGTATGGGGCATGCCCCACTAAGGAGTAACTTGGCAGGATGACACACCTGCCATCCCAATATGTATTATACACACTCCAATGGAATGTACTGTATGAAAAAAACATAAAGCTTTAAAAATAAATTTGAAAAGAAAAAAAGACAGATCACACACCTGTTTAAGGGGACATAACATCTCTGAGCGGGATTCGAGTGGCCACTGTATCCTATGAAAAAAAACAACATCCAGTTAAACTCATCCCCTTACTGCAGCTCTAACTCACAGCACATGGAGACAGAGCTTCCAGTTAAACTCATCCCCTTACTGCAGCTCTCACTCACAGCACATGGAGACAGAGCTTCCAGTTAAACTCATCCTCTTACTGCAGCTCTAACACACAGAACATGAAGACAGAGCTTCCAGTTAAACTCATCCCCTTACTGCAGCTCTCACTCACAGCACATGGAGACAGAGCTTCCAGTTAAACTCTTCCTCTTACTGCAGCTCTAACTCACAGCAAATGGAGACAGAGCTTCCAGTTAAACTCATCCTCTTACTGCAGCTCTAACTCACAGCACATGGAGACAGAGCTTCCAGTTAAACTCATCCTCTTACTGCAGCTGTAACTCACAGCACGTGGAGACGGAGCACCCACTTAAACACATCCTCTTACTGCAGCTCTAACTCACAGCATATGGAGACAGAGCATCCAGTTAAACTCATCCTCTTACTGCAGCTCAGACTCACTGCACATGTGAATATGATGCAATACACCTCACCTACACATGAATGTCATATAATATACCCACCTATATGCGACTGCAATAATACATTTACTGACACCTGTGTGTCTTAATAAAAACTGCCTACATGGTGAAGAACACTGAAGAACAAATAAACAGTGGAGTCAATTTGAATCTGTTTAATTACCTCTGATCACCAGTGACGTCTCCTCTGAAAAAGATTGGTTTATCCATTGAATGATGGCTCTTCATAGACAGACCGTTGGGTGCAGGTGACCCAGCTCTTTCTACCTGGACCCTTTGAACAAAACATGAAGACAGAGCTTCCAGTTAAACTCATCCTCTTACTACAGCTCTAACTCACAGCACATGGAGACAGAGCATCCAGTTAAACTCATCCTCTTACTGCAGCTCTAACTCACAGCACATGGAGACAGAGCATCCAGTTAAACTCATCGTCTTACTGCAGCTCTAACTCTCAGCACATGGACACAGAGCTTCCAGTTAAACTCATCCTCTTACTGCAGCTCTAACTCACAGCACATGGAGACAGAGCTTCCAGTTAAACTCATCCATTAAATGCAGCTCTAACTCACAGCACATGGAGACAGAGCATCCAATTAAACTCATCCTCGTACTGCAGCTCTAACTCACAGCACATGGAGACAGAGCTTCCAGTTAAACTCATCCATTAAATGCAGCTCTAACTCACAGCACATGGAGACAGAGCATCCAGTTAAACTCATCCTCTTTCTGCAGCTCTAACGTACAGCACTTGGAGACAGAGTTTCCAGTTAAACTGATCTTCTTACTGCAGATCTAACTCACAGCACTTGGAGACAGCTTCCAGTTAAACTCATCCTCTTACTGCTGATCTAACTTTTGCAAATACACCCTGGGATAAATGCCAGAGAGAAGAGTAGCAAAAGAGGAGAGAGTGGGAAGAAGTGTAAAGCCTCTGGAGCAGTTTTTATGTTAAGGGCCTTGCTCAAGAGCCCAATGAGAGTTTTTTTATTTTGTGTACAGACCCAACTTAATCTCTCCAGATATAAGTCAGCATCTCTACATCTCCATCACAGGCTCAAACCAGCAACTGTACAGTTGCCAGGAGGACACCCTACCACTATCTACACCTTCCAGATAGCAAGTGACTCCGGGCTGGATCTGCACTGATTCTGGCCTTAAGTCAGCAGTGTAGTGCCGAAATCGGTGCAGGTCCAGGCTGAAGTCGTTTGCCATCTGGGCTGAATACGACATAATACACCCACCTTCAAGTGAATGTAACACGGGGCACCCAACCTAGCCCTCAAAGTTGTCAGTGAAATTTAGGTTTAATTAAACAGTGAAGTGTCAAAATGAACCTATTCATTTACCTTGAATCACCTGGTAACTCTCCTCTGAAGTTGAGTACCTTATCCATTGACTCTCCACTCCTCATAGACAGACAGCTGGGAACAGGTGACCCTGCTCTTTCTACCTGGACCCTGTGAACAAAACATGGAGACAGAGCTTCCAGTAAAACTCATCCTCTTACTGCAGCTCTAACTCACAGCACATGGAGACAAAGATCTAGTTAACCTCATCCTCTTACTGCAGCTCTAACTCACAGCAAATGGAGACAGAGCATCCAGTTAAACTCATCCTCTTACTGCAGCTCAGACTCACTGCACATGTGAATATGATGCAATACACCTCACCTACACATGAATGTCATATAATATACCCACCTATATGCGACTGCAATAATACATTTACTGACACCTGTGTGTCTTAATAAAAACTGCCTACGTGGTGAAGAACACTGAAGAACAAATAAACAGTGGAGTCAATTTGAATCTGTTTAATTACCTCTGATCACCAGTGACGTCTCCTCTGAAAAAGATTGGTTTATCCATTGAATGATGGCTCTTCATAGACAGACCGTTGGGTGCAGGTGACCCAGCTCTTTCTACCTGGACCCTTTGAACAAAACATGAAGACAGAGCTTCCAGTTAAACTCATCCTCTTACAACAGCTCTAACTCACAGCACATGGAGACAGAGCATCCGATTAAACTCATCCTCGTACTGCAGCTCTAACTCACAGCACATGGAGACAGAGCTTCCAGTTAAACTCATCCATTAAATGCAGCTCTAACTCACAGCACATGGAGACAGAGCATCCAGTTAAACTCATCCTCTTACTGCAGCTCTAACTCACAGCATATGGAGACAGAGCATCCAGTTAAACTCATCCTCTTACTGCAGCTCAGACTCACTGCACATGTGAATATGATGCAATACACCTCACCTACACATGAATGTCATATAATATACCCACCTATATGCGACTGCAATAATACATTTACTGACACCTGTGTGTCTTAATAAAAACCGCCTACATGGTGAAGAACATTGAAGAACAAATAAACAGTGGAGTCAATTTGAATCTGTTTATTTACCTCTGATCACCAGTGACGTCTCCTCTGAAAAAGATTGGTTTATCCATTGAATGATGGCTGTTCATAGACAGACAGCTGGGTACAGGTGACCCAGCTCTATCTACCTGGACCCTGTGAATAAAACATGAAGACAGAGCTTCCAGTTAAACTCATCCTCTTACTGTAGCTCTAACTCACAGCACATGGAGACAGAGCTTCCAGTTAATCTCATCCTCTTACTGTAGCTCTAACTCACAGCACATGGAGACAGAGCTTCTAGTTAAACCCATCCTCTTACTACAGTTCTAACTCACAGCACATGGAGACAGAGTTTCCAGTTAAACTCATCCTCTTACTGCAGCTCTAACTCACAGTACATGGAGGCAGAGCTTGCAGTTAATCTAATCCTCTTACTGTACCTCTAACTCACAGCACATGGAGACAGAGCTTCCAGTTAGACTCATCCTCTTACTGTACCTCTAACTCACAGCACATGGAGACAGAGTTTCCAGTTAATCTCATCCTCTTACTGCAGCTCAAACTCACAGCACATAAAGACAGAACTTCCAGTTAAACTCATCCTCTTACTGCAGCTTTAACTCATATCACATTAAATATCTGATTCATGCATTTATACCTCTTCCTCTCAGTGCTGAGGGTTCCTCCTTCGGTCTCTGGCTCCTCTGAGAGACTCATTTTAGAATCAGCACCCCCTATCTAAGGAGACAGGAACACATCAGACCAGACTGGACCACAAGTGGCTTCCAACCCAGATTAGCCTGTAAACACACAGCATGATCACACTCAGAACACTCACATGGACACACAGAGACACACACACACACACACACAATACAGCGTAGTTTTGACTGGACGCAATGCAGAATTTAAATGGGCCATGAACATGTACTGTACAGACATCTCAAAAGGAGTGGTGTCACCCTTGAAACCAGAGCTCGGGAGCGCTTGTAAACAAAAACAGCACAGCGCACTAGAAACAGTGTGCCGAGGCTTGATTAGTTTCTGCCAAAAGCACGTGATCAATGACGTCCGAAGCTTAATTCCGTACACACAACCATGTGACCGCTTTGGTAACTGACTCGACGCAAAGCTTTGGCATAGGTTTCGGGGGTAGAGCAAGCAGTTCGTGTCAGTCGTGAGCTAGTGAGTCACAGTGACTGCTTTAAGAATCCGAGACATTGTGCGAGATGGAACCAGCCAGAAACAGAGAGCGGTCTGCAGTTTGGGAGCATTTTAAAATGATGTCAGCAACTAAGCTTTATCCTCCTGGGACCCAGGGGAAAATAGGTTCAAAATTACATTTTTTAATATATTTTTTGTGTTATAATATATATAGTAATAAAAATACAAATAAAATAAAAAACAATAAAAACAATCTGTTATGAATAATGCTATATAAGTGCAGTTTTACTTATTATGACAACAATTTTAAAAAATACACAGTAAATGTTTTACTGCGGAAAGACCACCAGGTCCAATTACATGTAATCTCACATCCAAATTTATGACATTTAAAGACCATTATGTATTATAGACACAGAGACAATTAAGCTATCATGAAGGCTTGAAGATACAACTAGAAACGTCACGTCCTCCACAGAGGACAGACATGGATGTCTGTCTCAGAAGGATGAGAGAAAATTATTATATGAATACATACAACAATAACCTTTTATTTCAATGACCTGTTCAATCTTACATAAGCACCTCTTCTCCCCATTTAATAGTTATTACTCCAAAGTTTCAAGGCGGACACGACGCTGATGACTATCTTTTTTTTAAGTCTTGGTTTTAGGTCAGAATGGTCTCACGGCATGCATGCTGTCCCTGCTGGCTAGCTAGCTAGCTAGCAGACTATTGAATTGTCTTCAAAAGAGCGGCTAGGCTACTATAAACGCAATCGTTCACAAAAATACGGATGAAAATATGCGTCCCGTAGCCATGAGTTAAATGCGCAACGAATATTCTATAGTCCAAATAAGGGACGATTCCGATTTGCGGGAAGCGTAACTAGAAATGTGATTCAACGTTGCCATTATTGTGAAATTGGACCTTAAAAAGGGGAGGGGATGAAACAACAATTCAAAAGCGAAAGAATAATGTTGCTGTTTAAACTGCGTTAGAATGCCAACGAGTGCAATACCAACAACCACAAAGGGGAGAAAAACATTTGCCCACCACATAGGCTACGCAGGCAACTTCCTGGACCCTACTCAAATGAATGAGACTCACACTAAAAAGCGTGGTCTACGGATAATGCCAAATAGTCTACAATTAAATCGCAATCACTCAAACATGTAATCCTTATAATTGAGAGTTGTAACGTTACAATTCACGGTATACTGTATGTGAGAAGGCAAACCGGATCCTGAACCGGCAGCCATGGAATTTAATAGGCTAAATTCATGCACTTTTTTGTTAAATAGCGAAATTATCGTACATTTGGGCACTTTTTGGCATTACTGATCGTACAGAGGGTAAACGTATCGTACAAATGCGATCATTATCGTACACCTGGCAACGCTGCACGACGGGCTGTCCCGTTATTGGAAAGCCCTCTGAAACGGGTTTTGAATGCCAGCAGGCTTTATGATAGTGTGACGTCCGGGGGCTGTACAAGCAAGCTGCGCCGGCAGCTCCCGGAATGCACGGCGCGCGAACTTTTGTAAACAGTTCGTGTGGGACATAAAATTGTAAATACTGTAAAAAGCGATCTATCGTGTGTAAATATGTGTTCTTGTGCTATCCGAATTATGTTTGCTGCTTTTAGTTTAGTTTTATATATGTTAGCTTGCAGCGGTGCTGTATAGGGGGGCTTCTCTGCTGTTCGCTGTGGCGAAGTGCGAATCTAAGGATTGTCTTACTTCCCGTTTTCTTCTTCAATACAGTTTCATTGAGTTTCGAACTGCCTACGAGCAGCTTCCTGATGGAGCATTGTTTCGCTACAATAGCTTCGGCCTCACTGGTTACCTAGCCTGTATTAAGTCTTTTATTGAATCTCTTTTAACCTTTAATATTATCTGCTGGTTTGGTAATCGTAAGTGCAAGAGTAGACTGGCCAACATTGTAAAATTAGCTGGCAGGATCATCTAATACAGTTGACCCCTCCCAGCTCCATCAGATGGGATCTATAAGGCCGAGTCCATTCTGAGGGATTCCCAGCATCCCCTGTTCAATCAATTTGTATTATCTTCCCTCAAAGCGCAGATATACACTGATCAGCCACAACATTAAAACCACCTACCTAATATTGTGTAGGTCCCCTTGCCGCCAAAACAGCTCTGATCCGTCTCCAACTCTGAAGGTGTCCTCTGGTATATTTGTATTTCTGTATATATTTGCATCTACTGTATATTTGTATCTGATGTTTTGTATCTACTGTAAATTTGTATCTGATTGTGTTACTTTATTGTCTTTTATGCTGCAACAGTGCAAACTGCCCCATTGGGACAATAAAGACTCTAACTAACACCAAGCCTATATCCTTTGTGTTATATACTGGCACATTTATTTGGAATACCCCCTCATTAATGCAAATAGGCTACTCCTAACTGCACATTATGTGGCTGTAACTCAATATAGACATTACATTACATTACAGGCATTTCGCAAACTCTCCTATCCAGAGCGATTTACACAACTTTTTTTTGTCAAATATTTTTTTACATTACATCCATACAGCTGGATATAGACTGAAGTAATGCAGGTTAGGTACCTTGCTCAAGGGTACTACAGCAGTGTCCTACCTGGGACTCGAACCTGTGACCTATAGGTTACAAGGCCAGCTCCTTACCTATTATAATGGGCAAGATGTGTGATCTAAGCAACTTTGACTGTGCCAGATGGATGGTGCCAGATGTGGTGGTTCCAGCATCACAGAAACAGCTGCCCTCCTGGGATTTTCATGCACTACAGTCTCTAGAGTTTACAGAGAATGGTGTGATAAACAAAACACATTGTTAATGAGAGATCAGAGGAGAATGGGCAGACTAGTTCAAGCTAACAGAAAGGCCACAAATGAAATAATAGCTATGCTTGGCCAAAGAGCTCTATTGTCATCTCTCAGGACCACAGTAGATGAGACAAAGGAGACAATTTAGATTCTTGAAACTGTCGATTACTCCCAGTAAAATCATTTTTCCTGAAGCCATTCCAAATAGCCTTTTGGCATGGAGGTAGCATCTAATTTTGGAGCATCTAATGTAGCGATTAATAGAAACTTGGTGACCCCCCTATGCAACCAAGTTCTGTAATTCTCCAACTGTGGCCACTGGATATTTCTTTGCTCCCTGAACCCTACTTTGCTCCATTACTAGCGCCATTAGAATTAAAAGATGACATTTGAATTCAGTGCAAACAGCTGCAGTTTATTTGTAATAACATGTTTACTCAATGGATAATCAACTGACTTTCCAACTTGATGAATACATCAACATAATTATGAACAATGATTTGTCAAAAAAGGCCTTTAAAATACAGCCAGTTATAATGAAATATAATGACCAAGCACAAAATATCATCAGCAGACATGGTATCAGTGACCTGTAACCAAAAGAATACATACTGGCCTGTAACTGTATGATTGTACATAGTGTATCTGTGGCTAATATTTGATGTTACAGTGGATAGAGTAACACATGTGAAATCAGATCCCATGATCAGATTCAATGAGAAATAATACATGGATAAGCCATTTATGATTCAGTGGCCCTTAAATCTTTGTGGTATGAGGACTATGTAGTGTAAAAGACACACATTTACAGTGCACAGTGTAAAACATGCATACACCTATATGGACAATTGGGGGTATGCATTTATGGACCACTTTATTTGTCAATCATTTCTTGTATTCTGAATCTGATCACAGAAATCTAATTTCAATGACAAATATTGTGGTCACTGTGACCATGTACTCCAAATGAAGAAAGAACTACTATTTCTGTCTACAGATTTTAAAAAGCCAACACTGAATTTTACAGAACATAGAAGGTCCCTTAAGAATAATAAACATCAGTGCCCCAGTTCTTGCTGAAACCATGCAACCATTTATGATGTCTGCAACAATGACAATTTGATGACACTCATAAAGCAACAGTAATACACTAAAAGCCCTTAAATCATTGTGACAAGGGAGGGGGGTGTATTTATAGACCATTTTATTTGTCTAAGATTTCTTGTATCTGAATCTGATCACAGAAATCTTATTTCAATAATGTATATTGTGGTCACTGTGACCATATACTCCTAATAAAGAAAGAATTACATAATTCTGTCTGCAGACGTTAAAAAGCCAACACTGAATCTATAATTGTACACAACATAAAGGGTCCCTTCAGAATAAGAAACATCAGTGTCCATGTTCTTGCTCACAAGTGAAAACATGCAACCATTTATGATGTCTGCAATAATGACAATTTGATTAAACTCTTAGTGCAGCAGTAACGCTCAAAAAGCCAAACTTCATACCGATGCCCGTGACACTTTGACCAGAGAAAGCTCCTGTAATCCATCTAGTGATAAGCTATTACAAGGCTAGCTCTCAGAACTCTGCAAAATGATTATTGTTGCTTAATGTACTTACAGATTCTATTATGTTTGCCACAGCCCAAACATGAGATTACAGTTTGAACCAGCAAGCGCCCATGAGATGACAGTTTAGTGTGAAACTGAACTTCCACTACCATCTAGTGGCTGTTTAGAGAAACTACAATATTATTTTTACAACAGTCTTTTCTAGAACTCCACAGGTGTTCTTATGTCTTAATAATTGCAGTAGATGTGACTGTAAACTAAAATGTTTTGCAAATAATTAAATGTTTTATTTATCAGAAAAACAGCTTTCATGTCTATATGAGTGCACATAGTGAATCATTGCACATTCTTTCACTGCTCCGCCTCAGTTCCTGTAGATTCAGTGGGAAACCTGCAGTGATTAATGCACTTCAGACTGTGCTCTGCAGTGTACAGCTGCTTGGCAGCTGAAGGTAGTGAAGGGAAGTGTATGTTTCTGTATTTCTGTATCCACTCATGGCCACTTCTGCCTAGGCCTGCAGCCTTGTCCCAGTCTCCACATTCCCAGTTACCGTGGCGATGAGGGAAAAGAGCGATGGAGAGCTACGAGGAGGATGGAATGCAAGTCAGGGCCATCCCGAGTGCACTCCTGAGTGGACCCAAAAAGCTCTGGCACCCACTATGGGGATATACCGCCCCATCCCAGGCACTATACTGTGTTGTTGTGTTGTGTGCTGAGGCCTAATTACTGAGATAACAAACGTGTCTGACCACAGACAAAGACTCCATGCCTGTGAGATGTGACCTTATGAGGTGTGATGCTTCGAAACTACAATCAAGACTGAGACAACTTAGTGAGTTTTTGGAGAATGTATCTGCATGCTGTGTAGTGGGCATTGTCCTGGTGCATATTGTACTAAAGTCTGTTACAGTGGGAAATCATCTGGCCTGATTATTTCCTGTCTATCGTAATCGTACAAATTGAATGGTTCTTAATAATGCAGAGATGATTTGGCATTCTGTATGGTACTTCGCATTTCTTATGGATGCTGATAAGTTGTAATTTAATTGAATTCCTCTGCATGCTGTGTAGTGTGAATCTCACTGGTGTATATTGTGATCTCATGAAAAACATGTTTTCAACATACAAAAATGCCAAGTTACTCACACATACAAAGCACTGTCTATAAGTCATTCATTAAAACTGGCAAAATCTAGGCCTGCCATTAAAAGTATTGAGATCAAAATGATGCCAAGTTACTGGACTACAAACAATATAGGCTATCTTGCCTCACCAAAATTAAAGAAGCTGTATTCAAAAGCAATGTTTCCTAAACTGTTTCAAGTCACTCAAACAAAAGCCCCTTAGACACCCCTGGCATTTTCCTAATCATACCCCACACCTCCCCTGCCTCAATGACTTTCCTGGCCACTGCTCTTGCCCTCTGATACTCTAGCACACAGTCTGGAGGAAGGTTCCTGTGCAGGACCCAGAGTGCATGGCTGTGTGCTCAAACAGTCTTAGAACATTTTGGTGACCACCACAGCACCACCTTCCTCATCCTTCCCCCTTCAGTCCGAGGGACAGGAGCTGACAAGGCGGCTAACAGGACTTCAGATGATGCAGTTACTGAATCATCTATATCACCCCCTACCTGGATCTGTGCTGCTCCAGTTTCACAGACCTGACTGAACACCTCCTTTTTCCCAGCGCCATCTACCCGGGGACACCCATTCCTCTCTAGATGCTTCTGTCCCTATTTTACACAGTATTGGATAACGGTCACTCCCTACAGCTGAATCCTCCCAGACCTCCATTCACACTCACCAGCCATAGAGCTGCAAGCTAAGGTACTGTAAGGTCCAACACTGATGACGTCCCCAAAATAACATTAGACTGTGTACCCCGCCCATCATTCAGGAAAACCAATACCAGGCTAACCATAAATTTGTCCATAACAGCACCATTTCTGTTAGTGAACCCGCTACCTCAAAGTGTATTATAGGAATTCTAATCTCCACTCCAAATCATCTTATTAGCCCTAAGCTGGAGTGTTCCCTCAAGGTAATGAAGGGACAGGTCCAAAGTCTGGTTATAAAAATTCACCACTACAGCACTATCCCCTGTACTCAACCACACCTCCTCCACCACTCATTCACTCTCAGCGCTTACAACCAGCTCTCTAAATGATAACCCATCCTTCACAAAGGTGCAGCACCCTCCCCCCTGACCAACTTGTCTGCCCCTCCACACTGATCTATATCCTGATAGGACAAACAACAGGTGTGCTGTTAGCCAAGTTTCTTCAATGCAGAGAAGGTCAGACAACTCAGGCAACTCTTAAGCAAATTTTTTAAATCCCTGCCCATTGGCCGCCTAACACAAGTAGAGACGTTTAAAAAACACCAGTTGTAAACTAGACTGTCAATCACCACTTTGAGACGGACGTGCCATCGCTGGAGTCAACAACCCGGTCAAGTCCTCCACTGTCACTCCAGTTATCCCTAAATGCACACCCACAGCATTCACAGTGATCTTTGTGCGGCTATCAGTTTGGGCAGAAAAGTTAATTACATTAGCCAGAAAACCTAAAAACTGTCCCTTGCCAACCATCAAAGTACCAGGCTGTCTGTCTGGGACACCTGTGTGTACAGGCCTGTGTGTTCTCTTCACTGATCTCCCATCCTGCCTTGTTGAAGGTGCTGTGGAACCACACACCTGTCTGACTTCCCTCACAGCTTCAGCACGTGATACCTGACTGACAGCTTTGTACCTGTATCTCCTGCACCTGCTGTTGCATTACACATCCCCTAAAGGCTACGCTGTGCCCCCCCACCCCCACCCCACCCCCAATGATTACTGCAATTAGACCCAACCCCTCCCCCACGCTGAGTAGTCATGGTTCCCCCCACACCTGCAGCAGCACCTCTCTACACACTGAAGTCACATGACCTAACCTCTAACATCTGATGCACTGCAGTGGGGCTGGCACTAACGGCCTGACTGGGTTGTTGACGTAACCCATCTCCCCTTTCTCCGGCTAGTTTAGTCAGTCTCGTCAGGTTAGAATCATCACTGCTTATTTCTGACTGAAACCAATACTTTAAACTCCTCACCCTCCACTCTCCTAACTTTGGCACTGCTTTTGGGGCTATCCACGCCACTCTCGCTGAATGGCTTCCTCTTATTCCCCTGAACACTACTCCAAGAACTTCCACCTGCCTCTTCCTCAATTGACTCTCCCCGCAAACCTCACTATCCCCACTGTGTACCATTGCTTCAAGAAAAATAATTAAAGCAGGAGAGACGGCCAGCCAACGCTCATGCATTGGCGAATGAGGAAATGCCAGCGTGTGTTGCCTCTGCCAAACACCACTGCCGAGTTAGCTTTGCAACATGTCAAAAATACTAGGGAGAAAACGTGTAGGGAGTTTTTATGTGCATTAAAAAGGGTACCCCTCTGTTTTTAATTATTTTCTGTTATCATTTAAAAGTCACTCTTAATTATTCTTGGAGTTGACAGCTAAAATGTCATAATAGTTATATCCTGTATCAGACACTCTGTATCAGCAGTGATAGGAAAAACTATGGTTCTGGTGACGACGCTGTCACAAAGACGCTTTACAATGGCTTTACCAGGCCTGAACCCCCAAAAACAGTTTGTGCTGACTGTAATTGCAGCGGCAAAATTTGATTTCAACTCAGGAGACGTTGATATTTTTGAAGGTTAGTTCATCTAGTTTTCACAGTTAAATGATATCCGTACATCAACCCTGAAGAATATTCAAATATAAAAATGTGTAAGAATGCACATCTGAAGCTGGATTCCTCCTGAGATTTCTTTTTTCTGGCCACCACTTGAATGTTTTTTCTTCCTATCCGGGAGATTATCTTTACCTCACTGCTTGTTTTTGGGGGTTCATGCGTGGATATTGCCAAATGTTCCTTCTGTTACTCTTTAAAACATAAATATCATGAATGCGGGAGAGTAAGTAGCTGGATGTGCATTGTAATAACAGAAATATGGTAGTATGTGAATATCAGGGTGTGTATCATAATAACAGAAATATGGTAGTGTGTGAATAGCAGGATGTGTATTATAATAACAGAAATGCTGTAGTGTGTGAATAGCAGGGTGTGTATCATAATAACACAAATACTATAGTGTGTGAATAGCAGGGTGTGTATCATAATAACACAAATACTGTAGTGTGTGAATAGCAGGGTGTGTATCATAATAACAGAAATACTGTAGTGTGTGAATAGCAGGGTGTGTATCATAATAACAGAAATACTGTAGTGTGTGAATAGCAGGGTGTGTATCATAATAACAGAAATACTGTAGTGTGTGAATAGCAGGGTGTGTATTATAATAACACAAATGCTGTAGTGTGTGAATAGCAGGGTGTGTATCATAATAACACAAATACTGCAGTGTGTGAATAGCAGGGTGTGAGGGAGACAATCTTGTGGCAGCCAGGATCAAGGAATTTAGGCACTCATATAGTAAAATTATTTAATGAAATGTATGCCATTATTTCAACAATATATCATATTTAACAATGTTCAGCTGCAGAAAAAATAGCTGAACATTTAAAGGGATAGATTCTAAATGTTTTAGCAATGACAACAGAATAAACAGAATAGCCTATGATAAGGTGAGCTGAATAGCCTATGATAGAGTGAGCTGAATAACCTATGGTGGAGTGAGCTAAATAACCTATGACAGAGTGAGCGGAACAGCCTATGATAGAGAGAGCTGAATAGCCTATGACAGAGCGAGCTGAATAGCCTTCATTATACCACAAAAACTGTAACAGTAACATGCCACGTTCTGTACATTCTGCCCACATTTTACATTTCTATATTCTGCACAAATCCAAACTTCTTTATTAAAGAGAAAATAAAATTCTGACTTTCCTTTTCACAAAGTGAAGACTGTCCACACAAGGCTCATCATGTCCAACAAAACAATTTTTTCTATGTTATTCAGTGCAAAATCAGTGTCTGTTAGACAAAACTACTACTGCTTGACAAAAAAAGTTTGGAATGTTATTCAATGTTACAGTTACAGGTGTCAAAATGTAGCCTACGCTTTTAATCAAATTACTAGGCCTGGGACTACCGCCATATCTCACAAGGTAAAATTATCATAAAATATTTTTTTTAACTGAAGTAAAACATAATTCTTTAAAATTATTTTTTAATTACTTTTGGCCCCAAATGAAAAATTTGAAAAAAAAGAAGCCTATTGCACCAAAACCACCATTTTATTGTCAATTTCCTGTTTTGCTGAATTAGGCGTGTTAATGCGATTATGCTAGAAGATTCCCGTTCCTCCCCACACCTCTTCACCTTTAGTTTATATTCTCTCCATCCCACTCCACAACAGGCTACTTACTCCGTTCTTTTTTCAGTTTTATTCCTTCTTTTACTCCCTCTTCTTTCTCGCCCGTCCTTAAAATGGTGTTTGAGTTTGAAACACTCCCAGATTCATACTTTTGGACTTTGGACCATCTCACACTTTCATTATGCCCTGCCCATTCACTTCCTCATAATCAGTTACAGCCGTTATGTAATATGCTACAGTTTGTGTTTACACTAACTTATTTATTAGCTCCAGTTCTTAACTGACTGGTTTTGTTCATAGGTTTTGGTGTAGGGTTTGCTATTATGATGTCTGTACGTTTGTTATGTGCCATTTCCAGTCATTGACTGTTTGTTTTCTTTTTTAGACAGCCCGGAAGGTTATTTGTCATTTGCATATTTGTCATCCTGGAGGCCAGGATCAAGGAATTGCAGCACTCATATAGTAAAATTATGGGATGAAGTTTATGCCATTATTTTAACAATTCATCATACTTAACAATGTTCAACTGCTGAAAAAAATGGCTAAACATTCAAAAAGACAAATTTTAAATGCATAAGCAATGACAACAGAGTAAACAGAATAGCCTATGACAGAGTGAGCTGGATGGCCTATGATGGATTGAACTGAATAGCCTATGATAGAATGAGCTGAACAGCCTATGACAGAGTGAGCTGAATAGCTTATGGTAGAGTGAGCTGAATAGCCTATGATGAGCGAGCTGAATAGCCTATGATAGAGTGAGCTGAATAGCCTATGACAGAGTGAGCTGAACAGCCTATGACAGAGTGAGCTAAATAGCCTATGACAGAGCGAGCTGAATAGCCTATGATAGAGTGAGCTAAATAGCCTATGACAGAGCGAGCTGAATAGCCTTCATTATACCACAAAAACTGTAACAGTAACATGCCACGTTCTGTACATTCTGCCCACATTTTACATTTCTACATTCTGCACAAATCCAAACTGCTTTATTAAAGAGAAAACAAAATTCTGACTTCCCTTTCCACAAAGTGAAGACTGTCCACACAAGTCTCATCATGTCCAACAAAACTGTTTTTTCTGTGTTATTCAGTGCAAAATCAGTGTCTGTTAGACAAAACTACTACTGTTTGACAAAAAAGTTTGGAATGTTATTCAATGTTACTGTTACAGGTGTCAAAATGTAGCCTTCTCTTTTAATCAAATGACTAGGGCTGTGACTACCGCCATATCTCACAAGGTAAAATTATTAAAAAATATATATTTTTAAACTGAAGTAAAACATAATTCATTTAAAAATTTTTTTAATTACTTTTGGTCCCAAATAAAAAATTTGAAAAAAAGAAAGAAGCCTATTGCACCCAAACCGCCATTTTATTGTCAGTTTTCTGTTTTGCTGAACAAGGCGTGTTAATGTGATTATACTAGAAGATTCCCATTCCTCCCCACACCTCTTCACCTTTAGTTTATATTCTCCCAATCCCACTCCACAACAGGCTACTTACTCTGTTCTTTTTTCAGTTTTATTCCTTCTTTTACTCCCTCTTCTTTCTCGTCCGTCTTTAAAATGGTGTTTGAGTTTGAAACACTCCCAGATTGGTACTTTTGGACTTTGGACCATCTCACTCCTTCAGTATGCACTGCCCATTCACTTCCTCATAATCAGTTACAGCCGTTATTTAATATGCTACAGTTTGTGTTTACACTAAGTTATATATTAGCTCCAGTTCTTAACTGACTGGTTTTGTTCATAGGTTTTGGTGTAGGGTTTGTTATTATGATGTCTGTTGTGGCACCGTACTGGGCATGGCGGTGCAGGCGGGGCGGCACAGAAATACACAGACCGGAGGTTTGGGGAAAAATAGCCCAACAGGGCTCTTTAATTAAACAAAAATTAAGCACACAAACCAAAGCCGTACTCAACAACAAAAGTTTCTTATTTAAATTAAATTAAAGTAAAGTAACTGATATTAAGGTACTGATGACCGGGAGACAGCTGAGGGGATCCCTCTTCAAAGCAGGAAGAGGGATGTGATCTCACGTCTCCGCCGGCTTCTGCAAAAAGGTAAAAAGTTACAAACAGATTTTTAACCGCTCTGCTGCAGCCCAAAAACCCCCTAAGCTCCCAGCCCATTTCCCTTGTTGGGGAATTTCCAGGTTGCCGCTCTCCAGGGTCCTGTGGCTGGGCTTCACAGAGTGGCGCTGTCCTGGGTCCTGAACAGCGGGCCTGGAGGCAGGTTTGAGCTGATGCATATCAGGCTGGGAGGGGCACTGCGTGGGCATGCCCCGATCCACGCCACACTGTACATTTGTTATGTGCCATTTCCAGTCATTGACTGTTTGTTTTCTTTTTTAGACAGCCTGGAAGGTTATTTGTCATTTGCATGTTTGTCATCCTGGAGGCCAGGATCAAGGAATTGCGGCACTCATATAGTAAAATTATGGGATGAAGTTTATGCCATTATTTCAGCAATGCATCATACTTAACAATGTTCAACTGCTGAAAAAATGGCTAAACATTCAAAAAGACAAATTTTAAATGCTTAAGCAATGACAACAAAGTAAACAGAATAGCCTATGGTAGAGTGAGCTGGATGGCCTATGATGGATTGAACTGAATAGCCTTTGATAGAATGAGCTGAACAGCCTATGACAGAGTGAGCTGAATAGCCTATGATAGAGTGAGCTAAATAGCCTATGACAGAGTGAGCTGAACAGCCTATGACAGAGTGAGCTGAATAGCCCATGACAGAGGGAACTGAATAGCCTATGATAGAGTGAGTGTTGTATCTGTATTTCCCGGTCACTTGTCTCCCCAGTACTGTCTCTGTGTCTGTGTTCCCTGAGCTGCTTCACTCCCCTGTATTTGTGTGATTTCACTATTCGGGTGGTTCCGGGTTTTCGTGGTTTCCCCCCCTTCCTTCCAGTCTCGTTTTTGCTTACTTCCTACTTATTTCTTATTTCTAGTTTTACTAATTTCTACTAATCCTTACTAACTTATAGATTGTAAAGTACTAACCTCATTAATATACTAACATGTGAATATTACTAATGGACTAACACACACTAGTTTTGGGTTTTTGATAGTTTAGATCACTATACTAATACATTAACCAGTCTCCCCTTTTCCATGCTGCGCTGTAGCTCCGCCCCTTTTCTTTCTAGCCTGCTCTAACACTGAGTTCTGCAATTGCCTGCACCTGTCTCTTGCTCTGACTGCACCTCTCTCTCTCTGCATGCGTTTTTACCTGCTTAACCCAGGCCGTCTATTATCATTGTTGTCTATGTGATTCCAGTCCGCGTTTTGTCAGTCCCCTGTCATTTTATTAGTTATCCTAATGTTCTTCACCTGGATGTTGTTTGTTACTCCTCCCTCACTCAGTTACCTTCCCCAGTGTATAAATGTCAGTCTTTTCCACCAGCTCACGGTTAGAACGTTGATCGAATTCATTGTGCTGATATTTAGTAAGCCTTTGTTTATCGAGATTCCTGAGACACCCCTTCTGAACGACTTCGAGTTTGCCTGCCCCTTTTTGGTTTGTTTGCTTCTGGTTTGACCTTTGCTTCGCTTTGACTTCTCTTTTGCCTGTCCCTTTGTACCTTCGCCGCTCTGATCTCCTGGTTTTTGATTTTTTGCCTGTTTATCACAATTCTTTTGGAAACTCGATTCGGCACCGTCCCTTCTCTGATTACCTGGCTTCGAACCTCGGACTGAATAAAGACAACGTTTTTTGGATTTCCCTGGTCTGTGTGTGGGTCCTTGCACAGAACATCACAGTGAGCTAACAGCCTATGATAGAATGAGCTGAATAGCCTATGATAGAGTGAGCTGAATAGCCTATGATGGAATGAGCTGAACAGCCTATGATAGAGTGAGCTGAATAGCCCATGAATGATTGAGCGGAATAGCCTATGGCAGAGTGAGCTGAATAGCCTATGACAGAGTGAGCTGATGTGACAGAGCCTTGTGACAGTTATCTCTAAAATGTGCTATACAAATAAAATTCAGTTGAATTGAGCACATATGTATACTTTCTGAATTTCAGTTTAAAGCTGCATTTCCAGCATTACTCTGAGTTCTGAGCCACTCTTAAAACTCTATTTCTTCATCCATTTGGCCTCCTTTAAATTTTGGACCCCAAGGTGTGCCCAACATTAAAGGGATCAGGATTGCGCTTGAATTACTTGTTTATCTAGCATCTGCCGTAGAGGTTTTTGACCTTTCTTGTGATACTTGTTCGGTTGGTATTGTCTTCACCCATGCTCAAAGCCAAAAACTGCCAAATACTATGCCATATTGTAAGGAATGAACAGAACAGCCAAGAAACCCTTTAATGCCTGGTCTGTTATATCTTACGCAATCATAGTAGGTTCTTTTACTTTGGCCAATGGCACTGAACAATAGAATCCACATGAGACGTGTGGTATATAAAGAATTTACATTCCTTTTTCAATTAATAAAAATCACAAACCCAAAGGGAAGGAGGGTGGCCCTGTACGATCATCAGTAAGTGTTATAGCCCTTTGTAATGCACGACATCTCAGACATTAAAAGACATGGGTAATTAAGTCCAATTACAACAACCCAAAACATTCAGACATAGAGTGAATTGAAACATTCTGACAATCGCCTTATTCATCCCAACCGACCGAGAGGGCAAGGACACTGAAGACCAAGTTGTCTCTGACAGCGTGTCTGTGGTTCTGCCTGCAAGTTCAAAACAGAAGGGGTTTGCCCAAGAGATCTTTATTAACTTTTTCTTGGTTTGTTTTGTTTGCTGCAGCACATTATGCCAAATGATAATAAAATTTAAAAAAGTAGTGGAAATTCTCTTTCTGAGGAATGCCAGATGAAAATAGAAAAGATGACAATTACTTTGCTGGACAAGAGTGAAGATCAAATTTAAAGAAGGTAAATTTAAAGTATGATTGCTTATGCTGTTCTCTTTGCATGGGTTACAGATCAACAAATATCAAGCCAGAGGACTTCTTAATAAGGCTGCTGTACTCTTCTATTAAATGGCAGGGCTTATTTCTGTCTATTAGAGTACTGTTGGATGGGAAATTAATAAAAATCCATTGAGCATCAGCCAAAATGAGCTTGAGAGTTTCATTTTTGGAAATGTGTTAATGTGTTAATTTAATCAACCTACAGCCATACATTGTGAAACTATATTGTACAATAAGCTAAGATCATTGTCTCATTGTACAAGTTAATGTGCATTCATAGACATCAAGCTGTCAAACAATAACCACAATCTGAGTAATTTCTTCACTGACTATTTCTTCACTGACTATTGAGTATGTGGCTTCATCTAGTGGATATTTCTTTACTGATGTTTATAGACTGGTTTATACATGATTGCCAGGTATTTTAATGCCTTTGACGCCTTCTGGTTCTTGATGGCCTAAAATTAAATGACCTGTTAAATGTCATCTCATAAACACGTTTTCAAAAAAGTATTTTGAATGACTGGTACTCAAAGGATGATTTGTTTGAAAGTGATAATTTCATGTCATTCACACAACTTCAGACTAAATACAGAATACCACACAGCCACTTTTTTTAGTTTTCTTAAGGTGAGGCATTTTGTAAAACCCGATCTTATGTTCCCAACAGACCAACCAATGAAAAGCTCAATTGAAAGTTTTCTTCCTTTTTGTTAACAACAAAAAATTAATTTCCCTTTTTATGGAAAACTATACTCTGTTAACTGTGTTAATGACAACAGAACTAAGGAGTTATGTGAAAAGGACTTGGAGGTTGTATTCAATGCCGAGATGTGGTCAGATGCCTTTGAATCTGCTAAGAAAATATTTACATGTAATAGATTCAGAGAGAGCCAGTACAGAATATTACACAGACTGCAACGCGCTCCTCACTTTCTAAACAAAATTAATCCCCAGATCTCTCCCCTCTGTGTGATGTGTAAAAAAGAAGTAGGAACTTACTATCATTGTATTTGGCACGGTCCCTTGATATCCAGGTACTGGAAAAATATTACCAAGGAGCTTAGCTCAATTTTCCACAAATCTGTAAAGATGGAACCAGGTTTGTTTCTCTTAGATATACCTATGGGGCAGTTATCTTTATTCGCTGGCCAGCTGACTTTAGTGAGTAAACTTTTGCTTCTAGCGAGGCGATGCATCCTGTTCCAGTGGATCAGGGAGAAACCTCCCTCAGTCACACAGTGGTACAGAGAAACATTTAAGGTTTTTCCTATGGAACACCTCAGTGCTACATTAAAGGGTAATGACAACCTCTTTTATAATATTTGGCAACCCTTCCTTGATTATCTTCCTGGTGATCTTGTTGACCTACTGCAAAAAGGGCGCCCGCGTTTTGTTTTCACAAATATATAAGTCATAGACACTGTTTTTTCTTTCCTTTGAAATGGTACCAATGTATACAAAAATGTATATAATGTAATTCATATGTATTTAATGCAACCCATGGATGTTAACTAATTTTATTTATTCTTGTTTTGCAATTTGGAAATATCTGTGCTGTCTGGTTCTTTGTTTGGTTGTGTAAAAAATTAATAAAATATTATTAAAAAAAAAAAAAACACATTTTCAACGTACAAAAATCCAAAGTTACTCACACATACAAGACATACACTGTCTATAACTCATTCATTCAAACTGGCAAAATCTAGGCCTGCCTTTAAAAGTATTGATATCAAAATGACGCCAAGTTACTGTACTACAAACAATATAGGCTATCTTGCCTCACCGAAATTAAATAAGCTGTATTCCAAAGCAATGCTACCCAATGTTTCCTCAATTGTTTTTATCAGATAATAAATAACTTGGTGGTGGCAGCATTGTGGCTGGCTGTTCTCAACCAGCCTGCCGGCCTTCTGCAGGATCTATAGAGGAAGCTGATGGATTTAATTTGGTCAGTACGCACATCTGGCCAATCCTTGTCCATTTAGGGGGTACCTCATTTCAAGCTTTATAGATAGATTAGTTTATGTTCATAATTTAGGAAGAAATAAAGTGCCACAAATGCAATTGCCTTGGTGAAAAAATCTAAAATGAATTAGCTTATTTAGCTCGCAAAAAAATACTGAGATATCTCAAATATGAAACAGGGTACAGCTGAGTCAAAAAACTCACTTTTGCATAATTTTCAAGTGGGATTATTGGAGAAGAATATGTTTAATTGTTTTACATTATATACCCTAACATAAGTGATTAGAAAAGTATTATTTTAACAGTTATCATGTGTAATGACTAACTCCCATATTCTTACCTTCGCATGAGAAGAGAACATGCTCTTTATTAAAATACATAAATCTCAAGCATGAGATAATGGGAGTGCTTTGAAGTACTCCATGCGATTCTGTTAAGATTGAGAACAGGAGATGGCCCCCCTCTCCCACTCTCTCATGTGTCTTATCTTAGTTATGCTATCAAACTGAAATGTCAAGGTTGCAGGAAAAGAAGGTGTCTTTGTGTTAATTATGAACAAGAGGTAACGTCTGGGAAACGTTTTTTTTTTTTTGCAGGAGAAGTGTACGTGTGGCACACAACCAAGTACCGAACCTAAAAGATAAGATTCTCTATTTAAAAAAAAGTGTGCATGGGTTGCCACCTAATGTTCTGGCAAAATACGGGACAGGAAGGGGGGGGGGTGCCGAAATGACTTCAAAGCTATCCATTACAACGACACACATGGTTTACAGTGCTTTATTCAACAGAAAAAATAACAAATGCACTGATTTTTTAAAAGTGTAACATGCACTCTCAAGCAGCAGCACTTGCGCAGAGGCTGAGCCTATCTGTCTGGAACTCAGTCACCACCAATAAAATTACACATTACATGAAACGACGTGCATGAAAATACGGGACAAACTGCGTCCCGTATTGAATCAATACGGGACGTAGCATTTTACTTTGACATCCGGGACGATCCCATATTAAACGGGACAGGTGGCAACCCTAAGTGTGCAGTTTCTTAGTTATGGTGAGTTCATTCCGGTATGCAGGGGATCCCCTGTCCACACATACTGTCTTTGTATTATAGCACTTCTTGTATGAACTTATTCTTGCTTTCAGTGTTGAGCGTGTTTTAATTCAACATATGGAATTCACTAAACCCGACCGAATCTACTGACGAAACAGTGGTAAGGTTTTCCTCCACAGAATGACAAGCTTTCCATCAGTACTGTAACGGGAATGGGGGGTTAGGACCCAAAAGCAGAGTGAGGGAAAAAACTCAAACTCCAAACGGTAAATTGAAACAAAGACTTTACTTTACAAATCAGGGAACAAAAGGCATCGCAGGGCAACTCTCAAAAAACACAAAGCAAAACTTCAAAACCCAGGAAACAAATAAAATCCAAAAACATGGAACGTGGGCAGAATCACACAGGAAGCTACTCTCAGGAGGAAATACGCAGGGCAGAAACACAATCAGAAACACACACACAAGGATCCAGCACCCGAGTCAGGGAAGAAAGGAACTTAAATAGGCAAGACACTGACGAGACACAGCAGGGCACAATGCACAATCAGGAGAGGGGAAACCACAGAGAGGGAAGGGAAAACGAGACAATCAAAAAACAATAATTGAATAATTGAAAACAATAATACAATTAAACAGGGTAAATGAACAGAACTAAAAACTGAAGTGCCGCCATCTGGCGGCCCAAAAAGGGAAACGCAGACAAACCACAGAACCATGACAAGTACAGTGGTCTAAAACATCTAGGGGTCCAGAAACATATCAAAAATCTCTCTTTTTGTCCAATATAAAGCATATAAATGTGCCCCTTATGCAGGTTTAAGATGAAACATTGATATCAGATTTACAAATACTGCAAAAACATCACACAGTGTGGTAAAGTACCCTAAATGTGTAATCATTAACTCTCGTATGTTTTTCTGTACACTACAGTATATAATATTTTCTTGTATGAGAATGGGACAACATGAAAACAATATTCAACCGTCCACTACGTTGTAATGTCGGATGTTGCGAAATAACAAGGATGCAGGCTGGATTAGAATGGCTGTTTAGTCATGTCAATGCATCCTGCATGGCATCCATCTTGTAGTTCATTCTCAACAGGAACAGGAAACAGAATAGTAATTACAACTCACAGTTCACTGCGATTACTGTAATACAGCACGATCTAGTGGCACAAGAAGATAAACAGTATAAACCAGCAGAATATAAAATATAAAACAGAACACAACATTTTGGCAATGTTCCTGCTCATATCACATTCGGTGCATGAAACACAAACCCTGCTGAAGCTACCAACGAACGCTTACGTTACAGTGTGAAATATCCTCTTTATAAAATACCATAGACCTATTTAGTCACTCAATTTGAAAAATGATGTAACTGACATATTTTGAGCAGTAACACTTATATATCGACAAAGATATATATCTTATCTGTGTTCAGTGTAGAAGTATGATTTTTAAGCTACTCAGCCAGAGACTTTCATGCTTGCAACTCCATACTTTATTCAATCTCTCACACATGACCTGCGCATAGAACTACGGCAACCTTTCTAGGGCACACAAGACCGTGCCCATTACTACATCTCCCCTTCTCGGGCATAGATTGAAAATTAACAACTAGCTACTATGAAGTGTTTATCTTTTAAACACATGAACATACACACTTCCTTTTGTCAACAAATTATTATTTTTTTTAAATAGACATAGTCCTTTAACCATCCAGGGGGGCCTGCATGTCCATGTGGCCGAACTCGTGTAACAGGTGTCTGTTCCGCCACCACCGGACCAGCCGCCCCCCCCTCCCCGCTCTTCAGCGGTGTCTGTGTCTTCACGTTGCTGTGGTTCTGGCAGGGCACGGAGGTGTGCCCTGGTCCTTCGGACATTACCCATGGCTGTCTCCACAATATAAGAACGAGGTGAGTTGGCGCTCTTTATCACCGTAGCTGGTTCTCCAGGTGTGGTGACCCAAACTCGTTGCCCTGGCTGTAGCTGTGGTCGGGCTTTGGCACGATGTCGTCTGTTGTGGTTACCGGCCTGCTGGTCCTTAATGTGGCCATCTCTTGCTGCGAAGGCCCCCGCATCTGGCCAGTTGGGTCTGAGTTGCACTGCAGCCTGTGGTAGTGGGGAGCGCAGCTTCCTCCCCATGAGGAGCTCCGATGGTGAGGGTCCATGCAGGAGCGGCGTGACCCTGTGTGCCAGCAGAGCCCTGTAGGGGTCCTTGTTCTTCTTCAAGAGCAGTTTTGCAGTCCTCACCACTCTCTCAGCCTCCCTATTACTTTGTGGACAATGTGGGCTGCTTGTGACATGATGAAAATCATATTCAGAGGCAAACTGTCTAAACATGTCAGAGACAAACTGTGGACCATTGTCACTAACAAGGCATTCTGGGACCCCATGTGTAGTGAATATGGATTTCAGTTTGTCAAAGATATGCCTTGATGACGTGAGTGAGGTTTTCCTGATCTCAAAGTAACGAGAATAATAATCCACCACAAGCAGATATGAATCATTCTGCCAGAAAAACATGTCTGTCCCCACCTTTTGCCATGGCCTTTTGGGTAACTGCGACGGTAACAGAGGCTCTGGATTAGAGACACAGTTCTGCACACACACCTCACAGTGAGAAACAACCACCAGCCACCAGACCGACTGTTGTGCTCTTGCACGGCACTTTGATATGCCCATATTACCTTCATGCACACGCTCCAGCATTTCCCTCTGAAGGATCTCTGGGATCACGATTCATCTTCCCCTCAGGAGCAGGTCTTCTATAATGGAAAATTCCCCATGGTAAGTATGATAGGGCTTTAGCTGCTGAGGCAATTCTTCACGTCTCGGCCATCCCTGTCTGCATAGCTGGATAATTTTCTGACATACTGGGTCCTTCTGTTGCTCATATTGAATCTGCTGGAGTTTCAACAGCGAGGCAGGTAAGCACTGCTGTACGGCGTCCAAAAACACCTTAACCTCCCCTTCCAGCTCTCTCTCCTCCTCAGTGAGAGTGCGCACCACCGGTGCCCTGGGCAGTGCATCTGCAGTAATGAGGGCTTTGCCTGGCACATGCACTATTTTGTAGTCATATCTGAGCAGTCTCAAGCGGAAGCATTGAATTCTGGGCTGCAACTCGTCCAAAGCTTCACAGCTCGAGAGAGAGCAATGGTTTGTGATCGGTTTCTAATGTGAAAGAGAGTAGGAGCTCAGTCTCTCACATGCCCAGGTGGCAGCCAATGCCTCCTTTTCTATTTGTGCATACCTTTGCTCTGTTTGCGACAAGCTCCGTGATATGTATGCAACAGGCTGCCATCGGTCATCTCTCTGCATTTGCGTGAGGACTGCCCCAATACCAAATGACAACGCATCGGCCGACACCCTTGTTTTTGCCCCTGGTCTGTACTGCGCCAGCACTGATGACGATCCCAAGTCAGTCTTTATCTTGTCAAATGCCTCCTGCTGCACATAGCTCCATGTCCATTCGTTTTCTTTCGCCAGCAGGTCCCTCAGTGGATTTGCAGTGTCAGTAGTAGTTTTGCCAAGTGTGGCAAAAATTTGCACACGTATGTGTCACGGGTTGGACTACTTTTTAACCACCAGAGGGTGCCAAAGACTCTTTGTTCTGGACACTGGTTACCCTCCCTTGTTATGTTGACCCAGCCCTCTTGTTAACTTGCCCACCTGTACCTCATTGTCTCTGTCATGTGCCTTGTTTGCTTGTTTGCTCAGTGTATTTAAGCCCGGTCCTCTGTCTATGTCTTTGCTAAGTCTTCGTGATTCCCTGGTGTTTCTCAAGCCCAAGCCTCTTGTTGACCCCACTGAAACGTTGCCTGATTTGACCTGGACTGTGTTCGGTATTCTCTTTTTGAATTCTCCCTTGCTGGCGTGTTTGCTTGTCTCATGGACTGATCTGTGGTATTTGACTTTGGCTCTGTTTTTGGATTCTGATTTTTGGATTGACGTATTGGACTTGTTCTGCCTGCCTGTAACTTTTTCCCTGTTTAGGAGTGTTTTCTTTTCTAGTTCTGAGTTTTTGTATTTGTGTTTTTGTTGTGGATTAAAACCTGCTGAACTCCTGCCTGTGTTGCTCTGCACTTGAGTCACCTCCAGTCTCTGGTAGTGCAGTGGACTAGGTGTTTGACTGCCTCGTGGGGGACCAGAGTTCAAGTCCCCAGCCTGACAGTATGAGGCCATGCCGAGAGAGCATCGTACAGATGCAACATTTTGTGGCACTGGCATGTCTGTTATGGCCCTTATTTTCTCTGGGTCAGGTGCAATCACCGCTGCACTGACCTTGTGACCGACAAAGATAACCTCAGACTGGGCAAACTCACATTTCTCGTTTAAAGTCAGGCCTGCGTCTGCAGTCTTGTCAGCACTGATGTCAGTCTCTGATTGTGCTGCATCTCGTCCTCTCCGCAAATCAGCACATCATCTGCATGGCAGATTACTCCATCCAGTCCATCCAGTAGTTGTGACATGCGTCTTTGGAAGTGTTCTGGCCGCGATTCCAAATGGCAAAACGTTAAAACAAAATCTACCAAAAAGAGTCACAAAAGTGGTAAGCTCTCTGCTTTCTGGTGCCAATGGCATTTGCCAAAAGCCTGACCTGGCATCCAGTTTAGTGAACACCTTAGAGCCGCTAAGCTGAGCCAAGGACTGTTCCACTGATGGCAGAATGTGACGTTCCCTGCACTCCGCCACATTCAATTTTGTCAAGTCAACACAGATCCTAATCTTATCACTATTGGCCTTGGGCACTACCACCATGCCAGCAAACCAGTCTGTAGCTTTTTCAATCAGCGAGATGACCCCTATGTCTTGCATCCTCTCCAGTTCGTCTTTAACTTTACCCATCAGTGGGATAGGGACTCTCCTTGGGGAGAGCATATGGAACAGCATCAGCCTTTATCCTGATCTTGTAATCCCCTTGCAGCTTGCCAAGCCCAGAGAACAGTTTAGGAAACTGTTGCTTGTATGCCTGCCCTGGCTCCGCCACCTCATGTGCTTTGAGTTCTGAAAATGTGCAGAAGAATGCAGAGAATGGTGCTGCTGTGTGATGAGGCTCGGATGGAGACACCTTCAATAGCCGGCTCTGCTGACGGGCAGTGACTGGCTGAGGAGCCACTAGGCCCTGATGTTGAGGCCCTATCCTGCCCGGAATAGCATTTTATAGACCAGCATAACCTAACGTACTCAAAACAGGAGATGCTGCAATAGAGGACAGAGCAACACCACACGTCTCACTGCTAATGGAAAAGCTGCACTTTGGATTTGACCTTGACCTTGGTGATTCACTGTAATTCCTACAGAATGAAATACATTCATATTCTTACAGTAATGTGTCCAGAGAAGATGTTCACTGAAAGGATTGTGCACAGATTTTGGACTTGAAAATTTCTTAGACCTCTGGTGAGTTCTCAAATTGTATCTGTTTATAGAATTTCTCACATATTTTCAAAGACATGTACAAATTTAACAATGGTTTTAAAAAGAATCATGTCAGCCAAGCTTTTTGTATTGGCATTCATTACAGTGGAAAACATGCTCTTTAATTGGCTATTTTTTTTAAACTATATGCATGCACCACATCAGTGCTCTTTGAGAAAACAGTTTTTTCAGTTCAAAGAATATCATATAAAACTTAATGTTCAAGGAATTATTGTGCCTCAACCCTGTGTTGTATGTTAGGTACTGTAAAACCATGTTGGACAACGTCAAACTGACATGGTGAAATGTTTTGGCTTTAAGCTAGTGATGAATACCATTTCATAGCCACAAGCAAATAGATTAGCTGAAAAACATTTTGCTTGTGATGGAATTTTCTTAACCTTCCCCAGCTAATTGCACAAGGCAAAATACATGCAATGGAGTCCATCATAATACAAGAAAGACACAAAAATCAAGACCATGTATCCAAAACATAAAAATCTATGCAACAGGAGCTCCAGCATCGATCACCATCATTCTCTGAAATAAAGACACAAGAGCATTACTGGAACAGTAGAAACAGACCAATGCTTTACAGTATGTAGGTACTCTATGAGCAAACACAAGCAATTTCTGTGCATTATTTTCTTATCATTACATTACATTACAGGCATTTAGCAGACGCTCTTATCCAGAGCGACTTACACAACATTTTTACATTGTATCCATTTATACAGCTGGATATATACTGAAGCAATTTCGGTTAAGTACCTTGTTCAAGGGTACAACGGCAGTGTCCTACCGGGGAATCGAACCTACGACCTTTCGGTTACAAGTCCAGTTCCTTACCCATTGTGCTACACTCCATCCAGTACTGCGTATCAGTACTGACACTCCGTATCAGTACTGTAATTCTGTAATATCCCGCTGTAATTCTGTAATAATATAAAATGACACCAACACATCAATCCTGTAATGTAATTACATTATCACATTTTGCAGTAAATTATTTACTTATCAATGTTCAGTTCAAAAACTCTTATTGGAGGCCTCTTTTGACCTTTTTAAGTTTGGCTGTACAATCCTTCCAGCTTCTCCCATTGTTATGCCTGGATTTATGACATGGTCAATCACTGCAGCTCTAAATTCATTCAATACCAATTTGGCAAATTGAGTTTTTCACATTGAGCCAAAGCAATCATAACATAATGTAATGCATTTGTAATGCGCAACTGCAGTTAATAGAAATGCATCTGAAAAAATGAGAAACTGCAGGGTCTCAGGAACATCTCAGAGACTGGATGTCATTCAAACTACACTTCTGCCCTGATTTTGGCTTAGTGGTCTAATCCATTCTACTGATGTGCAGCAGATCCAGGTTTAAACCTACAGGAAAACCATTTATTTGAGAGGTAACATACCTGCTCAATAGACAAGCAGTGACTTTTCAAAATGTACTGAGTTCTGGTTATACTACAGTAACAGAAGCAAGCATTCATCAGACACTACACAACTTTTCTTATAATGGATTTTATTTCCACGAATGTAGGTGAATTTCATTGCTTCAACTGTGCAGACTTTAGCCCCATGTTGATCTCCTCATATTGAGCCCAAACATAATCCCATATAGAATGTGAAATAAGTACTACTGTGTCACAGGAGTTAAATACATCACACAATAATAAATCATAACACCAAAAAATTGATATTTTTTATAATTCAGCTTTAATCATTGAAGATTACTGTCTGGAAATACAGAAAATTAAAGCAACAGGTTAAAAAAACCAATCCTGACGCAATAAATAAGGAAACTCAACCCATCATTGTTTACAGTAATGAAAGGAAATAAGTACACTGCAGTGATCATTCTGCATTCTCCATATCAGCTGCATTTGCCCACAGAAATTTGCACACTGGAACACTTGTGAAAATGAATGAAAGCAACTGTAAAAACTAGTAAAATGCACATTTAAGTGGAGGAGTTTGCCACTGGCTTCTTTTATACAAAGATGCAGATACAGGAGACAGAATTATTACTTCAAAAGCATTTTAACCTGCATCTTTTGCCATTATTACACTCAATGTTATATTAATGTTTTAATAATCAAAAGTACATAAACACACCTTGAACATTTGCAATATTAATGTATTAAAATGTAAAATGTAAAAAAAATAAAATCAGATTTAGATAGCAAGTGCTAAACCTGAACCTGCTAAAGGATCATACTCTTATGTACAGGGTTTAAACTGTACTGAACTTAATATTGGGCACAGCTGAAATTGCATTGGAAAGGCATTGGTCAAGGAAGGTTGCAAGTGTGTCGACGTGTGTGTGCTGATGTATGTGGTCACTTCTGGCACTATGATCTTTACTTCACTCTAGTGTGTTTTTCTGCACCTTGAACTGATGCACTCATTGTACGTCGCTCTGGATAAGAGCGACTGCTAAATGCCTGTAATGTAATGTGTGTGTGTGTGTGTGTGATTGGGTGAGAGTGTGTTTGTGTGCGTGAATCTGTGAATGTGTGTGCATGCGTGTGTACACTTGTGGCAGTGACTGGATGTGAGTGTGTGTGTGTATGTGTGTGAGTGTGTGTGTGTGCCTGGGTTGCATGTGTGTATGGGTAAGAGAATATGTGTGTGTGTGTGTGTGTCTGTGTGTGTGTGACGTGTGCACGCATGTATGTGTGTGTGTCTGTGTGTGTGTGACGTGTGCACGCATGTATGTGTGTGTGTCTGAGTATGACTGAGTGCATGAGCATGTGTGAGTGTGCGTTTGACTGAATGTGTATTTGAGTGTATGTGCGTGCATGAGCATGAGTGTATGTGTACAGTTGAAGTAGGAAGTTTACATACACTTAGGTTGAAGTCATTAAAACTCATTATTAACCACTCCACAGATTTCATGTTAGCAAACTATAGTGTTGGCAAGTCAGTTAGGACATCTACTCTGTGCATGACACAAGTAATTTTTCCAACAATTGTTTACAGACAGATTATTTCACTTCTAATTCACTATATCACAATTCCAGTGGGTCAGAAGTTTGCATACACTAAGTTGACTGAGCCTTTTGACCTCTTAGCGCAAAGCCCCTATGGTTGGCCGAGATTACTAAACTCAAATGTTCGGTGCTACTGCAACAAAAGTGTGAGTTAAAAACAGAAACGCGTTGTTTTAGTTTCATTAGTAGACGGTACACAACAACTATGCCGAAAATGGAGTTTCGCAGACCCACCGTTGTCGCTCTGGTCGTTCATTTAACACGCACCCCCTCCCTGCAGTCTCATCTACAAAACACCCCCCACCCTTAATATTGTCTATCTTGGCATTCATAAAAATATTCTTTCGCCACTAAAAAATCATACTCCGTCATAGCAACAAGATAAACCGGGCAATAGCCCTAAGATATGCCAATACAGCAGTGAAAACGCTGCTCACTGAATAACGAAATAAAAAAAAAGAAAAAGTTTTTTAAAATGATGCCATGTCATTCTACAGTCAACATCTGGTACTAAATATTGAATAAATATACATCCTTACTGTTGGTTTTATGTGTAGAGATGTCCCTTTTGAGACTGCGTGGTCATATATTGTCTTGGACAATCCGTTTGGGAAATATACGCGCATTTGTGACGCCTGGGTATCTTCCAAAATAGCTGTGCGTAATACCACACCTGTTGTTTACAGCGTCGTCGCCCTTTTTAGTACAGTCTGGCTTGATTGACAATTCATTTATTCAGTGGGTGAAAGTATAAGCTTTCTAACGATGTATAACATGTCTAATTCTGTTTTTGGAATAGCGTTTTATAGGTCAGCGTAACAGAAAATATTCTTAGCATCGCATTCATTCTATGTTAGCAGAAAAATACTCCGCACCTAACGAAACGTGGTTAATGATATTTCGTAATTTCTTGGGAAATACTATTATTATTGTGGACTTCTGGACATAGCTAAGCCATATGTTTGCTGATAGACCTAGCTGAGATCACCATACCACATTCGTCTGTACAAATAATAGTTCGCAACTATAAACACCATGGGACCACGCAGCCGTCATACCGCTCAGGAAGGAGTCTCCTAGAGATGAACGTGCTTTGGTGCGAAAAGTGCAAATCAATCCCAGAACGACAGCAAAGGACCTTGTGAAGACACTGGAGACAACAGGTACAGGTATCTATATCCACAGTAAAACGAGTCCTATATCGACATAACGAAAGGCTGCTCAGAAAGGAAGAAGCCACTACTCCCAAAACCGCCATAAAAAAGCCAGACTACAGTTTGCAAATGCACATGGGGACAAAGATCTTACTTTTTGGAGAAATGTCCTCTGGTCTGGTGAAACAACAATTGAACTGTTTGGCCATAATAACCAATCTGATTTGATCTAATGATCCGTCAAGTAAATTGTCCCTATTTTTTTCTAATTTTAGTTCCACTATCATTCCACAATGGAGGACCTAAGTCGTAATTTCCGTATCGGGTTTCCCAACTTAATAAAATCTCCTACAGAGACATTGATGAGGAACGCAGCGTGGAGAAAAGTCCCTGAAATTGTCGGTGGCTCTGCAACGTAGTTATCGCCGTTAGCTACTATCACTGTCCAGTCTGTATAAAAATCATTTTTGCAGTAACCTAGCTCTGAAAAATGTTAATAAGCTGCCTAGCTAGGCTGTCTAATGTCTAGCTATAGTGAGTAACAACAAACAATAACAAACAAAAAAATCTTCCTAATGTATTAGTTGCAAGTTGTTCGTTTCTACCAGCCACCTAGCTAGCTAACCAGATATAACTTTGAAGGCATTATCTGGCTAATTAGCCAGACAGTGTTTTTGTTGTTGGTTGTAGACATTAAACAGCCTAGCTAGGCAGCTGACTAACATCTTTCAGATCTAGGTTACTTCAAAAATGATTTTTATTCAAACATGACAATGAATATGAAACACGATATTAAACCCGGTCAACATTTAACGAGCACAACTGTCTGTCAAATATTGGTGACACGCCCACAAACAGACGATTGTGGGGACGCGGCGAAGCGACAGTCGCCGCGTATAGTGTGGCTTCACCGTCAGACGTTTGTCACTCGTGCCTTATCCAATATTCTCCACTGCAAGACTTGTCTGCACAGATTCGATTGCCGCAATAAAGGTGAAATATATTTATATATTTAGTGAAAGTTTTTAATTAAATGCGTTTATATGACCACGATGTTTATCAATCCTCATTATCGACCGAGCGCGCTAGCTAACATATTTGGTTCACTTTAGCAAGCTAGCTGGCCAGCAAGCCTTTATGAAGTGGCAGTGAGCACATACGCAGCGTAGGATCTACATTTCCAGAGGACATCGCTGTATTCTCAAATAAATAATAACCAGCCAAAATAAAATGGTGAATTAATGCATCACACATTTGTTTTTTTATCTGAGATAATGATATTTGCTACTATATGATGCTGTGTCAATAGCCAACGCGTTATTGCAAGCGAGTGTGTCATCTAGTCAAGCGTCAATGTAACAAGCTAACCAGACAGTAAAAACGCAGATAAAACACTTCTAACGTGGATCATTTTAAGCCATGTTATCTAGCTTTGTCGTGATAACATGAGAGAAGGATTGCTGTTGGAGAAGTGAATCAACCAATTTAGCGCGGGTAACCTGCACGAAAGCGCATTGTAGTTTTTTTCACATATATCATCCAGTCAATTTAATTTAATCGTTACACTTGATTCACTCATTAGCTCCGCTAGATAATGTCTTACTCTTTGAGATCATGTAGTAGAAATGAAATAAGAAAATATATAATTCATTTAACTCACTGAGAATATATAATAAGAAATAATGAGGCTGTGTCAATAGCTAATGCGTTATTGCAAGCGTGTGTGTCATCTAGTCACGCGTCAGAGCGCATTGTAGTTATTTTCACCACCAAATTCTTATGGACAGGGAAGCTCGCTAGATAAAGTCTTACTCTTTGAGATCATGTAGTAGGAATAAAATAAGAAAATGTAATTAATTTACTGAGAATAGATACTAAGAAATAATAACAAATTAATAACAACAATAATAATATTCATAAAAATACATGTTTGAAATTGGAAAACTAATTTTTTTTTAATTAATTTTTTATAGATGGCTGGAAAAGAAATGAGTAAAAGCAAGGTGTGGAGTTATTTTGATTTCACACACTTAAAGATGGTGTTAATATATATATTTAATTTAATATCATCTTTTACTTTTTTTATCTAAAAAGTTTTTTGTGTGTTTTTTTATATGTTTGCTTATAAATTAAATGTTCTTAAATATAGAAACTTTAATAAAATATAAGTTTTTCAAATTGATTTGAAAATGTTGCACTTTTTGAAAAAATATTGGTCAAAACATCGGTAATCGGTGGGCTAGGACTCTCCAAAATCGGGATCGGCATCGGACCCAAAAATCTGGCATCGGTCGGGCTCTAATCCTAACTGACCTAAAACAGGGAATGTTTACTAGGATTAAATGTCAGGAATTGTGAAAAACTGAGTTTAAATGGATTTGGCTAAGGTGTATGCAAACTTCAGACTTCAACTGTATGTGTATGTGCGTGAGTGCCTTTGTAAATGTATGTGTATATGAGTGTGTGTATATATATGTGTGTGTGTGTGTATGTGAGAGTGTGTGTGTGCATGTGTATATGAGTGTGTGTGCACACATGCGTGTGTATGTGTGTGTGCATGTGCATGTTTGTGTGTGCGCGCATGTGTGTGTGTGTCTCTCTACTCCAGTTAGCAGAGGGACACTGAGGAGTTCCTCACGTAAAATCCAGCACAGAGGGGTGTGTGTTCAGTGAAGTGTGTGTGGAATCTGTGCAGGAGGGTCAGTGTGTCAGAGTCAGAGACGCTGTAGAAGGACAGAGTGCCGGCCGGACGGTCCACACACACTCCTACCCTGTACACACACACTCCTCTACCATCATCAGCATCATCATCACACACTGCTCTGCAGTAGGGGGAGGTGAGGGCAGTTAAGTCTGTTGGGTTGTCATTGTACCAGACAGCGTAACTGAGCTTATCAGAGTCACTGTGTTTAACGCACAACAGACTCCAGGCGTTTTTATTCCATCCAAACACAGAGTCAGAACCCTCTCCTTTCCTGCTGATTCCTTTATATGTCACTGCTATATCTACCGCTCCCCCTGGCTCAGACAAACTGAACTCAGCCTCCCAGTAACAGCGCTCACACACACTCTCTCTGCACACAACCTGGGGCTCATGCTCAAATCTCTCTGGATGATCAGGATATGGCTGCTCCTCTCTCCCCAGTGTGTGTGTCACCCTCCTGTTCCCCTCAGAGAGAAACAGCTTTCTGTGTGCTGTGTTTGGATCCAGTGTGAGCTGACAGCCATCTGTACACCAGAGACATTAATGAGATTAATTATCATTATTAATATTCACCTCATTATGTGTGTGTGAGAGAAAGAGCTGTGATAGTACCTGTGTGTGTGTTTGTGTACATGTGTGTTTCTGTTTGTGTTTATATGTTTAAGAGAGAAGTCTCTCGCGCGCACACACACACACAAACACGGCAGTGTGTATCTATGGAAAGTGTTCTGTGTCGATACACACTCACATTTCCTGGGTCCAGGTTTGGTCCTGTTCTCTCCTCCATGGTCCACACTGTAAGAACAGCAGAACAGAATTGTGAATTTTAACCATTCTTTATTTCCACTCTCAACACACCAATGACATCACATGAATAAAAACAAAGACACAATAAAACACACAACCAAGATCATATGAAAAAACACAAATCTGTAACAAAGGAACCTTATTTCATTCCCTCACCCTATTCCATGTGCAAAAAAAGCTCCCCTCCCTCCACTGAACATAAAACACCCTTTTAACACACACACACACACACACACACACACTCTGAAGCACTAAAGCTCTCCATTGCTTTGTAGTATCGAAACTCCACCATCACTGTGTCCCTGACCAAACCCCTAACTACAACAACCACATCTTGCCTGTCCCCTCCACCAATCATATTTTCCCCACTTGTAGAAACTGCAATTTTCACCCCAAAATGAAATGAATGAGGTGGCCCTTATCTGTCTTTGTTTGTATGGGACACCAAGGATAAAAATCTTACTTGCAAATGTTCCCCAGTAACCAAATTAAACTTCCCAAAAAAGAAAAGAGAGGTTGAAGTCTGGCACACCCTGAAAAACAATGATAAACAGTTTCTCTCTCCATACAGAATGGACAATGCCGGGATCCTGCCGGGTTCATCACAGAAATAAAACTATTTACTGCAGTGATCCCGCGCAGCACCCTCCACTGTAGATCCCCAACCCTCTTGGGTAACGCTGGATTGTACAGTGCCCTCCATGCCCCCCCCCAACCCGTTTATGTGAGTATGTGTGTGTGTGTGTGTGTGTGTGTGTGTGAGGTGCAGTGTGGAAACTCTCTGTACTTACAGCAGTGTGAGTGTGTCCAGTTTAGCAGCAGACAGCGCTCTCACTCCTGAGTCTCCTGGGTGATTGTATCTCAGGTCCAGCTCTCTCAGGTGTGAGGGGTTTGAACACAGAGCTGAAGCCAGAGAATCACAGCCTCTCTGTGTGACTCTACAGCCTGACAGCCTGCAGAGAGAGAGGGACACACACACACACCTTACACACATTAATATAAACTAACAGGGCTGTGTGTGTCAAACACATAGCAGTGTGTTACACACCTTACACACATTAATATAAACTAACAGGGCTGTGTGTGTTAAACACATAGCAGTGTGTTACACACCTTACACACATTAATATAAACTAACAGGGCTGTGTGTGTCAAACACATAGCAGTGTGTTACACACCTTACACACATTAATATAAACTAACAGGGCTGTGTGTGTCAAACACATAGCAGTGTGTTACACACCTTACACACATTCATATAAACTAACAGGGCTGTGTGTGTCAAACACATAGCAGTGTGTTACACACCTTACACACATTAATTGTTTTCAACCTTCCCAAGTTCTCCCACGTCACTCCCCTGCTGAGGTCACTCCACTGGCTACCAGTCGCTGCCAGGTTCAGGTTCAAAGTCCTGACCCTCACCTACACTGCAGCCAACAGGATGGCTTTCGTCTACTTGCAGCACGTGATTAAATCCTATACGCCCACTTGACCACTGCCTTGCACCCCCTGCCATCCGGGTAAAGGGTTCTATCTCGTCTCTACCACAGAGCTTCTCCACCCTAGCTCTCCAGTGGTGGAACGAACTCCCTGTTCCTCTACGAACATCTCCCTCACTACCCCTCATCCGCCGTGGTGTGAAGATGCATCTTTTCAGACTATACCTGGACTAACTAACTATCACCACTCTGTAGATCATTTCTATCACTTAAATCCCCCTATTTCTACACATGTACCTCCTGTGCCACTCATGTTACATGTACCTCCATCCAGCACGTATTGTGCCTTGTATCATTGTCTAGATGTTGCTGCTTGTAATGCCTCCTAGTTTGACTTAGCATAGGTTAGGTCAGAGTAATGTTCACTGTGCGAACTGGAATTAATGTGTTCATGGCTATGAATAACTGTACAAAGTATTGTATCTTATCGGACCTGTGTTTTGTAGTTGTTCCAGTTACCTTTTGTATGCACTTATTGTACGTAGCTTTAGATAAAAGCGTCTGCCAAATAAATGTAATGTAACATAATATAAACTAACAGGGCTGTGTGTGTCAAACTAAAATAACATGAATGTGGAATGAGTCATTATCAAACACATTTGAGTTTAAACCCCACTACAGTTCAGTAAACAGGACTAATTCATTTTCTTCATTCATTTGTGTAGAGTCGAATTCTACCAAGAGGAAGAAAAGGAACATGCTGTTTCAGTTCTGTGGAGTGTCTGTTTTCATATTAGAAACAATTACATCAGTTTTGTATTTAGTCATATTGTAGCCCTTATTTATTGAAGGGGCATGTGTTTGTGCTCACCCCAGTCTCTGCAGTTTACAGTGTGGGTCCTCCAGTCCAGCAGAGAGCGATCTCACTCCTGAATCCTGCAGCTCGTTGTCTCTGAGCTCCAGATTTCTCAGCTCTGAGTGAGGAGAACACAGGACTGAGGCCAGAACATCACAGCAGTCCTCTGTGAGATTACACCAACCCAGCCTGTGGAGAGACCACAAACACGCACAAATTCACAGTTGTGACACTGCACCTTGGCAGTTGATATATACGTACCTAGGCATTCCTGAGATGTACACCCAAAAGCAGGGAGGGGTGTGTGTAAATTAAGTTCATAAAGTATTCTGACTAATCTACAAAAGTCTAAGGCAATTACTGGGCTCTAATAACCCTTTCCATGTGATTAACTTACTTGATTTGCAAATATTCATTTAATCTGCAAACACAAAAAACAGCATTTTTGTGGTTCACTTTACCTCACCTGACATGTTCTTCAGTTCATAAACATCTATACATTTCAAAAACGCTCAATATTCATCACTATGAATAGATAAATATAACTGTTAATGTACAAGTAGAACCCATTAGCTAAACACATTACTGTTATCATGATAATATTTTCTTCCTAACCATGTAACCATCAAGTTATCAAACAATTTAAGTTTAACTAATTATACAGTCTGTCAGTGTTTTTTACATTAAAGTGAAATGAAACCGCATTCAATATAAAATTGCTTTCTTCCTTATTTACCTCTCGCAAACGTAACGTGAGGGTAACCACGACCACGCTGTTTAAAATGTGGCCGTTAGGAGGATCGGTTGGTTACCATAGCGATGACAGCTCGCTCTGAGCTGTTTACCGTTACCTCAGCTAGTTCATTCTTTGAAAATACAAAACTAGTTACATAACACAATTATCTGATAACATGAAGGTTTTATCTAACCAGTCATGATATTATTGGTCAGACCTGTGATACTGTATCTGCTAACAGCTGAAGCTGTGCCTCAGCCGTGTACGAGCTGTGCCACACTTAAATTCATCTGGCACGATCTCCCAGCAATGCAACTTTACTACGGCATCAACTGGAATTACACTGCATCGCCATCTAGTGGCTGTATGAGAACACCACAACTGATTATTGGCACTGACTGCTACTGCTGGTACACTAGATTTTTAAAAGCGGGGTGTCTTTTGAAAATTCCGCACATTGCACATATTTTCTGCGTGTCCTTGCCCTATAATCCATCCATTCATTTTATTCTCGCAGCTTTTGCGAATATAACAGGTTAATTATTGCGTTACATTTAATTATTATTGTAACAATGACAATTACAATAAAAGCCTGATGTATTAAGTCATTTTTTTCTTTTAAAACCCCTTATCAACATGTTTGGTAGGCCTTGTGGAGTAATATAAACTGCACAAAAAATGTAATAAGTGGGGGCATTTAAAAGTTATTAGAATACTTATCTAAGAAAAACTCCTGTAAATGATGTTATCCTTTAGATGATAGGAGCTAGAGCCAGAAAATTGATCTCTGAATCAGGCTACTCCACACAGCATGCCTGCTTACAGTGGTATAATATCCAGCCTATGACTTGGGACTGGAACCACAGAAGAGTGACTAAACTAAACGATATAACACTGCATCTAAAAAGCAGCTCACATGTTGTTCAGATGGACACTCTCCCACCAAGATGTACACACATACCCTGCCAGCGAGTTAATTCCCAGTTTTACCAGCAGAATAATTTTACCATTTTATTCACAATCCTTTCAGAAACACCACAATCCTGCAGCACACACAGGTGTGTGATGAAGGAGTGAAAGTCACCTTCATCAAAAGGTAAGTGTGAAAGAGAGTGGGGTAAATGTATGGATTTAATTAGAGTTCATAGCAGGTAGTGAATAATGGAGATGGATAAAGACTGCAATGTGTGACAGACCTGAAACATTTTACTATACAGGTGGTCAATCTTTTACCATGTCAATCAGACATTCAGCATCCAGTCATCACCTGCGACCTGATACTGAAACCTTACATTCTGCTCAGGAACCACAAACCTGGCAACCCTCAAAAGGTTTTATCCTGCTATTATTTGCTTGTTGTGATAGAGGAGTAAGGTATATATGGGCAAAGAAAGACTGCTGGTGGACAGAGAAGTAAACTGAGAGAGAAAGAGCGTTTTAATATTTCACTGAATAGAACCATAATCACAAATTCTATTTAGTTAAGATCACACAATACACAGCACTACTCACCCCAGTCTCTGTAGTTTACAGTTTGGACTCATCAGTCCAGCAAAGAGCAGCTTCATTCCTGAATCTCCCAGGTTATTGTAGCTGAAGTCCAGATCTGTCAGGGGTGAGTTTGTGGCAGATTCGGATGTGCCCCTCCTCGTGGCCTGAATTTTGGACCTACCTGCACTTCCCTAGCACTTTTGCTTTCCCCAACATTTGAGTAGCCTGATCTCATCTTGTGTTTCACTTTTCCCTTGTCTTCATTCATTGTGATACCGCTGTCACAATAAAAGTCCTCTACAGGCATGTTGCCAGCACTGTCTGCCTAATCTGTGCCTCGTTCCCGTAGCATACAGTATGGATGTTATGAAAGTTTATTAAAGGAGATGAAAGATATGGAATTGAAGGTATCTGTAAGTGGGTGGAAAATCATAACCTGTACAACATGCCATATAAATGCTCTGCCCATTTGCAAATGTCGCACACAACGCAAATCATGCAAACTATGCAGACTACACGGAAGTATAAAACAGTCCTTATAAGGACCATCACTGTAAACCCTTGCAGGAGGACATGCAACACATACAGGAATGATAGATTCAATCATTAGAGCACACCAGTAGTACAAAGTCCCTTATTTACTGTCAGTATAATTACCATGCAGCACCCCTGTCCCTGTAGAAGGGGGGGGGGGGGGGGGGTGTCTCCTGGAGATGGCGGTAGGTACTAAGGCTGTCAAAAAATATTTGAAGTTCGAAAACTATTTGAATTTTTTTTTTCTTTCTTTTAAAGTTTGAACCTAAATTTGAGCATTCGAATATTAGTTTTGGATCCTGCGTTTTGTAATTAACATGAATATACAGTCTTTAATTTCATGCGGTGAATCAAGTTCATGCACGCAAAGTTCATTTCCTGTGCTAACGGTACCTCTGTCAAAAAAAAACATTATGCCCTGGACCCAGAGCAAGTGGATTGTCTGGTTTTCCTTGCCAGTAACCTCCAGGGATACTTTCAGCTCCATGGACACCTAACGTTACTGGTCAGCTAGCCTCGCAAACCAGTCTATTTTTTCCACTTCAACAGATTCAACAGATCAGTCAGCTAACAATTTAGGCTAAATAATGTTCCCATGGCAGGCTATGTTTCCTTTCTGTTCTGAAGAGGTTAAACAAACTAAACAGAGTAAGTAATTTATGTTGTTTTAGGCTACAGGTATTAGCCGTTTGAATAGTTTTTGTGTTAAGAAATAAACAGGGATTTCCTATAAACAATCATTTCCCTATTATTGTGATTAATAAATGCCGAGTTGTGGCAAATTACATCCACGAGAAAGTGCTTTATTCATTTGCGTATTAGGCTATAGAAACTGTAGGGGGCTCATTTATAAAATGAACTTGCGTGCATACGCCAGTGAAGACCTGACCACAACCGTTTCCACGGTCAAATCGAGTTATGTTGAAATTTTATAAATCACTACTTTGACGTGATTTTCTACGTACGCGCCACACAGTTGATCAAAAATACGTTTTATAAATGAGGCCCCAGTTATAGTAACCTAGCATGAAAGTTGTATGCTTGTAGAAATTAACGCGCAGGCCAGTTTAGAGGGAGCGTCACGTGGATATTGCGCCCGACAATAAGCAGTTTATTTTCTTGAATTATAGGCAAATGATATTCAAATATATTCGAACTCTAACTAATTACAAAAGCTAATATTCAAACTCAATTTCATGGCACTTTTGACAGCCTTAGTAGGTACTAGAGTTTTGGTAAGGTCAGACTTCATTTTGTTAAATGTAAACTAGTGTGGATTGTGGGAGATGTTCTCTGGATAGCATTTAAGGGAAGCTCAAACAATTTACATCATTATCCAAAGTCCTTACATAAAAAGCATTTTTGGTATGCATCACAATTTTTTTGTGTTCCTTTTCTTTATCTTACAATCTCTTCAGGTGCATGTCCTTTCCTCTCTTATAGCATAGTGTCCAGTCCATCTTGCCATGTCTTGTGAATAAAATTATTGCCTCTTAATACTGTTAAAGCTTTCTATTCATGGTTACTCTTTCTCTTACAGCGCATCCAAAGTACGTGGCTTACTTACACACTGACTGAAGTGTGCATCTCTGCTTGAACAAATCACTGCATTGGTGCCATAAATAAACTTCTCTTTCATCATCTTGTGTTTGAAAGCCAACTCTAGGGAATGACATCTGGTCCAGACCTCCATAGAAGCATCCAATTGCACTAAGTCTGGCTCTGACAGATAGTAGCGCATCCAATGCTAAAGGAGGCTACTGCCCTCCTGGAAGAGCACATAGAACACTGCAGCGCTACTATAGCCAAGGGCTACAGACTCCAGTTCAGAGTGAAACCCCCATTTCAACAGTGTCATTTACTCTCAAACACAAGCGAGCGCTCCCATGTTTAAAAGGAATGAATTCCTTCCCTCTTTCAAAAAGGGGGAAATATGTGTGGTTCCCAGAGATCGAACCCAACATAGTTTTTATTTTCCTTATTTCCCAAAGAAGGACGGTTCTCAACTTGGATCTCAGTGTTAAACAAACATTTTAGGCAATATAATTTCAAAATGTTAACATACAGCACTCTTTCACGTTCAATATGTCAGAACGATTGGAAAATGTTGTGCAATCAATCGTCGGCACCCAATAATTGATTAATAATGATTAACCGATTAGATTAAAATCTACTCCATGGCCTATAAAAAGAATGACTTCAAATATGCTTAACTTAATACTTAAGCATTTTTGTTAAGGAGTATAAGCATGTCTATGTGCTTTAGGGTCAGTCTGGTGTGCAGCCTGCTGAAGGTGAGACCAGCAACTGAGAAGACATGCTAAGATCGGAACTGATGTTCTAGGAATGGACCCATAACGTGTCATTAATGCTGCCAGTCGAGGGAACCGTGACTCTCTAATTTACATTAGGTTATTCATTGAATCTATAGAAATTCATTAATCAACATTTTTATTCAGAATGAACAGTTAATTGATTAACTTAACATCACTATTTCACATCAGCAAATCTGAAAGATGCCTTCTTTCACGTAAGCTTTTATCCCCCTCACACAAAATTCCTCTGCTTTGCCCATCGCTGTGTTTGCTACAAATACACAGTTCCACCCTTCAGCCTTTCCCTGAGTCCACGGGTGTTCTGTCTTTGTGTAGAGGTGGGTCTGGCTCCATTAAGACTAATGAGGCTTAGAATACTGACTTATACAGACAATTGTCTGGTTATTGCCAATTCAAAACCCAGAGTTGTGCAGGACACTCAGCGAGTTCTGACGCATCTGATGTCTCTTGGTTTCAGAGCAATCTCTCCCCATCTTGGAGTGTAACGTTCTTGGGAGTGGATTTATAATCTGTACCCATGTGAGCTTGCCTATCAGCGGACTGCATTTTATCTCTGAGTATGTCTCTCTCAGTTCAAGCCCGGCTTGAGAGTACAGTATCACACATGCCTCAGACTACAGCCTCTCAGGTTTTGCCACTGGGGCTGTTAAGAATGAGGGGCTTTATGAGGTGGATTTCATCCCTCCACCTCAGCCCTGTGTGCGATCTCCATCGCGGTCTCACAGTGAAACACAAGCACTCAGCAACTCTGCGTCACTGGGAAAACACAGACTTTTACACTCAGGGAACCCCTCTCAGGATCGTTTTCATACGGAAAAAAAGGACAGACACATCCCTCTCTGGGGTGGTGGGTCTCAGGAGGGTTACATGGTGAATCAATTTTCTTTTAGCTATTAACTATATGGAGAGCTCTCAGATATTTTCTTCCCTGTCTGAGGGGTCATCATGTGCTCGTACGCTGCGATAATGACTGCGGTAGCCTATGTAAATCACCAAGGTGGCATGCGCTCCCTCCAGCTCCATGGTCTAGCCCACAGACTGCTGGTTTGGAGCAGCTGTCACTTTCTGTGGTTACGTGTGACCCATGTTGCTTTAGGCTTGCTCCTGTGGGGGTCTAGGCCAGGGTTGTCCGTGAAGCATATTGTGACAATTGCTGTGAAATACGCTATACAAATAACATTTGATTGATTGATTGATGTTCCAGGAATTCTGAACACGAGCGCTGATCTGCTGTCAAGGAGAAACCCACTGTACGGGGAATGGTGTCTCCATCCCCAGATTGTGGAAATGTTACCGCAGTGATTATCCCTCTCCTTTATGTACAGGCATGCACGCTCCCGCTACGCACGGACCTCCTGTCTCAGGTGAACGGGGAAATACACATCCCTGCCCTGAGCGAGTAGCTCTATGGGCTTGGCCCGTGAGAGGCATAACCTCAACACATTAGGGCTTCCCCCTCGCATGACTGCAACCATCCAGAGCATGAGGGCGCCCTCTACCAGGTCACTTCATGACAATAAGTGTCAGGTGTTAGAAAGATGGTGCGCCTCTCATCAGTCAGTGCCTTACCAGTGCTCTGTTTCTGACGTGCTATGCTTTTCACAGAACCTTATGGATAAAGAGAAATCCTTTTCTACCTGGCAGCTCTCACTGCTTGTCATGTTGGGTTGAAAGACCATGCAGTGGGGCAGCACCCCCTCATTCACAGGTTCATGAAGGGGGCTCACTGTTCCCTGCCTGTTACTAAAAAGCTCATTTCCCCTTGGGATTTATCACTGGAGCTGGAGGCTCTGTCTCTAAGCCCATTTGAGCCTATACATGAGATAGATTTAAAATTGCTGTCTCTCCTGGCAGTGTTGCTGCTTGCACTAGCCTCAGCTAAGTGAGTCAGTGACCTCCATGTGCTCTCAGTGCATCTCTCATGCACAATATTCTCCCCTAAGATACACAGCCTTTATGCCTAAAAGCTTCCCTCCTTTCACATGTGAGATGTTGGAGCTTGCCGCTTTTCACCTACCACCTTTCTCCTCTAACAAGAAGCAAAGGCTGCGTATGCTGTGTTCTCCGCACGTATATGACAAAGACTAAGGCTTTTATTCAGCCGCAGCCTGGGTTTCTCTAGATAATATTGCTAGGTTTTACCGCCTGAACGTCACCAGGAGGCCGGTAGCCCACTCAGTTCTGAGGGTGAGATCTGTGTGTGGTGCTGTCATCTGCTATGGGTTTTAGTACTTCACATTGTTCATGGCCCTGGCTATAGCTTTGGGCAGTGGGATGTCTTTAGTACTTCCCTACACGGGATGTGCCAGACACCACCCTCCCCTCAGGGGAGAAGGCATCCCTTGCTGGCCTGACAGTATCTCAGATGTGAGCATAAGGCATTCTGGGAGTTGTCCATATCTCCCCATAGGCAGATCTCAAACATGAGATGATGAAAGAGAACTTTAGGTTACTGTTGTAACCCCGGTGGAGAGATCCACCACGACTGCCCTGCTTGCCGCGCATGAGAAGTGAATATGAAGAGTAGTAGCACTGCAGTGTCCCATATGTTCTTCCAAGTAGGCAGTAGCCTCCTGTAACACTGGATGCGCAACTGTCTGTCAGAGCCAGACTTGCTGCAATTGGATGACTGGATGTCATTCCCTATACGTGGATCGCTCCACTCCGTGTTTCAGAGAACTGGGGTAGCGACAGTAACTTGAAGTTTTGGGGTAACACTCTTACTGGGGTACTCACTGGGGATAGTTTCACTACCAGGATATGCAGCTTCTCTAAGATAGCTGCTAGGGTCAGTCAAATGTTATTTAATAGAATAATGCAGAGGTCATGCATTGTGATATTTATATATTTATATATCTCGCTGCCTGGTGTGGCAGCTGGATTTCTTTCAAACCCCCGCAACCTATACATCAAAATAAAGTTTAGAACTAGAACCCGACCGATATATCGGTATGGCCGATATATCGGCCATTATTTGACTTTGTTGATGACATCAGGATCGGCAATTATGCCGCCGATGTGCCCCGATTTTTTAATAAGTATAAAAAACAATGATTATTTATCTGTACTTGTCTGTTCGAACGTTGTAATTGGGATGGCAGGTATGCCATCCCGCCAAGTTACGCCTTGGCGGGGGCATGCCCCATACCTATACAGCACCGAGAGTTTGGCACTTTTCAGGGTTCCCCACAGAAATAACCACAACAGCCACAGACACTCAGCCCTTAAAAAAATTTGATTCTGTACATTCTGACCCCATTTCAACAGACAAATTTAATAAACAACTTCACATGTCCACACAATAAAGCCCCAAACTAAGGGGATTTTGCGTTTTCTCCTTCTTCTTCTTCTTCTCATTCTTATTTTTCCTGCCGCCTATCCCACTAACAACATGTCTCCCCATTGGACATTTTACTGACACCAGCCAAATCTTCACCTACACGACCCAATCAAAAACTCGCATACACACGCAAAATACCCATACCTTTTTATTCTGAAACATTTTCAGTTTAAACAGCTAGTCTGCCTGTGGCCTAGTGGGCAAGGTTACAGTCTTGGAAACATGGGGTCGTAGGTTCAAGCCCAGCTAGGAACACGTTTCTTTAACCTACTTTTACCCTCACTAATAATTGTCTACTGCTTCTCAATTATTGCTTTTGCACCATATCTACCCGTATAACGTATACCGAACTGAACCGCATTATGACGTACCGTCTGCACGTTCAGTTATTAACCGGCTACAATATTGCTAAGCCATATGCATTCAACGGGAGCTCTTCTGTGCTTACTGGCCTGTGTTCTTCTTTAAAACCACAGACAGTTTTGCTAATGATATTTCACGCATTGCATAGCTATGTCACGGTGCTGCATTAACAAAGTCACAGACTGGTAAACCTCCGGTTGAAGGATTGAATCCCGCCTCGCCCTCAGGCAGATAGTTTCCTCTTTTACACTAACGTTTTCTTACGCTTATATTTGCTTTACCAAAACTCACTCACGGCCACCCATATGCATTTCATGGCGGCAAATGTATTCCTTTTATTAAAAAGTTACACCAGTTCACTACTGTGCCATTTCTACTAACTATATTTCTTCACTTGGCTACCCTACAAAACCTTCTTATCAGCAAAGGCCACAATTCTACATTCATGTTACCTTGCCCTGTTCTCTATCTAGCCACATACAAACAATTACTACGTATGTACGTTCTGCAACTCAGCATTAAAACATTACACTTAAAATCATGACTCACTCATAATTATAACTACTACTGAACATGACGAAAGCACATCAGTGCAATAGATTACACGTTACTTAACTCTCCATTTCAATGACTAATGCTTTATACAGACGGTTATATATACCATTCGATAAGTAAACTAAGTTCGCTCATGGTCATTTCATTTATTTCGCACTATAGTCTGTGATCATGTCAACCTTCACCTACATGCCCATTCTGCTAAAAACATATTGTTTCAACTACGCAATTTCATAATTTCTCCTAATTTATCTCACACTGTTGTTATTTTCTCATATGCAAAGCCTGCTGGGACATATGCATCTGCTCCTATTCTCCACTGTCAAGTTTTCCGGTTCTAGCTTAGCAAAACAGTGAAGAGGATTCTTACCTGCAGATAAGCCTATCAAAATGCCTTATAAACCTTACAAACACTAAAAGTGCATCTCCACGAAATAACAGACAATGGAGCAGGACAGAAGGATAAACCTTACAAACACTAAAAGTGCATCTCCACGAAATAACAGACAACGGAGCAGGACAGAAGGCTACACAAGTAGCTACACAACCTAGGGAGCTCTGATTTTACGAGCTTGCTGATTCTTTTGTCAATCAAGGCTCCTTGGATGGCCGTGAGTACATACACTGGCCATATTTCACCTGCGTTTCTCATGCGTTTACGCTTAAGCCACCGCACCCTTTGTCACAGCCACTGTTTTACATATATAGCAAACCGAAACTGCTAAACGGTACACGCTCATCAGACTGTACAACTTCACACAAGGATAGCCATAATCCACAACCGTTTCTTACAGGGTCACTTCGCATTTCTCACTCTCATAATAAAACGCTTTGCAAAAAGAAATGATATCTCATATAAAACACGTTTTCAACGTACAAAAATTCCAAGTTACTCACACATACAAGACATACACCGTCTATAACTAATTCATTCAGACTGCCAAAATTACGCCAAGTTACGGTACTACAAACAATATAGGCTATCTTGCCTCACCAAAATTAAATAAGATGTATTCCAAAGCAATGCTACCCAGTATTTCCTCAATTCTTTCAAGTCACTTGGCCCTGTGTGTATAAGCATGCAGTACATGAACAGGCCAAACATATGTGTGGATGGCTTTCTCAAAGTCAAGATTGATTGAATAGGCGTCTGTATGTCCAATTTGTATTGGTATGTATGTATTTCGCTGCCCAGCCTTTCTGTTGCGTGAATGATTGTATGTTTCCTGGTATAAATGTCTGTTCGTAAATGTGAATGTAACATGCTGCGAGGGAAATGTCCCCATGGGGATAAATAAGTTCTCTATGTATGTATGTACAATATGTATTTTACATGCAGTATTTATTGTATGTAGCAAATATACAATCACTTGTACATTTACTGAAATTCAGTTCAGAAGCAAGTGTAAACATATGTTTTCTGGAGAAATATGCTTCCTGTAGTTACTGACCAGCAGTTTTCTACATGAATTTTAATGTGTTCCATGGGGCAATTCGAAATATTCGACACTCTGATCTGACACAAAGTGTGCATGACATTGTGAAATGGTAAGATGACAAAACACAGGGCCAAGTGACTTGAAAGAATTGAGGAAATATTGGGTAGCACTGCTTTGGAATTCATCTTATTTAATTTCGGTGAGGCAAGATAGCCTATATTGTTTGTAGTACTGTAACTTGGCGTCGTTTGGATATCAATACTTTTAATGGCAGGCCTGGATTTTGGCAGTCTGAATGAATGAGTTATAGACGGTGTATGTCTTGTATGTGTGAGTAACTTGGCATTTTTGTACGTCGAAAACGGTTTTTCTATGAGATTGCTATTTACTAGAATTATACAGTAGAGGGAGCTCTAATACAAGTGTGAACTGCAGCAGCTGACGCGCTACTTCTCTAATAAGATGTTTGTCACTCGTGCCCAGAGAGTGTAAAAAATATGGACAAAGCTACTGTGACGTCACCCATTGCCTCTCCGTGGGCCTGTAAAACACGTTTTGAAGCTCAATGGCGGGCGCGGCCATGTTCTCGATTTGGAGCCAAAACCATAGAGTTAAGTGGTCTTGTGATTTTTACAATGTGATTGACAGTCCGGTGCGGAAAAGCCCATCAACCTGAACGAACGATTGCAGAACGAACTTGAGGCTAGCGGACTGTCTGCCGTTATGTTTTAAAATATATGATCAAATGTTTACGGAGTTTAATTTCCATCCGTGACTGTACTGTGTCATGTAATCACGTTATATGTATGACATTAATAATACAATTATGTTCAGTTATCTTCAATTTGTGTTTCTCGGCAAAACGAATATGCTTAGCTAGCATATCAGCTTGCCAGTGAGCTAGGTAAGCTATCCGTAGTTAGCTCACGCATTAGCAATATGAACTACAGGGGAAGAACATCGACTGCACTGATGGTCAGTCAATCAGAGATGTGTAAACTACTGGTGATTTGACTAGGCTAATTTTCATATAACTGTCTGGTAGACCTGCTGTTAAGCAAGCAAGTTATCGTCGTAGGTTTTCGCCACAGTCAGTTAATGAGCCATTAACTGCTACTACTCCATCGCCGTTTGTGGTGTTCACTTGCTGGGTGACGCTAGCTGACCGATCGTTCGCAAGTCACTTTTTACCGAATAAAAATTAACACTGTCAGCGGTGATTAACAAATCTACCAAGTATTTTAATAACTGATCTACAGGCGTGTAAATATGACAACGCACTTTGAAGAGCAAGTTTTCCACCTGTTGCATAAAGACAAAAATAATGTACATTGAATTTCTAATTATTATTATTTTCTTGCTAGCTTCTAGCTTTGTCACATTCGTTCAGCATAGCCCAGGTAGACATTTACGGAATGTACACTACTGACAAACCATCAAACACGTTTGACAGATGGAATATTTGCCGGTTAGGGTTAGGTAGCTAGTCAAATGGCTTGGTAGCCGAAGTTGCGAACTGTTTTAGCATAGGTTAGTGGACTACCACATATAGCAAATAAGCGTTAGCTGATTACGCTTTCTGCCAACTAATTATTTGGTTAAGTGGGCTAAAGGAAATAGTAAAAATGACTCGGCTACCGCAAAACTTAAGAGGAGGGTTATTTTATGGTCGTCTAGTGCAGCTGTAAATAGCACACGCTATAATGAAACCACTACAAAATGGGATGCCTGCATTTTCTGACTTCGCACAGGTGGACCGTGGTCGGAGCCGCAATGTCAAGGCCAAGAGACGCCACCTCCCACCCCAGTGACCACAGATTGTAGCCCCTACTGTAGCTCAGTCCTCCGCAGTAATTCGGAAGTGACGCAAGCTGTACCTCATTGGTCCAGAACAAATATTGGCACTGTGCCCAAATGACGCAATAAATCATGAAATCGACCCATGGACAGTCATAAGACGAATAAAATACACCTATTGTGACTATTTGTTCTTGTGAGAAAAAATTATTGACTTTGTATTTTGATCGCATTTGTACCGTAGACTTACATGGAAACCGGATATGAAAACACCTATACTGGAGCCATCCGTAGTGGCGCTAGTGAGCAACCAGGAACTACAACACCAGGAAATGAGCTTCAAAAACGAAGTCTGGTTTTGGCCGCTTGCTCGTGCCTCATCCAATATTCTCCACTGCAAGACTTGTCTGCACAGACTCGATTGCCGCAATAAAGGTAGGCTATGTATATTTAGCGAAAGTTTTTAATTAAATGCGTTTATACGACCACTATGTTTATTAATCCTCATTATCAAGCGAGCGAGCTAGCTAACATATTTGGTTCACTTTAGCAAGCTAGCTGGCTAGCAAGCCTTTATGAAGTGGCAGCGTAGGATCTACATTTCCAGAGGACATCGCTGTATTCTCAAATAAATAACCAGCCAAAATAAAATGGTGATTTAATGTATCACACATTTGTTTTTTTTATCTGAGATAATGATATTAGCTACTATATGATGCTGTGTAAATAGCCAACGCGTGATTGCAAGCGAGTGTGTCATCTAGTCACGCGTCATCGTAGCAAGCTAACCAGACAGTAAAAACGCAGATAAAACACTTCTAACATGGATAATTTTAAGCCATGTTATCTAGCTTTGTCGTGATAACATGAGAGAAGGATTGCTGTTGGAGAAGTGAACCAACCAACAGTTAGCGCGGGTAACCTGCACGAAAGCGCATTGTAGTTTTTTTCACGTATTTCATCCAGTCAATTTAACTTCATCTGACGTTACACTTGATTCACTCATTAGCTCCGCTAGATAATGTCTTACTCTTTGAGATCATGTAGTAGAAATGAAATAAGAAAATATAATTCATTTAACTTACTGAGAATATATAATAAGAAATAATGAGGCTGTGTCAATAGCTAATGCGTTATTGCGAGCGAGTGTGTCATCTAGTCACGCGTCAGAGCGCATTGTAGTTATTTTCACCGCCTAATTCTTATGGACAGGGAAGCTCGCTAGATAGTCTTACTCTTTGAGATCATGTAGTAGGAATAAAATAATAAAATATAATTAATGTACTGAGAATAGATACTAAGAAATAATAATAACAAATTAATAACAACAACAACAACAATAATAATAATATTCATAAAAATACATGTTTGAAACTGTTTTAAATTAATTTTTTATAGATGGCTGGAAAAGAAAGGGGTAAAAGCAAGGTGTGGAGTTATTTTGATTTCACACACTTAAAGATGGTGTTAATATATATATTTAATTTAATATCATCTTTTACTTTTTTTATCAAAAAAGTTATTTGTGTGTTTATTTTTATTTGTTTGCTGTTAAATGTTCTTAAATATAGAAACTTTAATAAAATATAAGTTTTGCAAATTGATTTGAAAATGCTGCACTTTTTGACAAAATATCGGTCAAAACATCGGTAATCGGTGGGCTAGGACTCTCCAAAATCGGGATCGGCATCGGACCCAAAAATCTGGCATCGGTCGGGCTCTTCTTAGAACCTGCAGTTTCAGCTGTATGTGTTAATTTCCTCCATTTTAAAAATTCCAGTCGAAATATTTTACGAAACGTTTTACCTCGTATTTCAGTCAATATTCATACGTATAAGATGTAACATGCTGCATGTATAAGCCAAAGGTCTTCACTATCAAATGAACACAAAATCCAGTCCAGATTATAATGGTAGGCAGTTGCCAGCAAGGGAAAATGTGAGGACATCAGATGGTTTGCAGTCTATCCAAACTAAGATCAGTAGGAGAATAAAATAAAACGGGCAAAAAAGTTCATGAACCGTTATGTAATTACTGTTGTAAAGTGGCCATCCACGTTTCCCTAGCGAACTGTTAACACATCAAGAAACGCGAACACAGCATCATTGGAATTTAAGATTATTCCCTTCAACTGAAAGACATTTTTCTATATATCTTTACTGTAAATAGTTTCTGTTTCCAATGCAAAACAGGATCTTTCCATTTATATATTTTTTTAGTTTCTGATTGTTCAACGTCCCCCCAGTTAAAGGGGGGGGGGGATTTAACTTGACTTCCGGTATAAACCACGCCCACTTCCTGTCTTCTATCCAAATACAGATACAGATAATTTTGTTGGTTGAACAGATACAGATGCAGATAATGACATCTCTGCACGCCCCTACTCGCTAACCAATGGAGTAAATCTTAATTAGATTAATGCCAGGAATAGTTGTTGGTTTTAGATTCCTGGATAAGCAGGATATATTGAAGATCTAAATGTCAGAGAACACTTTGATTAATGCCTGGCAGCAGTAGCTTGTCTCTCTCTCCAGGGTACAGGGTCAAGCTGCCCATCATTTCATATGAGCACACCCCAATCAATAATCTTATGAGCAAAATTGTATTCACACAACATGGGGCAAAGCAGAGTCACCAGCATGCCCACTGTGCTCCAAGCGAGGAACCCTGGAGAACATACTCAGCTGCTGCACAAAGGCACTTGGAGAGGGACGGTACCGATGGAGGTATGATCAGGTCCTGAAGACCATTGCTGAAGCAATCAGGGCAGGAGTTGAGTGGGCGAAGCGGTCCTGACCCTCCAAGCAGACCATCGCCTTTGTCAGAGCTGGGGAGCAGCCAAAACGCAACAGAAGAACATCTGCAGGCATCCTGACCTCTGCACGGGATTGGCAACTGTTGGTGGACCTTGAACGGCAGCTGAAGTTCCCCAACCATATCACAGCAACCACCCTGCGACCAGACATTGTTCTTGTGTCTGAGTCCACCAAGCAAGCTGTGCTGTTGGAGCTGACAGTCCCATAGGAAGATCACTTGGAAGAGGCCTTTGAAAGGAAGCTCTCCAAGTACGCGGGACTGGTCAGCAAATGTCAGCAGGCTGGGTGGAGAGCGAGGTGTCTCCCAGTGGAGGTTGGATGCAGGGGATTCGCAGCCCGTTCTTTAGCCAGAGCCTTCAGCAATTTGGGCATCGAGGGAGAGAGGAAGAGGAGAGCCATCTGCAGTACCACCGATGCGGCAGAGAGGGCTTCAAGATGGCTGTGGCTCAAAAGAGGAGAGCCATGGGGTCATAAGTAGCTAGCCATCTGGACACAAGCTGGGGTCTGATCAGCCCCGGCTGGGTCACCTGGAGGAGGGTGTATGATGTTGAGAGACCCACTACTCACCCCAATCTCTGCAGTTTACAGGTTGGACTCATCAGTCCAGCACAGAGCAGCTTCACTCCTGAATCTCCCAGGTCATTGTAGCTGAGGTCCAGATCTCTCAGGGGTGAGTTTGATGACTGGAGAGCTGAGGCCACAATATCACAGGACTTCACTGTGAGGTCACAGCTGTTCAGTCTGCAAAGAGGAGTTCATACATTCAAGTAATGAAGAATTATTGGCACTCCTCATTAAAATGAGCATAAATGATTGTATAAAAGAAACATTTAAACATAATGATTTGATGCTCAAACATTTGTAGAAACTGCTTACTTTCACTTTAATAAAACATAATTCTTATAAAAAACTTATGAAAATAGTATTTTTCTCAAAAACATAGGGGTCAAAATTATTTGCACCCAGAAAGAATATATAAAATAAAACCAATCAAAGTGGCATCTAATGAAATTCTATTAAAAAAAAATTGATCTCAGTCCCCCGGAACTCTTTGCTGCCTTTCACCATTTTCTGTTTCACTGGGGTACAAATATGAGGTTGCACAAATGTAAAATCCCTTTGTCATTTATCACTATGGGCTAAGGGATCAGCTGAGCCCCTGTGCTGAGGCCGTCTCAGGACCCCCTGGTGCTGCACACTGCTAAGGGATCAGTGGGCAGGGAGTGGGGGAGCCCCGATACTCCCAGGGAGAGCAGGGCAGCAGTGCAGTACTGTATGACAGAAGAACATCTGCACATTGTGTTCATACATTAAAATCTAAAAAACTAAATCCAGGGCTTCGGTCAATGCCCTTGTTAAAATGTTCAGCACTCTGAATACTGAACACAAGTGGTATTGCGTGCTAAAACCCCTCACTTAACCTACATATAAAATATATTTATGTGATTTAATTTAACAAGTATTAATGAAAATCTTTGAGATTTAATGTGTTTTAAAAAAATACAAAAATGAGCCTATCGATTATATTGTTGTCATCAACTAATTGCAAAGTATTCAGTCGTCAACCTTATGCTACTTATTTGTGAGCTAACCCCTAAATGCTAATTGAGTGAATTGCACAGAAACATGCCCATATTGGCTATTCATTTTTAAATTGGCTAAATGTTTCAGAAAGTCCTGTGAATCGCATAATAACATAGGCCTGTGCCAGGTTCATGTAGGAATTCACATCCAAAGCACAGTAGGTGAAATTACTTTCACTAGGAACTAGAGTCTGAAGTTGGAATCAGTCACTGCATGACTCACTCATTCACTAGGAACTGGAGTCAGTGAACTAGAGTCTGAAGTTGGAATCAGTCGCTGCATGACTCTCGTTCTCGTTTGTGGAAGTCCATCCATCCATTATCTATACCCACTTATCCTGTTCAGGGTCACAAGGCGAGAGGCAGGAATACACCCTGGTCAGGTCGCCAATCTATCACAAGGCATACACAACATTCACTCACCATTCACACACACTCGGAGTACCTGGAGGAAACCCACATGAACACGGGAGAACATGCTAACTACAGAAAGGCCCAGGCCGGGATTCAAACCCAGGACCTTCTTGCTGAGGCGACGGTGCTACCAGCAGAATAAAATGTCATTTTATTCACAATCCTTTCAGAAACACCACAATCCTGCAACACACACGTGTGTGAAGAAGGAGTAAAACTCACCTTCATCACAAGTTCAGGGTGTGAAAGAGAGTGGGGTAAATGTATGGATTTCATTAAAGTTCATAGCAGGAAAATGGAGATGGATGAAGACTGCCATGTGTGACAGGCCTGAAACATTTTACTATGCAGGTCAATGTTTTACCATATCAATCAGACAGTCTGTATCCAGTTCTCACCAGTGACCTATTACTACAGGGACAGGGATTGTTTGACATTAGTACTCTCTTTTATTGATCTGTTATCCCTCATAGTTAGTTTATGCTTTAAAAAGATTACTTTCAGCAAGGCCCTGAAAATGAATGGGAGTGAACTGGGAGCTGGACAAGCAGGAGGAACGGCGATGCCGTTAACGGTTAACAGGGACAGCTTATGTTGCTAGTATTCACGCTATCCAAATACAATGGGGTAAGCTCCACAAAATTACTTGTGAAATATCCCTTTAATTATCTTGGTACCTAATTCATTTCATTTGAGGATTGTGGGTATGCATCACAAGTTCTTTGTGTGTTCTTTTTCTTTATCTGCCTAGTGATTTTGGTCCATTACATTACATTACATTACAGGCATTTAGCAGACGCTCTTATCCAGAGCGACTTACACATCTTTTTTTACATAGCATTTTACATTGTATCCATTTATACAGCTGGATATATACTGAAGCAATTTCGGTTAAGTACCTTGCTCAAGGGTACAACGGCAGTGTCCTACCCGGGAATCGAACCTGCGACCTTTCGGTTACAAGTCTAGTTCCTTACCCACTGTGCTACACTCCGTCCTACTAGGTCCATGCCCTCTCTCCTCTTCATTTAACTGTTTTCATTACAAATGGCTAACTTAACTATTCACTCCCAGTACAGTTCATTGGTGCTGTTGACCAATATATAAAATATGTCAATTTCTTCAAAAACAAAGACTCTTTCAGGCAAGACTCGCCCAGAAAGGGACATAATAAGGAATCCTGTGTCATGCTAACAGCCATTGTAGAGGCTGTGTTAGAAAAACACAGACAATATTTTGAGACACAGCTCTCCCGGATCGAGGGCGAAACCCGGTCCATACGAGCTGAAATCTCTCAATATTCGCTCGGCATGAAAGAGCTACAGGCTGAATTTGCCGGTTTGAAAGCCAAAGTTAAACTAGCCGAAACCGCTGCCTCGCTGCACAAGGCCAAAGAGGATCAGCTTGAAGCTAAAATGGCGGAGCTAGAGGATAGGAGCAGGTGATGCAACCTTCGCATTGTTAACCTACCAGAGAATTTTGCATCAGACCCGGTTGGTTTTCTTACCAATTCCCTCAAAGAGTGGTTCCCCTCTCTGGCTGACAGAACTATAGAAGTAATGAGGGCTCACCGTTTCTATGGCGGCTGATCAAAAACAGCAGACAGGCCTAGAACATTGATTATTAATCTGCTGGGGTACACGGATCAACAGCATATTTCGCAAGCCGCCATATTTCGCAAATCACCAGTGAAGTTTAACGAGATAGTCATTAGTTTTTATCCAGACTTCAGCGATTACACAGCACAGCGGCACAGAGCCTTCTCTTCTCTGCTGGCAGTAACCTGTGATCGCGGTCTCCAGACATTCCTAATATACCCAGCCACGCTCAAGCTGACTCACAATGGTGCACAGCACCTTTTCAAGTCTCCAGCTGAGGCAAGTCAGTTCATCAAATGTCTTTCCTGCTAGAGATGCTCCAGTCAACTGCAACTGGTATAGTGAAGTGGAAAGGTATGGGAGCAACAACAGCTCAGCCGCGAAGCAGTAGGCCACACAAGCTCACAAAATGCGGTGCTGAAGCTTGTAGCGTGTAAAAATCATCTTTCCATGGTTGCAACACTCGCTACAGAGTTCCAAACTACCTCTAGAAACAATGTCTCTTATTATGGATTCTCTGAGATAAGCCACAGAATTAACTCAAGATCAGGCACTGGGGTTTGAGGCTAATTTAACAGTTCCCCGAGAAGACTTCACTCTGGCGTCCATTATATCCTACAATTCCTCTACCTTCCTATTTTCACTCTATCTACAGGCACTATGCTGGAGATGGAGCCTATACCAGAACAAATCAGATACCAGAATGGTACTACTGGCCTTGTAACATGGTGCATTTACTGCCTGACTGTCTCTCAACACAGAAACACAAACATTTAATTCATAACCACACATATCTCTCTCAAACCAAACTCTGCATTATTTTAATCATAACGTAGGAAAGAAGTGGAATCCTATCAAACGGCTTAAAACTAAAATATAAAAAGGGGTATAGAGAAGTCTCTCTTTTATTCTTTTCTACTTATTAATTAATTAATTATGCATATACCAGGAAGAGAAGGGGGACCCCCTCTTTCAAACACATACCTGGGATTTAAACAACATTTGTTCTTACTATTAAAACCTACAATTAAAAGCAAGGATTGTATTTTATTCATATACAGTTTGGCATGTTCAGCCACAACTAGAACAAATTCCCCAAACTGAGGTTATGAAGAAAAGGTGTGAAGTGCATTTACTAGTCCAAGTCCAAGATAAGGACAAATGTTGATTGAATACAGGCTTTAAAGTGTTGACTTCTTAAGCAGACATGAGCCTTTGGTCTTGTGTCTCAGCTTTGTCCTTCTTCTCAGCTGTGCGTCTTTGGCTTTGATCAGTTTTAATGTGGGAGACACAAGCTGTGGTTTTCTTTTGTCTTTCATTCATTTCTTTCATGATTATCTTTTACTTCATTTCCAGGACTGTCTAATTTTGTTTTCGATCATGTAGTTGAGCCTGTGTTATTAAATTAGATGTTTAATTGGGCCCTATTTTCTCAGTCAAAGCACAACTAGAAAAAACACTAGCAGCAATGTAAGGCGCTGGTGAATTTGGGTATTTCGGTATTTTTTTTACTCCAGGCACTAGCACAACTCGCTACAGTCACAGTCGCAAAAGAGGCTGGTTCAATAAGAATAAATGGTTCTGTGGGTGTGGTTGGGTTTGGTTTCATTATTGCCTATCAGATCACACTATTTCTTTCTCTTTAGGAAACACAGCCAAACGCTAATGTCACCATGGCTGAAGAGCCAGTGTGTTGTGATCATCTCTACTGAAGGGAGGAGAGTGTTCTCTAGCATAACTAGAAGTCTGCACAACACTAAATTCCTAGACCTTGCAGCAGGGCCCCTCCGTCTCCAGGCACCAGACCTCCCAAGGACAACAAGTTAAAAATATTGCATGTGTGTGTGTGTCTGTGTTTTCTTTCTCTCTGTCTCTTATGTATTTCTAGAAGTCCAAACTGGTGAGCTTGGCTCTCCTCCTTATCCTCCCCCTGCCATCCTGCCAGGGAGGAACCGGCTATGATGCCATGATGCCCAGGACTCTGAAAGCAACCATTAGATAAAAGACCAAACTATTATTTTTTATATAAAGCTAGTTTATGTAATGCTGAAGACTAAGAGGTCACCGTATGCTTATTCAGTACTCATGCTATATGACTAGACACAGCCAATCATTTATTTTGTTAAATCTCACAAGAGATTTGTATTAACCATGCGTATTAACCATGTACCAATCAGAATTATGTATGTTATTGTTAACCACTTTTTGCTAATAAAAGCAGGGACTGGACTTATCCATCTTGTTGTTTGTGCCAATCAGATGTAGAATTGTGTATGCTATTGTTAAACACTTTTTGCTTATGAAAGCAGGGACTGCCCCTGCTTTCTTCAGTTCAGGCTTATCCATCTTGTTGTGTGTAGGTTCCGGACTCTTTCTGTAGAAATGAACCCTGTTTCTTACATGGATATACCTCATCGTGCTGGTTATTCTAAGGGGAGAATTTTCTCTGCCCAAAGTTGTAAACAATTACAACCATTATGAGGGCCTCTACAAACTAATGAAGATGAAACTGAATAGTTTAAATTCATTATTTTGTTAATATTAAACAAAAACGGTTTATTTTCTGTTCATATGCCAGCTAAGAGGTATAATAAACGGTTCTGTTCCCATGAACAGTTCTGCAGGGAGAATATTCCCAGACTGGCCAGGAGCAGGAGGCAGCTGGCAGAGACAGCCTCCAGTCGGCCTCTCCATCCTGCTGCTGCCGCTACTGTTTCAGCTAGGCAGGCATTACGCTTGTGCACCAGAGGACAGGAAAAAAGACAGTGATTTTGTTTGAATGAACTTCTTCGCTGTCAATTTTTATCATACCACTATTTAAAATAAACAAAAAAAATCCTGTACTCCAACTAAGTGTCATTCATTTCAAACATGCACTTGATAAGATGGGCTGGGCTCATTGTAAACACTATCTGAGGGGTGGAAAAGGTCCCAACTATCTCATTAAAGTAGCTTACACAATTAACTCCACTGCCTAAATAGCCAGCATTGGACTGCATAACTGAAGACAACTTTCCTTTAAAATAGTTCAATTGTAATTGAAGGGAGGAGTGTTCTCTAGCATAACTAAAATTATGGTACCACCTTAAGTGCCACTCTAAATTCCTTGCAGCAGGGACCCTCCAGGCCACGAACCTCCCACGGACAACAGAAAGTTTGAAATATAGCCTATAAGCCTATAGCCTATAAGTGTGTATAAGCATGTGCATGTTGTTCTCTCTGTCTTTTTATTCCTTTCTAGAAACCTTTGACCTCGTTCTCCCCCCCTCCATCCTGAACTGGGAGTCCTGGCCTTTCACCTCGTTCTCCCCCTGCCATCCTGATAAAGGAGGATCCGGCTATGACGCCATGCTGCCCAGGACTCTGAAAGCAACTTATAGATCAAAAACTAAACTATTATTTCTGATTTAAAAGCCTGCTTAGACTAAACGGCCACCAGATCAGCAGGTGCCTATGTAGTATCTCATGTTAGACAAGACATAGCCAATCATTTACTTTGTTAAATCTTACTTTATGCTTTACAGTTAAGACACTGTTTGCTTATAAAAGCAGGGACCGCCCCTGCTTTCTTCAGTTTGGCCTTATCTACCATGTTGGTGTAGGTCCCGGACTCTTTTAGCAGAAATAAGTCCTATTTCTCATAAGATACACCTCATCGCGCAAAGGGAATTTTCTCTGCCCAGCAAAATAAACAAAATATTTCTTGTATCTGTGTTATGTGTTTATGGATTCACGTGTGGCACAGTTATAATGTTACCAAAATAGCACGAGTTAAAACCTGGTATGGGTTGGTTTAACTTCAAACGCATTATTCAACACCAAACTCACACAGTGCCGAATGTTTCTATTGGCACATCCCCGATTGCACCAACAAACCCATGTTGACACAAGCAGATTAACCGCAGACTATAAAACTGACAACCATGGTGAAAGTGAAAAATATGACACAAGAAATTCCAGGTGTGTTTGTGCCTGTGTTGTCACCAAAATAAGGTCCCTTTTCTTAATACTGTTACTTAAAGTAATAATCAAGATTTTAATTAAAATAAATGTCTGTTAAGGCACTATCAATCGCTGAATAAGGTAACACAATGGTGATTGAGCCTATTATTATATTAATTTATAATTAAAGAACTGGGTGCCTGTGGCGCCATTCCTGGGAAAAAATCACAAGCGGCGCATAGTTAGTGATGCCTTTTCCATCACCCATCAGTGGTTGGTCCGCCAGAGAGGGTAGGCGGAGCTAACGCAACAGGCTCGCTCTTCAACTCACTTGTGTGTGACTGGCGTACTGTTTTTTTCCGGTGTCCGCTAGGGTTACAGTAACAGAGAAAGTTATGGAACCCTGAGGTTTTTGTGTAACATGAGAGGTCATATTATTTGTTGATGTAGATTTCGTATTACATTTGATGACAATGTAACGTTACTAAATTACATAGCTATTTGCACAGCTAACGCTAGCTACCGGACCGTGTCAAGAAAGTCAACATTAGTTTAGACAACGTTGCGCACAGTAGCCATCTCTCATATCAGGTAACGTTGCGTTAGCTAGCTAGATAATATAATTAACACAATCTAATGTCAGCTAACAATTAGAAAGAATGCTAGCTAACGCTACCACCGGTACCGACCTCAAAACTGTCTCTAGAATGCAAGGCTACTTTGTTGCAACTTTGCAATGTAGCTAACTAAAGGCCAGTTCTGATCAATGATTCGCAACGAGACTGGATGCAACTTGCAAAATTCCAAGATGTCTGATTGTGAACGTTCTAAAACTGCACTTGGTGATTTGACAAGGTGGGACTTTTGAGACCCCAGGGCAGGCAACGGCTTCAGACCATAAACCGTATAAAAGCTTCAGACGATCTGCAACTAACCAGTTCACACCACTGCAATTTTCTCCGCAACATTCTAAAACCGTTTTGTCTTGTTGCGAATCATTGATCTGAACTGGCCTTAACGTTACCGTTATATACACTGCCATCAATATATTTATATAATTTATGATGATCGGAATAAAGCGGTCTTTACACAGAGCATTAACCCCGGGGTATAGGTGGAGCAGAGCCGAGTCTGATTTCTGTGTAAAGATGTGAAGCCGGAGAAAACTATATTTTAAAAAAATACGGCAGTATGGATTAGCGTTGTTATTATTTTATTACGCTTCCTCATATGTTCCCTCAGCCTTGATGCCCTTTTTTAAAAATTAAATCAGCTTTGTTTTTGTTTTATTCTTCTTGTTCTGATTGCTAATTTAACACCCAGCTCCGCTTTATTCTCGAACAGTTTAGCTAGTAAAACCAGAAACACCAGGGGTAACATTTTGCAAGGCAGTTGTTATATCACACAACAATCATTCACGAGAAAGACAATGTTTATTGTGCACGAGATACATAATTGCACAAGCCAACAGTTTTACAGTTACCGTGGCCAAGGTGCCAAATGACTGATGTCACACAGGCGACACTGTTAGGAAGTTGGGAAGTGAGGTCGAAAAACACACCTGCAATTACCGCTTCTCGCCATTGGTACCGCCAAAGAGAACGAAACTGAGATCTTCGAACTTTAATATAGCATTTATTCATTTTAATCTGCTTGAATTGTATGTTCTGACAAAGTTTGATCGATCAGATTACTCTGCCTATCAATGAATCCATTATTTATTTCACAATGGCTATCTTTGCAAATAATGAGAAAATGCATTAAATTAGTAAATAGTTATAGTTCATTAAATCAAATATTTGATATATGATGAGGTTTTGCATTTCAATGTGCCTATGTTCTGGATAGAGGACTAGTTAAAACTTAAAATTTAGTTAAAATTTTTTTTTTTAACCAAAGTTTCTCTTCTCCGGCAATTTTATTGCACTTTATTCTCACTAGAAATACAAGGTGGGAAAATACTGTCAATCATCTACATTATTAATGACATAATACTCACGTGGCCTTCCTGCAGTTCCTGACTACTGGTACCAGTCTCTGATGGCCTGCTGCTGATGTGTTGTAGGTCTTCAAGTCAAGCTCATCCAGGACCTCATCTGACATCAGTAATACAAAGGCTAGAGCTGAACATTGGTCTGGTTCCAGCTCTTTATCAGAAAGTTTCCCTGATCTCAGGGAATTCTGGATTCCCTCCACTAGAGAGTTGTCATTCAGTTCAATAAGACAGTGGAACAGATTGATGGTCCTCTCTGCTGAAGATTCCCCTCCGATCATCTCCTTAATGTACTGGACTGTTTCCTTAATGCACTGTGATCTGCTTTCAGTCTGTGCCTGTAGGTCTGGTACAGGTGATCTGCTTCCTGTATGTGTCTGTTGGTCTGGTACAGTTGATCTATTTCCAGTCTGTGTCAGTAATCTTCCTAAGAGAGACTGAATGGACTCCAGAGAGAGGCCAAGAAGGAACTGGAGGAAAAGGTCCAGGTGTCCATTCTTACTCTCTAAGGCCTGATCCACTGCACTCCTGTGTAACTCAGACAGCTGCACTCTGTCACTGTGAGGTTTTGATTCTTCAGCTCTGAGTACATTTCTGTTCTCATTTACACATGAATGAAACACAAGCAAGGCAGCCAGATACTCCTGAATGCTCAGATGCACAAAGCAGTAGACCTTCTCCTGGTACAACCCACACTCCTCTTTAAAGATCTCTGTGCACACCCCAGAGTACACTGAAGCTTCACTGATATCAATGCTACTCTCTCTCAGGTCCTCTTCATAGAATATCAGATTGCCCTTTTCCAGCTGTCGAAAAGCCAGCTGCCCCAGTTTCAGGATGATTTCTGTATTTGATGCTGACATCTTCTTTGGGTCTGTCTCATCAGCGCCATGATACTTCTGATTCTTCACATTAGTCTGAATGAGCAGAAAGTGTGTGTACATTTCAGTCAGAGTTTTGGGCAGATCACCACTCTCTACTTTAACTAACATTGTCTCCAGAACAGTAGCAGAAATCCAGCAGAAGACTGGTATGTGACACATGATGTAGAGACTCCTGGATGACTTTATGTGTGAGATAATTCTACTGGCCTGATTCTGATCTCTGATTCTCTTCCTGAAGTAATCCTCCTTCTGTGGGTCATTGAACCCTTGTACTTTTGTCACCTGGTGAACGCACTCAGAAGGGATCTGATTGGCTGCTGCTGGTCGGGAGGTGATCCAGAGGAGAGCAGAGGGAAGCAGATTCCCTTTAATGAGGTTGGTCAGCAGCACATCCACTGATGATGACTCTGTTACATCACAGCAGAACTTATTGCTTTGGAAATGTAAAGGAAGTCGACACTCATCCAGACCATCAAAGATAAACACAACTTTGACTTTATCACCTTCAACCGTTTTGATCTCTTTCAGTTGTGGAAAGTAGTGCTGCAGAAGTTGCATCAGACTGAATGTTCTTTCCTTCTTCAAATTCAGATCTCGGAAAGGAAGAGTGAAGATGAAATCAACATCCTGATTGGCTTTCCCTTCTGCCCAGTCCAGAATGAACTTCTGCACAGAGATGGTTTTCCCAATGCCAGCGATGCCCTTTGTAAGCACAGTTCTGATGGGTTTCTTTTGTCCAGGTAAAGGCTTAAAGATGTCATTGCAGAGGATTGCAGTCTCTAGTGTAGTTTGTCTCTTGGATGTCTCAATCTGTCTGACCTCGTGTTCATTATTGACCCCCCCACTTCCCCCCTCTGTGATGTAGAGCTCTGTATAGATCTCATTCAGAAGGGTTGGGTTGCTCTGCTTCGCTAAACCTTCAAATATGCATTCAAACTTCCTCTTCAGATGAGTTTTCAGTGCCTGCTGGGCTCTTTTTATGGATTCATCTGAAAAGAAAGATGATAATTAATTGTTTAAAATAAGATTAAAATTTCCCTTTCAATTACAGATTTTAAGAAGAAACTATCAATAAAAATATTAAGGCCCTCTGTTTTCACAGTATTTCATAAATACAGTATCATAGTGTTACATGCTTCTATCAGTACGTTACACACCTCACACAGTGATACATGCCTTTTTCACAGTGTGCAACACACCCCTCACACAGTATTACATACATTCCATCCTTGAAATTGAATTTCTTGCTGACACGAGCATCAGTGTCACTGTCACTCTCGCTATAATAATTTTTGATTGAATTAACACAAATGGGTTTTTTTTTTCATTATGGTGAAAAGGAGAACACACTTTTTTGATTCCGCGTTCCCAACCTGCTGCCAGTGTGTGATGATGTGTAGCTATCCCTCCAACAAGAGTGACTAGCTACATGGAAGAGGGAAGCTAATTTTTGGAATCATATTAAAGAAAACTGCTGTTATTTTCTGGCAAGTTAACGATTTATATGTTGCTATTTGATTATAGCTGAAGCATTTCTGACACTGAACATGAAAAATTAACTGTTTTATGAAAAATCGGTAAAAAGCGGGATTGACCAGGGTCTTACACAGGTTTTACATTGCAGACTTATAATATGACAAGAGAGTTAGGGATTGGATCCATAAAAATACTTGAATGGCGACTACGCTGACCACTATCCTAAAGTATGATACCTGTTGCTAAACCACTATTATGCAGAATGATGGAAGCTGTCTCTGAGGAAAAAACATAGAGAAAAAGTTACACTCTGCTGCCTCCTACTGTCAGAACCCCGCAAGTAGCCTATTTCCCTCTGGCTGGCAGAACCTCTGCCGTAGAGGCAAATGCATCAAATGAAACCCTAAATCACTGTATTGAAAACGCAGGTGCCAGACCATGTAACATTAAACGTAGGTTAATAAGACATAGGAAAAATGTTATCATGAATCAAAACATAGTTACTCATTCTTACTCTTACAAACAGCATGAACTCCACCACCCCAACCTAAGGGACGGTCAATTAAAGTGAAAAAATGCTTTTATGATTAAAAACTTGTTTCTCATCTTGATTATTAACTATTCAATGAACCCCTGATGAATTTTTTTTTAAAAACCACATAATGTTAGGCTAAAATGTATTGTTATTTTTTGTTAATATTTTTCTTTCCTCTTTAGCTGTATGTTTGATTTGCATAAGCTTAGGTAATTAAAAGAAAAAACCGAAAAGCTTCCATGGGTGGAATACATGTCCAGCCATTATGCTTTATTCAAACTTCCCCAAGTTGTATTTTACAAGCTCCTGCACATGAGCTGGGGGCAGTCTGCGATGGGGAGACACAACATCCCTTGCTATATGGAAAGTTGCTTGAAAGACTCATTGGGGGGCAGATCAGATATTTTAGAGTCACATGAGCCAGTGCTGGGCGTGTCATTAGCCAACAACTTGTAATGTTTTAACTCCAGTAAGCCTGCGTGCTACCGCTTACAAAACCGTACATTGCAAAACTATTTTATTGAAATAAAGTACACAACCGAATCAATTTTAACATTTGCATTTCTAAATTTTAGCAGTTTATAGGCTTTATAAGGGAAAATGTATCGAGGCATATTACAGGAACACTGAGAAAAGCGCTAAAATGTGCATGACAAGACAAAACAGAAAAAGTAGTTAATGAAATTCAAAGTGCAATATGCACCGTCACTCTCCTCTCATCAATTCCTCAGAGAACACACAGCTTTGGTGGTTTAGTGTAACCGTACGCACACAAATCAGTTATATTTCACTCAGTTGTCGTGTAGCTATTCTATTCAGTTTATTCAAAGTCTCAGTTTTAGAGAAAAAACATATATATTGATGGCACTATCTCCATGGATTTCTAAGCCTATCATTTCTATGACTACAGCATCCACAATTGTTCATCCCCACCCTAAAGGCTTTATCAACTTCATCACAGTTGCAGTGAATGAATTCTGCATGATTGTATGTGTCAAAGTACTTTCAACAGCACTTTTTTGGGAAATTCTTATCAAAGCAAAGGTCATTCAGTTGTTCAATAGGGTGCAGAGTAGACAACGACATGTTCGCACCAGGGTAAAAGCACCTGTTGTTGTCTATTGTCTAGCAGGGGGCTTTGTGAAGAAAATGGCACAGACTGCCTGTATTTCTTTACTGAGTCGATTTTTATTTTATAAAACGCAGTTATTTAAGCACAAATATTTAGGAAAGTATTTAGGAAAGTCATGGAAGGAGGAGGATATAGGCATTTATGTTATAGGCGCTGGAGTAATTTTAATTATAAAGTCCCCAATGCATGATTGACACACTCTGGTCTATCTTTAAAGGAAACTCTCACTGCAGGTGTGTGTGTGTCTAACTGAGAAACGTGGTGCTGACTTGTGAGCAAATCGCATGAAAGAGATGGGAAAATAGATACGAATCTGAATAATATTTGCCAAATTCAAGAGGAGAAAACATTTGGGAAGAACGCATTGTTGCCAAATGTGGTATTTGTATTCGCCACCATCCCTAAGTGACTTTGAAAGAGGGTTAATTATTGGGGCACGGATGGCAGAAGCATCAGTCACATAGACTGCTCAACTGCCAACAGTTTCAATAGGAACAGTGACCAAAGTGATATCTGCATTTAGATCCATGGGAAAGACATCAGTAAATAGGGTCAGAAATTGTGGTCGAAAGCGCACATTCAATGACTGTGATGGTTGTGCATTAGTGCGTAAGGAAAAACAGAAGAGCAACTTTTCCTCAGATGACTGAGAATGTCAATGCAGGCTGCGATCACACTGCCAGCAAGAACAGTTCATCAACAACTACATAGAGAGGGATAATATAGTAGAACTACAGTGCATAAACCCTAAATGCCCATTTGAGAGTTCTGTGGTGCAAAACCCATAGGCACTGGTCTACAGAGATGTGGAAAAAAGTGATATGGTAAGATGAGCCATCCTTCACCATATTCTCGACAAGTGGGCGAGTGCATGTGTGGCATACATCAAAGAACCATACAGGCCTGAATGCTTGACCCCTACAGTGAGGGGGTCTGGTGGCTCTGTTATGCTGTGTGGGCTTGGTCCACTTGACCCCTTAAAGGGAAGGGTCACTGCAAATCAATGCAAAGTTAATGTGAGTGATCACCTTTCTCCTACGATGAAACATTTTTATTCTGATGGGAGTGACAATGACCCCATCCACAATGGCACAAGGGGTTACTGAATGGTTTGATGGAAGTGGGCAACACTTTGGCAAGGTCTGGCATATCCGTCTCTCTCTCTCTTTTCTGGTATTTCATAATCAATTGTTTAATGTTTTGTTGTACGTCTTCTGTTGTGTCATTTAGAAGTAGTGAGCCTGCATTCAATAAAGAATGTATGATATCAACGCATTAATCTATTTGACTGCTTTGTAGTAAATGCAATTAGCTAATCTAAAAACGTAATATAGAGCTTTTGACTTGTTCGTTGATTCCACCAGTTTTCTGTAGACTGACCTATCAATGAATTCAGCAAATTCATTGATACTTCTCATTTTCAATAATAATAATTAAATTAAATCACATAAAATATATTTTACATGTAGGTTAATTGAGAGGTTCTAGCATGCAATATCACTTGGTTCAGTATTCAGAGTTCTGAACATTTTAACAAGGGCGTCGACTGTTGGAACTGCTGGATACAGAAAATAAACATCCTTACTTGTCCCACAATATATTTCAAAGTTTATAAAAATATATATATATATATATATGTATAATTATAATTATACATATATATATATATAATCTGCCAGTGAGTTAGCCTAACCGCTCTACTACAGGTGGCGCAGCCACCTCTCACCTGGCAGAACTGCATTTGTCACAATATTTTATCCCAGGTTCAGAGGTCGCAGTATTTTATCCCAGGTTCAGAGGTCACAGTATTTTATCCCAGGGTCAGAGGTCACAGTATTTTATCCCAGGGTCAGAGGTCACAGTATTTTATCCCAGGTTCAGAGGTCACAATATTTTATCCCAGGTTCAGAGGTCACAATATTTTATCCCAGGTTCAGAGGTCACAGTATTTTATCCCAGGTTCAGAGGTCGCAGTATTTTATCCCAGGTTCAGAGGTCACATTAACGTTCGGTTTCTGCGTTTTTTTACACAGATAAAGGAGCCACAGTGCAGGAGAAAAAATACACTGCGTTCTATAAACGCAGATATTGGTCCGACTTTTGTGCTGTTTATTGATCATAATATTTACACAGCCAGTGGTAGCATTGTGATATTCAAAGAGAAAGCACTTTGGGTGAAAAGTTGAAAACAAGATATTCCTTTCTCGTTAGATTTGTTAAGATAATGCATTTGATTTGCTTTCTGCGTGCATCATCATCATTCTGTAGCCAATTAAAACCGACATCAAAAATAAATAAATGGTACTGTGCACAGTAAAAAAAGGCTAGTAGTACTGCCGTATTGTCATCTGTATAAAGAAGTGCATTCCAAATTAGTTTGTGATACTGTATAAAGTATCACAACAGTCCTCTCCAACAAGTCGTCAATGGTAAACTAGAATTGTACAGCTACATTTTTCATGGCCATCGTGGCAATATTACTACAATATAGTCACTAAAATTGCTGTCTGATACATGGGGGGACTCTTAAGGATTTCCACTAGCCCAGATGAAATGTTATTATCCCTGTTTTTAAATTCATAACATGTTTACTATTAAATCCCTTCATATTCAAAACATGCACATTCATTCTTGTTCTATGACCTGTAAAATTTCCATCAATAATACTACTCATAGAATAACAAAATGTCTTCATACAGTAAAGATCAAGGCTACATTGAGAAAACAATGAAATCTCGAGTGAAATGTTCGCCAAACAAGTTTAAAAGCGGAAAAAGGAAATAGGCTACAAGAGGCAGCATATGCAAAAAATGTTTGATTTATTTGTATTAACAATTCATACCTAGAATTAGCTCCAAGGAGCGCTGGAGCGGGGCCTAGCACATGCGGAAAATTTATTCAGAAAAACTCTAGATAGTCGGCCTCTACACTTTTTCACAGGCCAGCCCAGTAATTTATTTCTGCCTACCCCACTGTAGCTTGCACATGAGTAAATAAAACAGAAATCGCTTCTAGGGTTATCTATTATTTTTTCTATCATCATATAGTCTGTGTGGCAGAAATGCATTTTGATCAGAATGCAAAAACATAATTTGTAGCTTATTTCATCCTGCTTCTGTTAATAAAATTATGAACAACAAATATTTCTTTTTGGCATTTAGCACGACCAATGCAGATTTTTCCCAACTGAACTTGTGGATCTCCCGCTTGATGTCAGGAGGAGAAGGCAGATATTTTGCTATTTTCCACACTGCAGACGCAGCACAAATTATGTGCTACCCACGTTGTCGGAGGATAAAAAGGTCATCATATTCTCAGTTTGCGCATCTGCAGGTGCACAAGTAGGACTCAAACACCCCGTTGCAGGGTCATGCTTTTGCTTTTGGAACGAGCTTCTTTACAGCGTGAGACACCCGGAGGTCCTTATAATCTAATACTTTTATGCTGATTGCTGAGTTTGATTCCTGGATACAAACTCAGGGCAGACTGTCTGATGGGACAGTGGTCTAGTTACTGGTATTTGAGCACAAGATTCTGCCTTTAAACCCCCCTCAAGGACATTTAATCTTGTTCATTTGCTTGTCATTGTAATCACTGCTTGAGGCAATATGTTAATAAATTTAAATGTAAAATAAATAAATGTTATTTTTGGCCTTTTATTTACAGTATGTAATATTGTCAATGTACAACAGTATTATGAAAGTGTAGATGCTGTAAATAAGAACATTCATCACTGTTAGATTTGCTATCTAAACTCATTTCAAAATTCTAATTGACACGCAGTAGCAATGAGAGAAAACTCTTACTGTGCTCATCTCTTTCCAGTGAATCAGCGAGATCCTTCTGCTTCATTTTCCTCAGGATGTGGAGTGTGATCTTCAGAGACCCCTCACTGCCACAGGTCTCCAGCATCTTTTCAACTATGTACAGGACCTCAGGATCCTCCTGCTGTCTCTCAATGCATTCTGGGTAATCATCAATTCGATGACTTTTGAACAATTCCTTCATCTTCATAAACTTAACCAGTGCAGAAGGATCTTCAGGCAGACTCGTTATGCATTCTGGGCAATCCTGACTCAGATGGCTCTGAAAAAGTTTCAGCTTTTCGTCCTCCTTCAGCTTCATCAGAGTGCGCAGGAAAGACTGAAATAAACACATGTAGAGGTGTGCTGTATCAGTGTAAAATAAACACATGAAGAGGTGTGCTGTATCAGTGTGAAATAAATACATGAAGAGGTCTGCTGCATCACAATAATAAATGAACACGACAAATAAATGGGCCATAATACAAGTGAACCGTAACAAATGTCTGTTCGTAAATGTGAATGTACCATGATGCGAGGGAAATGTCCCCATGGGGATAAAGAAGTTTTCTATGTATGTATGTACAATATGTATTTTACATGCAGTATGTATTGTAAGTAGCAAATGTACAAGAACTTGTACATTTAGTAAAATGAAGTTGACAAGCAAGTATAAACATATGTTTTCTGGAGGAATATACTTCCTGTAGGTATTCACCAGCAGTTATGTACATTCATTTAAATGTCTTGCATGAGGCAATTAGAGGTATTCGACACTTTGATGTGACACAAAGTTTAAATGAAATGGTAAGATTAAAATGGCAAGATTAAAAAACACAGGGCCAAGTGTAGATGGTATGTCATAATGCAGTCTACATGTTCGGTAAAAGACAGGGTAGATGTGGTGCAAAAGCAATAGTTGAGAAGCAACAGACAATTATTAGTGAGCAAATGAGCATGTGTAAGACATGAAGAATTTGCTTCAGGTGGGACTTGAGCCTGTGACTCAACGATCCATCGCAACATTTACCACTGAGCCACAAAATGACTCGCTGTTGAGACAAGAAATTTTATTGGGTAAAAAGATATGTCCATTTTGCGTGTGTATGTGAGATAAAATGTCCAATGGGGAGACATATTCTTTGTGGGTGTGGCAGTTGGTCCGCATGAGAGGTGGATTGGTCTCGGCTGCGCCGGCTGGTGGAGAGAGCACACGCACCTGGGCTGCGTTGGCAAATCAGCCCAGGTGCTTAAAGGTGCGCTGCTCTCCACAGTTTGGGGCGGAGCCCGGGAGCTCACACCGAGAGTGCAATTATGAGTTTCGTTTTGTTTTATTTTAAGCATGAAAGTCACTAAGGAAGTAATCCTTAGCTGGGATGCTGGAGGAGCTGGACCCGGCCGGGAAGGCGGGTCAGCTACGGGCGGCGCACGGGAAAGTGGTCGCGCCGTTTTACTATCTTTTGTCTTTGTTATTTTAGCCTGTGACCCGTGAGGGGGAAGGGTGAAGTGGTCCGTTAATTTGATTTTGTGTTTGTGTGTGTGCGCTCTCTCTCTCTCCATGCGACAGAAACGGTGTTCCCCGGTACTGTCACATTCTCCCTGCCCGGTGTGTCACGCTTGGTGTGTGACAGTGGGCCATGAGCGAGAAGAAGAAGAAGAAAAAGCAGAAGGAGAAGAAAAAGAAGCAGCAGCAGCAGCAGCAGCAGCAGCAAAGTTTGGGTCTTTATTGTGTGGACATGAGAAGTTGTCTGTTGAAATGCGGTCAGAATGTACAGAAATAAATGTTTTTAAGGGCTGAGGGTCTGTGGCTGTTGTGGTTATTTCTGTGGAGAACCCAGAAAAGTGCCAAACTCTCAGAGCTGTATAGGTATGGGGCATGCCCCACCAAGGAGAACCTCGGCTGGATGGCATACCTGCCATCCCAATATGTATTATATACACTCCAATGAAATGTACTGTATGAAAAAAAGAAAAAAGGCGGATCACACACCTGTTTAAGGGGAAATAACATCTCTGAGCGGGATTTGAGTGGCCACTGTGTCCTATGAAAAAAAACAACCTCCAGTTAATCTCTTACTGCAGCTCTAACTCACAGCACATGGAGACAGAGCTTCCAGTTAAACTCATCCTCTTACTGCAGCACAAACTCACAGCAAATGGAGACAAATAATCCAGTTAAACTCATCCTCTTACTGCAGCTCAAACTCACAGCACATGGAGACAGAGCTTCCAGTTAAACTCATCCTCTGACTACAGCTCTAACTCAAAGCACATGGAGACAGAGCTTAAAGTTAAACTCATCCTCTTACTGCAGCTCAAACTCTCTGCACATGTGAATATGGTGCAATACACCTCACCTGAAATGGACTGGTTCATCCATTGAATGATCGCTCTTCATAGACAAACAGCTGGGTACAGGTGACCTAGCTCTTTCTACCTGGATCCTGTGAAGAAAACATGGAGACAGAGCTTCCAGTTAAAATCATCCTCTTACTGCAGCTCAAACTCACAGCACATGGAGACAGAGCTTCCAGTTAAACTCATCCTCTTACTGCAGCTCTAACTCACAGCACATGGAGACAGAGCTTCCAGTTAAACTCATCCTCTTACTACAGCTCTAACTCACAGCAAATGGAGACAAAGCTTCCAGTTAAACTCATCCTCTTATTGCAGCTCTAACAGAGACAGCACATGGAGACAGAACTTCCAGTTAAACTCATCCTCTTACTGCAGCTCAAACTCTCTGCACATGTGAATATGGTGCAATACACCTCACCTACACCTGAATGTGATATAATACACCCACCGATACACGACTGTGCAATAATACACTTACTGACACCTGTGTGTGTCTTAATAAAAACTGCCTACATAGTGAAGAACATTGAAGAACAAATAAACAGTGGAATCAATTTGAATCTGTTCAATTACCTCTGATCACCAGTGACGTCTCCTCTGAAATGGACTGGTTCATCCATTGAATGATCGCTCTTCATAGACAAACAGCTGGGTACAGGTGACCTAGCTCTTTCTACCTGGATCCTGTGAATAAAACATGGAGACAGAGCTTCCAGTTAAACTCATCATCTTACTGCAGCTCTAACTCACAGCAAATGGAGAGACAGAGCATCCAGTTGAACTCATCCTCTTACTGCAGCTCAAACTCACAGCACATGGAGGCAGAACTTCCAGTTAAAATCATCCTCTTACTGCAGCTCAAACTCACAGCACATGGAGACAGAGCTTCCAGTTAAACTCATCCTCTTACTGCAGCTCAAACTCACAGCACATGGAGACAAAGCTTCCAGTTAAACTCATCCTCTTATTGCAGCTCTAACAGAGACAGCACATGGAGACAGAACTTCCAGTTAAACTCATCCTCTTACTGCAGCTCAAACTCTCTGCACATGTGAATATGGTGCAATACACCTCACCTACACCTGAATGTGATATAATATACCCACCGATACGCGACTGTGCAATAATACACTTACTGACACCTGTGTATGTCTTAATAAAAACTGCCTACATAGTGAAGAACATTGAAGAACAAATAAACAGTGGAATCAATTTGAATCTGTTCAATTACCTCTGATCACCAGTGACGTCTCCTCTGAAATGGACTGGTTCATCCATTGAATGATCGCTCTTCATAGACAAACAGCTGGGTACAGGTGACCCAGCTCTTTCTACCTGGACCCTGTGAATAAAACATGGAGACAGAGCTTCCAGTTAAAGTCATCCTCTTACTGCAGCTTTAACTCACAGCACATGGAGACAGAGCTTCCAGTTAAACTAATCCTCTTACTGCAGCTCTAACTCATATCACATTAAATATCTGATTCATGCATTTATACCTCTTCCTTTCAGTGCTGAGGGTTCCTCCTTTGGTCTTTGGCTCCTCTGAGAGACTCAATTTAGAAACAGCGCCCCCTATCTAAGGAGACGGGAACACATCATAATAGACTGGACCCCAAGTGGCTTCCAACCCAGATTAGCCTGTAAACACACAACATGAGCACACACTGAACACTCACATGGACACACAGAGACACACACACACACAATATAACATAGTTTTTACTGGAAGCAATGCAGAATTTAAATGGGCCATGAACATGTACTATACAGACATCTCAAAAGGAGTGGTGTTACCCTTGAAACCAGAGCTCAGGAGCGTGTCAAGAAAAACACCACAGCGCACTAGAAACAGTGTGCCGAGGCTTGATTAGTTTCTGCCAAAAACACGTGATCAATGACGTCCGAAACTTCATTCAGTACACACAACCATGTGATCGCTTTGGTAACTGACTCAAAGGAAGCAAAGCTTTGGCGCAGGTTTTGTGGGTAGAGCAAGCAGTTCGTGTCAGTCGTGGGCTAGTGAGTCACAGTGACTGCTTTAAGAATCCGAGACATTGTGCAGAGATGGAACCAGCCAGAAACAGAGAGTGGTCTGCAGTTTGGGAGCATTTTAAAATGATGTCAGCAACTAAGCTTTATCCTCCTGAGACCCAGGGGAAAATAGGTTCAAAATTACATTTTTTTCTATATTTTTTGTGTTATAATATATATAGTAATAAAAATGTATAAAAATACAAATAAAATAAAATAACAATAAAAACAATCTGTTATGAATAATGCTATATAAGTGCAGTTTTACTTATCATGACAACAATTTGGGGCGACATAGCTCAGGAGGTAAGACCGATTGTCTGGCAGTCGGAGGGTTGCCGGTTCAAACCCCACCCTGGGCGTGTCGAAGTGTCCTTGAGCAAGACACCTGACTCCTAACTGCTCTGGCGAATGAGAGGCATCAATTGTAAAGCGCTTTGGATAAAAGCGCTATATAAATGCAGTCCATTTACCAATTTAAAAAAATACACAGTAAATTTTTTACAGCGGAAAGACCACCAGGTCCAATTACATGTAATCTCACATCCAAATTTATGACATTTAAAGACCATTATGTATTATAGACACAGAGACAATTAAGCTATCATGAAGGCTTAAAGATACAACTTGAAACGTCACGTCCTCCACAGAGGACAGACATGGATGTCTGTCTCAGAAGGATGAGAAAAAATTATTATATGAATACATACAACAATAACCTTTTATTTCAATGACCTGTTCAATGTTACATAAGCACCTCCTCTCCCCATTTAATAGTTATTACTCCAAAGTTTCAAGGTGGACACGACGCTGATGACTTTATCTTTTTAAAGTCTTTTATTGAATCTCTTTTAACCTTTAATATGATCTGCTGGTTTGGTAACCTAAATCTTAAGTGCAAGAGTAGACTGGCCAACATTGTAAAATTAGCTGGCAGGATCATGATACAGTTGACCCCTCCCAGCTCTATCAGATGGGATCTATAAGGCCCAGTCCATTCTGAGGGATTCCCAGCATCCCCTGTTCAATCAATTTGTATTACTTCCCTCAAAGCGCAGATATACACTGATCAGCCACAACATTAAAACCACCTACCTAATATTGTGTAGGTCCCCCTCGTGCCGCCAAAACTGATCCGTCTCCACCTCTGAAGGTGTCCTCTGGTATATTTGTATTTCTGTGTATATTTGTATTTACTGTATATTTGTATCTGATATTTTGTATGTACTGTAAATTTGTATCTGATTGTGTTACTTTATTGTCTTTTATGCTGCGACAGTGCAAATTCCCCCGGGGATCAATGAAGTACACTACTACTACTTATTACATTATTGGTTTTTATTACATAAAAATTTAAAATGGATTACTGGGGAGTTTACACATGATTTTAAAAACTCTCGACGGGTCAGAGTGGTTTTGGCAGCACGAGGGGGACCTACACAATATTAGGCAGGTGGTTTTAATGTTGTGGCTGATCGGTGTAGGCTCCCTATTTTAAAATAGGATTACTATGTTAAAAACAAACAGGATTAAACACTCTTTTATCCCAAGTGTCATTGGCTTTCTTAATAAGTAATAGTGATACGTTTTGCAATGATTTTAATGTTTATCTGTTGTCTTAAATATAGTTATTGCTATTTATTATATACTATGCTGCAGTGCAAACTGCCCCATGGGGACAATAATGACTCTAACTAACACCAAACCTATATCCTTTGTGTTATATACCCGCACATTTATTTGGAATACCCCCTCATTAATGCAAATAGGCTACTCCTAACCGCACATTATGTGGCTGTAACTCAATATAGACATTACATTCCATTACAGGCATTTCGCAAACTCCCCTATCCAGAGCGACTTACACAACTTTTTTTTTTTGTCTAATATTTTTTTACATTACATCCATACAGCTGGATATAAACTGAAGTAATGCAGGTTAGGTACCTTGCTCAAGGGTACTACAGCAGTGTCCTACCTGGGACTCGAACCTGTGACCTATAGGTTACAAGACCAGCTCCTTACCTATTAGAATGGGCAAGATGTGTGATCTAAGCAACTTTGACTGTGCCAGATGGATGGTGCCAGATGTGGTGGTTCCAGAATCACAGAACCAGCTGCCCTCCTGGGATTTTCATGCAGTACAGTCTCTAGAGTTTACAGAGAATGGTGTGATAAACAAAAACACATTGTTAATGAGAGATCAGAGGAAAATGGGCAGACTAGTTCAAGCTAACAGAAAGGCCACAAATGAAATAACAGCTATGCTTGCCCAAAGAGCTCTAATGTCATCTCTCAGGACCACAGCAGATGAGACAAAGGAGACAATTAAGATTCTTGAAACTGTCAATTACTCCCAGTAAAACCATTTTTCCTGAAGCCATTCCAAATAGCCTTTTGGCATGAAGGTAGCATCTAATTTTGGAGCATCTAATGAATCAATTAATAGAAACTTGGTGATCCCCCGATGCAACCAAGTTCTGTAATTCTCCAACTGTGGCCACTGGATATTTCTTGGCTCCCTGAACCATGCATTGCTCCCTGAACCATCTACCTCACTCTGCATTGGCTAAGCGCCATTAGAATTAAAAGATGAAATTTTCATTCAGTGCAAACAGCTGCAGTTTATTTGTAATAACATGTTTACTCAATGGATAATCAACTGACTTTCCAACTTGATGAATACATCAACATAATTATGAACAATGATTTGTCAAAAAAGGCCTTTAAAATACAGTCAGTTATAATGAAATATAATGACCAAGCACAAAATATCATCAGCAGACAAGGTATTAGTGACCTGTAACCAAAAGAATACATACTGGCCTGTAACTGTATGATTGTACATAGTGTATCTGTCGCTATTATTTGATGTTACAGTGGATAGAGTAACACGTCTCATGATCAGATTCAATGAAAAAGAATACATGGATAAGCCATTTATGATTCAGTGGCCCTTAAATCTTTGTGGTATGAGGACTATGCAGTGTAAAAGACACACATTTACAGTGCACAGTGTAAAACATGCATACACCTATATGGACAATTGGGGGTATGCATTTATGGACCACTTTATTTGTCAATCATTTCTTGTATTCTGAATCTGATCACAGAAATCTAATTTCAATGACAAATATTGTGGTCACCGTGACCATGTACTCCAGATGAAGAAAGAACTACTATTTCTGCCTACAGATTTTAAAAAGCCAACACTGAATTTTACACAACATAGAAAGTCCCTTAAGAATAATAAACATCACTGCCCCAGTTCTTGCTGAAACCATGCAACCATTTATGATGTCTGCAACAATGACAATTTGATGACACTCATAAAGCAACAGTAATACACTAAAAGCCCTTAAATCATTGTGACAAGGGAGGGGGGTGTATTTATAGACCATTTTATTTGTCTAAGATTTCTTGTATCTGAATCTGATCACAGAAATCTGATTTCAATAATGTATATTGTGGTCACTGTGACCATATACTCCTAATAAAGAAAGAATTACACAATTATGTCTGCAGACGTTAAAAAGCCAACACTGAATCTATAATTGTACACAACATAAAGGGTCCCTTCAGAATAAGAAACATCAGTGTCCATGTTCCTGCTCACAAGTGAAAACATGCAACTATTTATGATGTCTACAACAACAACAATTTGATGACACTCGTAGTGAAGCAGTAATGCACAAAAAGCCAAACTTGACCCAGAGAAAGCTTGTGTAATCCATCTAGTGACAAGCTATTACAAGGCTAGCTCTCAGAACTCTGCAAAATGATTATTGCTGCTTAATGTACTTACAGATTCTATTATGTTTGCCACAGCCCAAACATGAGATTACGGTTCGAACCAGGAAGTGCCCATGAGACAACAGTTTAGTGTGAAACTGATCTTCCACTACCATCTAGTGGCTGTTTAGAGGAACTACAATATTATTTTTACAACAGTCTTTTCTAGAACTCCACAGGTGTTCTTACGTCTTAATAATTGCAGTAGATGTGACTGTAAACTAAAATGTTTTGCAAATAATTAAATGTTTTATTGATCAGAAAAACATCTTTCATGTCTATATGAGTGCACATAGTGAGTCACTGCCCATTCTTTCACTGCTCCGCCTCAGTTCCTGTAGATTCAGTGGGAAACCTGCAGTGATTAATGCACTTCAGACTGTGCTCTGCAGTGTACAGCTGCTTGGAGGCTAAAGGTAGTGAAGGGAAGTGTATGTTTCTGTATTTCTGTATGCACTCCTGGACACTTCTGCCTAGGCCTGCAGCCTTGTCCCAGTCTCCACATTCCCAGTTACCGTGGCGATGAGGGAAAAGAGTGATGGAGAGCTACGAGGAGGATGGAATGCAGCTCAGGGCCGTCTCGAGTGCACTCCTGAGAGGACCCGAAAAGCTCTGGCACCCATTAGGGGGATATACCACCCCATCCCAGGCACTATACTGTGTTGTTGTGTTGTGTGCTGAGGCCTAATTACTGAGATAACAAATGTGTCTGACCACAGACAAAGACTCCATGCCTGTGAGATGTGACCTTATGAGGTGTGATGCTTAGAAACTACAATCAAGACTGAGACAACTTAGTGAGTTTTTGGAGAATGTATCTGCATGTTGTGTAGTGGGCATTGCCCTGGTGCATATTGTACAAAATTCTGTTACAGTGGGAAAATGTCATCTGACCTGATGATTTCCTGTCTATCGTAATGTACAAATTGAATGGTTCTTAATAATGCAGAGATGATTTGGCATTCTGTATGGTACTTCGCATTTCTTATGGATGCTGATAAGTTGTAATTTAATTGAATTCCTCTGCATGCTGTGTAGTGTGAATCCCACTGGTGTATATTGTGATCTCATGAAAAACATGTTTTCAACATACAAAAATGCCAAGTTACTCACACATACAAAGCACTGTCTATAAGTCATTCATTAAAACTGGCAAAAACTAGGCCTGCCATTAAAAGTATTGAGATCAAAATGATGCCAAGTTACTGTACTACAAACAATATAGGCTATCTTGCCTCACCAAAATTAAAGAAGCTGTATTCAAAAGCAATGTTTCCTAAACTGTTTCAAGTCACTCAAACAAAAGCCCCTTAGACACCCCTGGCATTTTCCTAATCATACCCCACACCTCCCCTGCCTCAATGACTCTCCTGGCCACTGTTCTTGCCCTCTGATACTCCAGCACACAGTCTGGAGGAAGGTTCCTGTGCAGGACCCGGACTGCATGGCTGCATGCTCAGACAGCCTTAGAACATTTCGGTGACCACCACAGCACCACCTTCCTCATCCTTCTCCCTTCATTCCGAGGAACAGCAGCTGACAAGGCAGCTAACAGAACTTCAGATGATGCAGTTACTGAATCATCTATATCACAATCTACCTGGATCTGTGCTGCTCCAGTTTCACAGACCTGACTGAACACCTCTCAGTCTCCTTTCTCCCAGCACCATCTACCCGGGGACACCCATTCCTCTCTAGATGCTTCTGTCCCTTTTTTACACAGTATTGGATAACGGTCAGTCCCCACAGCTGAATCCTCCCAGACCTCCATTCACTCCCACCAGCCATAGAGCTGCACACTAAGGTAAGGCCCAACACTGATGACGTCCCCAAAATAACATTAGACTGTGTACCCCGCCCATCATTCAGGCAAACCAATACCAGGCTAACCATAAATTTGTCCATAACAGCACCATTTCTGTTAGTGAACCCGCTACCCCAAAGTGTATTATAGGAATTCTAATCTCCACTCCAAATCATCTTATTAGCCCTAAGCTGGAGTGTTCCCTCAAGGTAATGAAGGGACAGGTCCAAAGTCTGGTTATAAAAATTCACCACTACAGCACTATCCCCTGTACCCAACCACACCTCCTCTACCATTCATTCACTCTCAGCGCTTACAACCACCTCTCTGAATGATCACCCATCCTTCACAAAGGTGCAGTACCCTCCCCCCTGACCAACCTGTCTGTCCCTCCACACTGATCTATACCCTGATAGGACAAACTGCAGGTGTGCTGTTAGCCAAGTTTCTTCAATGCAGAGAAGGTCAGACAACTCAGGCAACTCTTAAGCAAATTTTTAAAATTCCTGCCCATTGGCCACCTAACACAAGTAGAGACATTTAAAAAACTCCAGTTGTAAACTAGACTGTCAATCACCACCTTGAGACGGATGTGCCATCGCTGGAGTCAACAACCCGGTCAAGTCCTCCACTGTCACTCCAGTTCTCCCTAAATGCACACCTGCAACATTCACTGTGATTTTTGTGCAGTTATCAGTTTGGGCAGAAGAGTTAATTACATTAGTCAGAAAAGCTAAAAACTGTCCCTTGCCAACCAACAAAGTACCAGGCTGTCTGTCTGGGACACCTGTGTGTACAGGCCTGTGTGTTCTCTTCACTGATCCCCCATCCTGTCTTATTGAAGGTTCTGTGGAACCACACACCTGTCTGACTTCCCTCACAGCTTCAGCATGTGATACCTGACTGACAGCCTTGTACCTGTATCTCCTTCACACTGCGTAGTCATGGTTCCCCCCACACCTGCAGCAGCACCTCTCTACACACTGAAGTCACATGACCTAACCTCAAACATCTGAAGCACCGCAGTGGGGCTGGCACTAACGGCCTGACTGGGTGGCTGACATAACCCATCTTCCCTCTCTTCGGCTAGTTTAGTCAGTCTCATCAGGTTAGAATCATCACTGCTTATGTCTGACTGAAACCAATACTTTAAACTCCTCACCCTCCACTCTCCTAACTTTGGCACTGCTTTTGGGGCTATCCGCGCCACTCTCGTCAAATGGCTTCCTCTTATTCCCCTGAACACTACTCCAAGAACTTCCACCCGCCTCTTCCTCAATTGACTCTCCCCCGCAAACCTCACTATCCTCACTGTGTACCATTGCTTCAAGAAAAATAATTAAAGCAGGAGAGACGGCCAGCCAACGCTCACGCATTGGCAAATGAGGAAATGTGTGTTGCCTCTTCCAAACTCCACTGCCGAGTTAGCTTTGCAACATGTCAAAAATACGAGGGAGAAAACGTGTAGGGGACTGAGTTTTTATGTGCATTAAAAAGGGTACCCCTCTGTTTTGAATTATTTTTCTGTTATCGTTTAAAAGTCACTCTTAAGAATTCTTGGAGTTGACAGCTAACATGTCATAATAGTTATAGCCTGTAGAAGACACTCTGTATCAGCAGTGATAGGAAAAACTACGGTTCTGGTGATGACGTTGTCACAAAGATGCTTTACAATGGCTTTACCAGGCCTGAACCCCCAAAAACAGTTTATGCTGACTGTAATTGCAGCGGCAAAATTTGCTTTCAACTCAGGAGACGTTGATATTTTTCAAGGTTAGATCATCTAGTTTTCACAGTTAATATCCGTACATGATATCCGTACATCAACCCTGAGGAATATTCAAATATCAAAATGAGTAAGAATGCACATGTGAAGCTGGATTCCTCCTGAGATTTCTTTTTTCTGGCCACCGCTTGAATGTTTTTTCTTCCCATCCGGGAGTTTATCTTTACCTCACTGCTTGTTTTTGGGGGTTCGTGCCTGGATATTGCCAAATGTTCCTTCTGGTACTCTTCAAAACATAAATATCATGAATGCAGGAGAGTAAGTAGCTGGATGTGCATTGTAATAACAGAAATATGGTAGTATGTGAATATCAGGGTGTGTATCATAATAACAGAAATATGGTAGTGTGTGAATAGCAGGATCTGTATTACAATAACACAAATACTGTAGTGTGTGAATAGCAGGGTGTGTGGGAGACAATCTTGTGGCAGCTAGGATCAAGGAATTTAGGCACTCATATAGTAAAATGATTTAATGAAATGTATGGCATTATTTCAACAATAAATCATATTTAACAATGTTCAACTGCAGAAAAAATAGCTGAACATTTAAAGGGACAGATTCTAGTGTTTTAGCAATGACAACAGAATAAACTGAATAGCCTATGACAAGGTGAGCTGAATAGCCTATGAGAGAGTGAGCTGAATAGCCTATAATAAGGTGAGCTGAATAGCCTATGACAGAGTGAGCTGAATAGCCTATGATAGAGTGAGCTGAATAGCCTATGATAGAGTGAGCTGAATAGCCCATGACAAAGTGAGCTGAATAGCCTATGATAGAGTGAGCTGAATAGCCTATGATAGAGTGAGCTGAATAGCCCATGACAAAGTGAACTGAATAGCTTGACAAAGTGAGCTGAATAGCCTATGACAGAGCAAGCTGAATAGCCTATGATAGAGTGAGCTGAATAGCCTATGATAGAGTGAGCTGAATAGCCTATGACAGAGCAAGCTGAATAGCCTATGATAGAGTGAGCTAAATAGCCTATGATAGAGCGAGCTGAATAGCCTTCATAATAACACAATAACTGTAACAGTAACATGCCACGTTCTGTACATTCTGCCCACATTTTACATTTCTATATTCTGCACAAATCCAAACTTCTTTATTAAAGAGAAAATAAAATTCTGACTTTCCTTTTCACAAAGTGAAGACTGTCCACACAAGGCTCATCATGTCCAACAAAACAGTTTTTTCTATGTTATTCAGTGCAAAATCAGTGTCTGTTAGACAAAACTACTACTGCTTGACAAAAAAAGTTTGGAATGTTATTCAATGTTACAGTTACAGGTGTCAAAATGTAGCCTACGCTTTTAATCAAATTACTAGGCCTGGGACTACCGCCATATCTCACAAGGTAAAATTATCATAAAATATTTTTTTTAACTGAAGTAAAACATAATTCTTTAAAATTATTTTTTAATTACTTTTGGCCCCAAATGAAAAATTTGAAAAAAAAGAAGCCTATTGCACCAAAACCACCATTTTATTGTCAATTTCCTGTTTTGCTGAATTAGGCGTGTTAATGCGATTATGCTAGAAGATTCCCGTTCCTCCCCACACCTCTTCACCTTTAGTTTATATTCTCTCCATCCCACTCCACAACAGGCTACTTACTCCGTTCTTTTTTCAGTTTTATTCCTTCTTTTACTCCCTCTTCTTTCTCGCCCGTCCTTAAAATGGTGTTTGAGTTTGAAACACTCCCAGATTGGTACTTTTGGACTTTGGACCATCTCACACTTTCATTATGCCCTGCCCATTCACTTCCTCATGATCAGTTACAGCCGTTATGTAATATGCTACAGTGTTTACACTAAGTTATATATTAGCTCCAGTTCTTAACTGACTGGTTTAGTTCATAGGTTTTGGTGTAGGGTTTGCTATTATGATGTCCGTACGTTTGTTATGTGCCATTTCCAGTCATTGACTGTTTGTTTTCTTTTTTAGACAGCCTGGAAGGTTATTTGTCATTTGCATATTTGTCATCCTGGAGGCCAGGATCAAGGAATTGCAGCACTCATATAGTAAAATTATGGGATGAAGTTTATGCCATTATTTCAACAATGCATCATACTTAACAATGTTCAACTGCTGAAAAAAATGGCTAAACATTCAAAAAGACAAATTTTAAATGCTTAAGCAATGACAACAGAGTAAACAGAATAGCCTATGACAGAGTGAGCTGGATGGCCTATGATAGAGTGAGCTGAATAGCCTATGACAGAGTGAGCTGGATGGCCTATGATGGATTGAACTGAATAGCCTATGACAGAGTGAACTGAATAGCCTATGATAGAGTGAGCCGAATAGCCTATGGCAGAGTGAGCTGAACAGCCTATGATAGAGGGAGCTGAATAGCCTATGACGGATTGAACTGAATAATGCTAAAAATAGCATTATTTTTTAAATCTGATAGCAATGTTTCATCTTAAACCTTCATAAGGGGCTCATTTACAGTCCCCTCCAAAAGTATTGGAACTGCAAGGTCAATTCCTTTGTTTTTGCTATATACTGAAGACAATTGAGTTTGAGGTCAAAAGATGTGCATGAGATGACAGATCCGAATTTCAGCTTTTATTTCCTGGTATTTTTATCTAGATTTGTTAAACAACTTAGAACATATCACCTTTTGTATCAGACAATCCAATTTTTAGGTGAGCAAAAGTATTGGAACATGTGACTGACAGGTGTTTCTTGTTGCCCAGATGTGTCCTGTTAGATTGATTGGTTAAACAATAAATAGTTCTGAATGTCTACTCTTGATTTTAGCCTTGGGTTTTGCCTGTGAAAACTGCATTTGTGTTATAAAAGATAAACCAACATGAAGACTAGAGAACTGTCTTTGGGAGAAAAGCTAGCTTAGAAAATCGATCAGAGCCATTGCACAAGCATTGGGGATAGCTTGTACGACAACTTGGAATGTCCTGAAAAAGAAAGAAACCGCTGGTGTACTGAGCAACAGATATCGAACAGGTCGACCAAGGAAAACAACAGCAGTTGATGACAGAAACATTGTGAAAGCTGTGAAGAAAAACCTCAAAACATCAGTCAGTGACATCACAAACAATCTCCACAGGACAGGGGTGAAGGTATCTCAATCAACCGTTCAAAGAAGACTTAGAGAGCAGCAATATAGAGGCTATACCACAAGATGAAAACCACTCATCAGTAGTAAGAATCGGAAGACGAGATTACAATTTGCAAAGAAGTACAGTGATGAGCCACAAAAGTTCTGGAACAAAGTTTTATGGACTGATGAGACCAAGGTTAACCTCTACCAAAGTGATGGAAAGGCAAAAGTGTGGAGAAAGAAGGGATCTGCTCATGATCCAGAACATATAAACTCATCTGTGAAGCACGGTGGAGGAAGTGTCATGGCTTGGGCTTGCATGGCTGCTTCTGGAGTGGGCTCACTAATCTTTATTGATGATGTAACTCATGATGGTAGCAGCAGGATGAATTCAGAAGTCTACAGAAACATTCTGTCTGCCAACTTACGGAGAAATGCGTACAAACTAATTGGGAGGAACTTCATCATGCAGCAAGACAATGACACAAAACACACTGCCAACACAACAAAGGATTTCATTAGGGAGAAAAAGTGGAAGGTTTTAGACTGGCCAAGTCAATCACCAGACCTTAACCCAATTGAGCATGCATTTCACCTCCTGAAGAGGAGATTGAAGGGGAAAAATCCCCGAAACAAACAACAACTGAAAGAGGCTGCAGTAAAAGCCTGGAAAAGCATCACAAAAGAAGAATGCAACAGTTTTATGATGTCAATGGGTCACAGGCTTGATGCAGTTATTGCAAGCAAGGGATATGCTACCAAATATTGATAGAATACTTAAATAAGTGTTATTTGCTTTCATTTACTTAAATACTCTCTGTTCCAATACTTTTGCTCACCTAAAAATTGGGTGGTCTGATACCAAAGGTGCTATGTTCTAAGTAGTTTAACACATCTAGGTGTAAATACCAGGAAATAAAGCTTTAAATAGGGTACCCCCTAAATGGGCAAGGATTGACAAGATTTGGCATGTGCTAAGGGGTTAAAGGGATCAGGATTGTACTTGAATTACTTGTTTATCTAGCATCTGCCGTAGAGGTTTTTGACCTTTCTTATGATACTTGTTCGGTTGGTATTGTCTTCACCCATGCTCAAAGCCGAAAAATGCCAAATACTATGCCAAAAACTGCCAAATACTATGCCATATTGTAAGGAATGAACAGAACAGCCAAGAAACCCAATGCCTGGCCTGTTATATCTTACGCAATCATAGTAGGTTCTTTTACTTTGGCCAATGGCACTGAACAATAGAATCCACATGAGACGTGTGGTATATAAAGAACTTACAATCCTTTTTCAATTAATAAAAATCACAAACCCAAAGGGAAGGAGGGCGGCCCTGTACAATCATCAGTAAGTGTTACAGCCCTTTGTAATGCACGACATCTCAGACATTAAAAGACATGAGTAATTAAGTCCAATTACAACAATACAAAACATTCAGACATAGAGTGAATTGAAACATTCTGACAATCGCCTTATTCATCCCAACTGACCGAGAGGACAAGGACACTAAAGACCAAGCTGTCTCTGACAGCGTGTCTGTGGTTCTGCCTGCAAGTTCAAAACAGAAGGGGTTTTCCCAACAGATCTTTATTAACTTTTTCTTGGTTTGTTTTGTTTGTTGCAACGCATTATGCCTTACCAAATGAAAATAAAATAAAAAAGTTGTGGAAATTCTCTGTCTTTCTGAAGAATGCCAAATGAAAATAAAAAAGATGACAATTACTTTGCTGGACAAGAGCGAAAATCAAATTTAAAGAAGGTAAATTTAAAGTATGATTGCTGTTCTATGCTGTTCTCTTTGCATGGGTTACAGATCAGCAAACATCAAGCCAGAGGACTTCTTAATAAGGCTGCTGTACTCTTCTATTAAATAGCAGGGCTCATTTATGTCTATTAGATTAGTGGTGGATTGGAAATTAATAAAAATCCATTGAGCATCAGCCAAAATGAGCTTGAGAGTTTTATTTTTGGAAATAGTGTTAATTTAATCAACCCAAGGCCATACATTGTGAAACAATATTGTACAATAAGCTAAGATCATTGTCTCATTGTACAAGTTAATGTGCATTCATAGACATTTGATTGCAAAAGCAACTGTCAAGCTGTCAAACAATAACCACAATCTGAGTAATACTGATTCTGACTTCATTGACTACTGAGTCTAGTGGAGATTTCTTTACAGATGTTTATAGACTGGTTTATACATGATTGCCAGGTGTTTAATGCCTTCTGGGTCTTCATGGTTTAAATACAAGGCCAAGTGACTTAAACAATTGAGGAAACATCGGGTAGCATTGCTTTGAAATGCAGCTTATTTAATTTTGGTGAGGCAAGATAGCCTATATTGTTTGCAGCACAGTAACTTGTCGTCATTTTGATATCAATACCTTTAATGGCAGGCCTAGATTTTGCCAGTTTGAATGAATGAGTTATAGACAGTGTATGTCTTGTATGTGTGAGTAACTAGGCATTTTTGTACGTTGAAAACATGTTTTTGATGAGATTGATGTCACAATGGAGAGAGACATCAATCACAATCTCAATCACACCTTTGTGATATCAGATTCAGATCTCAGTTAATTTTTTTGTGTTTACAGTATTTCAAACAGTATATCACAGATCTGATAGTTTTAAGAAAAATGATACCATTTCCAGATCCTGGCATGGTACATAATGGTTTTGTTTTTTTAATCTATATAGCATGAGGATGGAGATGTAATTTCAAGAAATACCCTGGGAGATGCACTGAAGATGCTTGTCGTTCTTGTACACAGAGCACACACACAGCACAGTGATGCACACGGCCTCAGAGTATATTACCACACAGCATGCCAGGCCCCCGCCATACACACACATGCACGCACGTGCGCACACACACGTACACACATACACACACACGCACACATGAACACACATACAGTACACACACACACACATGCACACACACAACATACACACCCTCATACACACACACACACACACATGCACACACACAAACATTGTTCACCTGATCACATGGATAGATGGTTTAATACTGTGATTTGTGTTTTTGGAGGCCTATTGTGAGGGAGTGGGGACTTTGGGAGACCAACCGTGACTGAACAGGGGTTCTTGAAGCTATTCACCAGAGGTAGAATAACCGCCAAGTCTCAAAAGAGACAAAAGGACAGGGGAAAAAGAACGAAAAGAAAAACAACTCCTAAGGGAGAGTATCCCGAAGAAAAGCTCTAAATAACCCATGTATACTGGGTAACAAACAAAAGGAGTATGAACCTTCTGAAAATAAAACAAAACTGCCTGTGCAGAAAACGGGGTAACTTAAAGAAAACAGACCTCGAACCGAGGCTGAAAAAGTAACACCAAAGAAGAATTCAGAGTTTTAGGTTGTGGCACCAACTTGTTGCCAACAACCCATAAAGCTAAATATTGTTGTGCTAACTTTGTAGCCACAACAATCCACTACCGCAAATTCTCAATCTTTTACCTCACCACACATGACAGAATACTGGCTCTAGTGTAACGCAAGTGACACTGAAGCAAAGCTTATCGGCTTGCTAAGGGTTTAAATAGAGAGCCAACAGGTGCAAATAGTTAAAGGGGGTTTGCACGCGTATAATTCAATCAAGGAAAAGAAGAAAACTAAATGGCCGCAATAACTGAAGAAAAGGCGCAGGAGGAAAATAATTGGTGGTATCAGCCAAAACCATGACACCTATTGGATAGTTAATGTATCTAGAGTACAGAGAGATCTACAGGCATTTTTTACAAAAGCAGAGCTGCAAGCCCCTTGATATCCATTGAGTGGCACGTGTAGCTAATTTGGTTGTGCAGTATGTGTCCCAAAGCATCAAAGTCACAACTTCATGATCCCAGTGTGCCGCAGTCTCATGGTGCTTATCCATGACTTAATAAGTGATGGTGTTTTTTTTTGTTTTGGGGTTTTTTTTGCATGGAAACGAATGATCAGTGCAGCACTTGAGGGATGCGTACTATATCTACAAAATGCTCATCAGGGGATTAGAAAACTGAATTGCATTTGAAACACCTTTGTGAAGAAGGGTTTGAAGAGTTTTGGAGAGTGTAGGTACACTCTGTGAGTCTGTGCCATCTAAATGAAAATGACCCTAAGAACGTGAAGCACATCTCACGCGCTTCTGATGACATCATCCATGCACGCAGCATTCTAACTCCTTGTCACATACCACCAATGAACTCAATAAGAACTAGAAGGGAAACGTGGTCACGTGGTTCCATTAAATTCTATTCAATTTGATACTTCCGCATGTGGCACCACCACAAGATGGCTTCTTTTTCCTCATGGGCATTTACATCATGATTTCTCATTATTAAGGCCAATTAGACAGCCATGCAAGGCTGGTCCACAGGTGGGACTTGCAAACAGCCTGTCAGACTTACCAAAGACATCCGATTGATTAAGAAAAATCTACAAGGATGTCAAGTCTGCAAATGGAATTGTTCTCTTTACTACTCATTTTAAGTGACCTGTTAAAGGTTAGCTATAGCGTTAAAGTTTGTGGTTAGCCTTATACACAAGGTGAGGACATTAACAGTGAGCCACCAACTAAATAGCTGCAATGGCCATGAATTTTCTTGGTGAAAAATATATATGTCTTTTTTGCATGTATATGTGGTGTTTTGATTGGCTGGTGTAGCTAAATGTCCAATGGGGAAACATACTGTTTGTGGGCCTGGAGCATTTGTGATGATGTAATCAGGCAGGAAAAAGAAGAGGAAAAAATGCAAAATCCCCTAAGTTTGGAACTTATTGTGTGGACATGTGAAGTTGTTTGTGAATTCTGTCTGTTGGCACGAGGTCATAAATGAAAGAAATTAATGTTTTTAAGGTCTGAGAGTCTGTGGTCATTGCAGTTATTTCTGTAGGAAACCCTGAGAAGTGCCAAACTCTCAGTGCTGTATAGGTATGGGGCATGCCCCCGCCAAGGCGTAACTTGGCATACCTGCCATCCCAATTAGTTCTTTCTAATTCACCTAATGTGAATTCTAAAACACAACAATTTGCACAAAGTTGGGAAAAAGATTTATCTTACTGAACCTAGACATAAATGTAGAAATAAAACGATCCTAAATAGATATATTCAGACAGACTCTGATATTATTAGTCATTTTTTTAAATAAAAAAACAAGGATATCAACTATTTTGACCATAATATTCCCTTGACTATTCCTGATAGAAATATCATAAGTAGTTATATCAATCAAATATCGGCGATAAAACGACTGCACCTTTAAGCATGAGACACACACAGCACACACTCTCACCCCATATCCAACCTCTCATTTCAAAAGTTATCACACAAATATCCCAATACCTACATTTTTTTATAGCAACATTATTTTTCTATTTATGTAGGCCATTTATGTAGCTTTGTAGTGTAGGTACCCTATCCGTGCTCCCCCTGCTCTGGTTTGTATTCCCCGACGCCCCAGTGAAATTTTGCGCATGGCCATGGTCAAAGCTGACAGTCCTGAAAGACATGATAGGCTGCTCTCAAAGTAAACACGTTTATAACCTGTCCAGCGAAGATGAAGAGCCCTCGAATTTGCAATCAAGTAGGCCCAGCACTTTGGATTTTTTTTTGAGGGGACGAACGGAGGAGGCAGAACCCAACAAAGCGGAAAATGAGCAGGGGGAGGAGGAGGAAAATCAGAGCCAGTAAAAATCCACCCCCTAGTTACCGTTTCAAACCCAAGTCCACTTTTTATCCCGCGAGTAACAATGCCTGTCTAAATGCTTTTATAAAAAAAGTTAACTATGATGTGGAATAAATGTTTGCAAACAGGAAGGAAGAGAAGAGGAGAAATTTGAACAAAAAAGAGAGTGAGGCCATTAAATGTCTGTCTAAAAATCGAGACCTAATTATTAAAAGTGCTGATAAGGGAGGAGCAGTTGTTGTCTGGGCCAGGGACAAATACGAGCAAGAAGCCAATTGTCAATTACAAAATCCCCAGTATTATTTGCCTCTTTCACCTAATCCTATAAAATAGATGAAAAAGGAATTGGGAGAAATCCTAGGAAGAGCTAAGGAGGATGGGATTACCACAAACCAAGAATTTAATTTTCTTTTCCCTATTGCCCCTAGGCTGGCGTCGTTCTACGATCTCCACAACCCCCCTGGAAGACCCATAATCAGCAATAACGACACCCTAGCTGAACATACCTCCAAGTACGTTGACTTTCATATTAAACCATTAGTGCCTGAATTGCCTTCTTTTCTCCAAGATACAACTCACATGTTGAACAAACTGGCTGAATTTGAGAATATTGGATCCTCTTTTCTTGTCACTATGGATGTGGAATCGTTGTACAGTAATAAAGTGCACAGTGAAGGTCTGGAGGCCCTAAAATATTATCTTGATCATAGAACAGAGGGGAATACTCCCGCTACTGATTTTTTACTGGAACTGATGGAATGGACCCTCAACAACAACGTTTTTTTATTTCAGGATCAACTTTACAAGCAAGTGAAAGGAACTGCGATGGGAGCTTGTTTCGCCCCAAATTATGCCAACCTTCTCCTGGGACTGTGGGAAGAAAGGTTCATTCTTAACCCTGTCAATCCCTTCTTTAAAAACATGGTTTGGTATGCCAGATATATTGATGATATTATTTTATTGTTTGACTCTACTGAGCAAGATTTATTGTCTTTTCATGAATATGTCAATTCTATTAATGAAAACCTGAAACTGAGCATAGAATACAGTCAAACAGAAATACATTTTTTGGATCTTAAAATTATAAAGAATCAGGAGGGCCGACTCCATACCTCTATTTTTCGGAAAAGCACGGATCGTAACACTATCCTAAGGGCGGACAGATTCCATCCCGCAAGCCTAATTGACAACATTCCATTTGGACAATTTCAGAGATTACATTGTATTTGTGACCAGGAGGAGGATTTCACTGAAAAAGCTGGAGAAATGCAAGAAAGATTCAAATAAAGAGGATATAGATTGGGACTCCTTAACCAACACTTACAGAAAGTCAATTCTCTGGATAGAAAACAACTGTTGAAAAAAAGTAGCCTATCAGATCCCCCAAACCGAATCAAGTCTATTTTGTCACCCAATATAGAACTGAGGCATTCAAAATAAAAAATATTTTAAAACGAAATAGGAAACTTATACAGAGCGATTCAGCTTTAAATGAGGTTTTTCCTGAGCCACTGACATTTTCTTTTAGACGCGCTCCTACCCTACGGGACACACTGGTCTGCAGTCACCTCTCCCCTCCAGCGACTCAAAATTGGCTCGCTAGACCAGTCGGAACTTTTCCCTGTGGGCATTGTACCCGCTGCCCCAATGTAACCGAAACCTGTAAATTTCTGGATGTTCACAACGGGACAAATTACAATATGCGGTCTTTTGCTAGCTGTAACACTGATCACGTAATCTATCAGCTTGAATGCGAATGTGGATGTTTTCATATTGGATGCACAAAAAGGTGATTCAAGGACCGATTAACGGAACACAAATATGCCATAAGAACGGCAAATGAGAACCACCCAATGGCAGTGCATTATAAGGGGGCCGGACACGGCAGCGCAGATTCACTCAAAGCTAGTGTCATCAAAGTGGCTACTTTAAACAAACGGGGAGGGGACAGGTTAAAGCGCCTGCTACAAAGAGAATCCTTCTGGATTTATTCTCTAAAAGCCACAGTTAGGCCAGGACTGAACAAAGAAATAGATCTGACACCTTTCTTATAATGTATTATGTCTTTATTCTAAGATTGTGCTTGTTCTATTCGTGCTGTTAACATTATATATTCATGTCATTCTCTTTTTATATTCTCATAGAAGGTTATCTATGGCGTCAGTTTAGTGCCAAAAGTATTGTCCGCGTAGGAAAAAAAATCGCACGCGTAGCGCCAGTTGGAGCTGTGTCATTAACAGAAAGCCGAGACACAGGCAGACTGGCTTTTACTCACACACCAGGAAGTAACAACACCCGCGATAGCTTAACATGACCATGTACCCCCAACGTGATATAGCCAACACCCGCGATAGCATAACATGACCACGTACCCCCAACGTGATATAGCCAACAACACCCGCGATAGCTTAACATGACCACGTACCGCTGGTCGGTACTGGCGCAACCCTTCTTTCCCACCACCAAAAACACCCACCAATGGATAAACACCGGACAACCCAACATCAACAGCAAAGACACAAAACTAGAAATTAACAACATAGTCCTGGAACCATGAAGGCGGGCGCCAGGGGCGTAACGACCGCCGAGGGCCATCACAGGCCGACAGGGCGGGCCCAGCCGGAGCGGGCGGGGCGTCCCGCACGGCCTCCACACAGTCAGAGGCCAGACCCTCGGAGGAGGAGATGCCAGAGCCGCCAGGAGGGCGGAACATCTCATGGCAGGGACCGCCCTGGGAAACAGGTGGCGCTACGGCAGCAGGGATAGCAGGAGGCAAAGGAGGCGGGTGCAGATCCAGGAGCAGATCTTCATCATCCGTAGAGTAGGCAGCTGGATATGGCACCGGCGAGGGCTGGCTGTCAGACAGGTTGGGCGGAACCTTGAAGCAGTCAGACATCTTCACACGATACGATGTGCCACGCAGCTGGGACCCACAAACTTCCTGATAGCCCCTCCTCATGGCCGATATTAGTATATAGACTTTTGACATCCATTGTTACAGGAAAATGATATTGTAAATTAGTCAAACCTGTAATGTTATTGAGAACATCAGTCGTATCTTCAATAAAAGAAGGAAGTTTCCTAACAAAAGGTTTGATAAAAAAATCAATATATTTAGACGCCAGTTCCATTAACGTTCCATTACCAGCTACAATAGGACGACCCGGAGGGTTGTCAAAAGGCTCCTTATGTATTTTAGGAAGTAAGTAAAAAGCAGCCAAAGTTGGATGTTCAACCAATAGAAATTTAAAGTCATTGTCATTGATCCAGTTTGTGTCCTTGGCATTTCTTAAAATGTTATGAAACTGCGTCGTCATATCAGACAATGGGTTAACACAAAGCTTTTCATAATATTTAGATTCTAATTGTCGTCTAGCCTCTAGAGTATATTGGTCTCTGGAGAGAACAATAGCACCACCTTTGTCTGCGGGTCGAATAATAATGTCATCCTTTTTTGAAAGTTCAACCAAAGCAATGTGTTCCTTATAAGTTAAATTGGATTTAAAACCAAATCTAGAAGTAACGTCAAATAGTTTATTAATCTCAAAATCAAAAGCTTTGGTAAAGGCTATAAGACAAGGATTGGATACAATCGGTGCAAATCGAGATTTAGGTCTGAAAACAGAGTAAGGTTCAGAAGCAGTATCAGAATCAATATCAGGACCAAGAACCGAACCAGGATTGGAAAAGTTATGTGTGTGTACCCAGATTTTTGATAATACCCTATTTTAAGATGCAAGTTACGATAAACACAGAACAGATCAATTCTGGTGTTAAATAAACTGGTGTCATGTGTAGGGGCAAAAGACAAACCTTTAGACAGAACCGACAACTGTTCATTATTCAAGTAGTCTAAAGAGAGGTTCACTGCTGAGGATAATGTTTCCTCAGTGCCGGCGGTCTCCAGTGTGAGCGTTGAGCATCTCCTCTTGCCCCGGCGTGTCTTGGATTTGCTGTTCTGGAAGGTGGGAAAGATGGCCAGTCGCTCTCCAAAAAATTGGCCTGGTCAGTAGATGCATTCGATCCCCTCTCATCCTCACTACCTGTGATGTTAAAGGAAACCCTCCTGGAATGTCGCTGCTGTTGGTCAGAATCTCGGGAGAAACGCGTGGAGGCCGATCCCAATGATATACCTGTCCACGTTGGTAATCCTCCAAATCCCTCTTGAACTTGCGCACCTTGAGTTCCCTAATTGAGATCTCTAATTTGCGGATCTCGTCTTTGAGTTTAAGCTGAAAAGGGATCTGTTGTTCAGGTGACATGGGAAGGGAGGATTCTATGTCTGTAATCTTAATTTTAAGCTCCTCTCTCTGTTTTTTTACCATCCTCAATCATTAATAACTTTAAGTCCATACAGCATTTGATAAGAATAGATTCCCACTTAGCTTTAAAGGTAGTATCGTCATTGTTAATAGAAGGGAACTTGGCTGTACGAATCCCCTTCTGAATGTGTCCCTCTCTCCAATAGTCCGATAATGAAACAATATGCCACTTCAGTTATCCTTTTCCAGTAACTTTCGTAAATCATGTTCAGTCTTTTTAAAATCCGTAGAAAGACTTGCATCTTCTGCATGTAAAAGAGAGTCCGTGACAATAATATTCCTTCCCTCCTCATTGGAGTACGAGTGAACAGCCATGATAAGATACGAATGGTAAAACTCACCAAACGCTTGAAGAAAGCAGAGCAAAAAACTTGGTTGAGGACAGTTCCCAGTTCTGTCCAAAGTAGTACAAGGCAATGGAGAGGACAACCAAGTGCTCACACGGGAACAACAGTATCATGCACACACACATCCTACACACATACCCTCTCATTCTAACACACACACAAACACACATATGCACACACCCAAACATACATGCACACACACACACACACACATATGCACACACACACACACAAACACGCACACGTAAAAACACACACATGCTCACTGGAAAAAGATATAATTCACATTGTTGAGAAATAATCGATTCTAGGTTTAGAAGGACCACTAAGATAATGCACTCTATTACATGCAGCATGGAGATAATTCATCAGTGGTTTCTCTGAAGCAAAGCAGTAAGCCCTCCGATATATATACTCTGCGTTTTACATCAAAACTATATTTATCACATTCCTCACTGTTCCAACCATGTACATATTCTTCGTGTTCCAGTTGAATTAGCTCTTAAGCAAAACACCTTTATCTCATGTGGGGGGAAACAACTTCAACTGTTGAAGTGCAAACATAACCATGCAAAAATGTTACTACTTTAAAAATTATCCCTTAAGAGTACACCCTCTTCCACAATACGCACACACACACGTGCACGCACGCATTCTCATACCCCTACACACGCACGCATGCACACACACGCAGACTCTTACACATGCACACATACTCTCTTTCACCCAGACATCCGCACACACACACACTCCTACACACACACTGAAACACGCACACACACACTCACTCTGTTTTGCACACACACACATGCGCACACACACACACACACTTGCTTGCAAACGTACACACAGTCTCAAACCCACTCACACACATGCACACTCACTCAATTATTTATCCACAGTTACATACACATGCACACACACACAGTCACTCACACATACACACACAGTCTCTCTCTCACAAAGCACGCACACACTCATATTTACCCACACATACACATGCTCACATACACTCTCTCTCTCACACACACACACACACACACACACACACATAAATACACTCACTCCCACTCGCATACACACTCTTATGCACATGCTTTCACACACACACCTGCATTCACACACTCATACGCACTCACACCCTCACTCACACACACACACACATATTTCGACGCACTTGTATGTACACCCAGCCTTCCTTGAGCAATGCCTAACCACTGCAGATTCAGCTGTGCCCAATATTAACCTCAGTACAGCTTAAACCCTGTACATAAGAGTATGATCTTTTAGCAGGTTCGGGTTAAGCACTTGCTGACTACAGATGATGTTTTATATATTTTCTTTTTATTTTAAAAAAGGATATTGTAAATGGTCAAGGTGTGTTTGTGTACTTTTTATGATTACAACATGAAAAAGCATTAAGAGTGTGATACTGGCAAAAGATGGCAGAGTAAAATGCTTTTGAAGTTATAATTCTGTCTCCTGTGTCTGCATCTTTGTATAAATAAAGGATGCCAGGGGCAAACTCCTCCAGTTATCAGTGCATTTTATTTGTTTTTACAGTTGCTTTCATTCATTTTCACAAGAGTTCCAGTGTCCAAATTTCTGTGGGTAAATGCAGTTGATAGGGAGAATGCAGAATGATCACTGCAGTGTACTTATTTCTTTTCATTTCTGTAAACAATGATGGATCAAGTTTTATTTTTGTTGTTTCCATTTTGTTGTATTTGTTTGAACCAATTGCTGTAATTTTCTGTATTTTCAGATAGTAATCTTCAGTGATTAAACTTGAATGATAAAAATATCCAATCTTCACAGTTGAAGGAATGGCATTCAGCTACAGTGGTGGCAGCGAAATCTAGTGTAATGCCTCCCATAGACGATTTCTAGACAATTTATCCAGACCTGCCAACCTTAGGAAAATATTTTGAGTACCACAATAGTCAGTGTAACGCTTAGTGCACATGCTTTCGCACATACCACTTCACTTTGCACGCACACACACACACACACAAGCCTTTCTTCATAATTCTAGTTTTGACTGTTGAAGTGATCAGGCAAAACTGTATAATTTGACCTGATTCTAAAATATCACTTGCACTGCACTGGGCTATATTATGATACACTTGCAAGTCAAAAGTTTGAGTACGCCTGCTTAAAACAATTTTTTTCATGATTAATATTTCATTATATGATATGTGTGCTTATACAAACAGATAACCATAAGTGAATTGCATTCAATTATTTAATAAAAATGGAAATAATTTATTTTGTATATTGTAACATATGTTTTCATTTTCAAGTATTTACAGAAACTTGTTGTAATGTAAAAAAAAAACAAAAAAAAAAAACGATGTAAAACACTGTCAATTATGAATAAAACCAAGTTTCTGTTCATGATTTCCATTTTTATTTAATAATTAAATAATTGAATTAGCTTATATAGGCACACATCATATAGGCCTAATGAAAAAAAAGTATTCAATTGAAAAATTATCTAGGAATGTAGGCCTTTGTAACTAGAGGTTTAGCTAAATTATTACCTGAAGCTCCTTGGTGGCTAATGTCAAAATCATAATTGCACAACGTGCAAAATGCATGGAGGCACGGCCATTGCTCTTGATATATTGCAAGGAACTTTTGGGGGGCATGGACTCGCTTCTTTTTAGTAGGACTGTTGCTCTCTCTCTTATGCCATATTATGGAAGGCTCTCCTTGTTAGTATCCTCGTCATGTGACGTCATGATTATTTTCTAACTGCAAGGCCGGTCGGGTGACTGGCTGCAATAATAGGAATTATTTGCTACGTTAACAGTCTGTATTCAAACACCTTTGCAATGGTCACTTTGCTCCAACAGAGCATGCGCGATTCAAAGTTTGAACCAGAGACTGTAAAAAAATATGGACAAAGCTACTGTGACGTCACCCATTGCCTCTCCGTGGGTCTGTAAAACACGTTTTGAAGCTCAATGGTGGGCGCGGCCATGTTCTCGATTTGGAGCCAAAACCATTAAGCGGTCTTGTGATTTTTACAATGTGATTGACAGTCCGGTGCGGAAAAGCCCATCAACCTGAACGAACGATTGCAGAATGAACTTGAGGCTAGCTGACTGTCTGCCGTTATGTTTTAAAATATATGATCAAATGTTTACGGAGTTTAATTTCCATCCGTGACTGTACTGTGTCATATAATCACGTTATATGTATGACATTAATAATACAATTATGTTCAGTTATCTTCAATTTATGTTTCTCGGCAAAACCAATGCTTAGCTAGCATATCAGCTTACCAGTGAGCTAGGTAAGCTATCCGTGGTTAGCTCACGCATTAGCAATATGAACTACAGGGGAAGAACATCGACTGCACTGATCTGATGGTCAGTCAATCAGAGATGTGTAGACTACTGGTGATTTGACTAGGCTAATTTTCATATAACTGTCTGGTAGACCTGCTGTTAACCAAGCAAGTTATCGCCGTAGGTTTTCGCCACAGTCAGTTAATGAGCCATTAACTGCTACTATTCCATCGCCGTTTGTGGTGTTTACTTGCTGGGTGACGCTAGCTGACCGATCGTTCGCAAGTCACTTTTTACCGAATAAAAATTAACACTGTCAGCGGTGATTAACAAATCTACCAAGTATTTTAATAACTGATCTACAGGCGTGTAAATATGACAACGCACTTTGAAGAGCAAGTTTTCCACCTGTTGCATAAAGACAAAAATAATGTACATTGAATTTCTAATTATTATTATTTTCTTGCTAGCTTCTAGCTTTGTCACATTCGTGCAGCCTAGCCCAGGTAAACATTTACGGAATGTACACGACTGACAAACCGTCAAACACGTTTGATAGATGGAATATTTGCCGATTAGGGTTAGCTAGCTAGTCAAATGGCTTGGTAGCCGAAGTTGCGAACTGTTTTAGCACAGGCTACTGGACTACCACATATAGCAAATAAGTGTTAGCTGATTACGCTTTCTGCCAACTAATTAATTTGGTTAAGTGGGCTAAAGAAATAGTAAAAATGACTTGCTACCGCAAAACTTCAGAGGAGGATTATTTTATGGTCGTCTAGTGCAGCTGTAAATAGCACACGCTATAATGAAACCACTACAAAATGGGATGCCTGCATTTTCTGACTTCGCACAGGTGGACCGTGGTCGGAGCCGCAATGTCAAGGCCAAGAGACGCCACCTCCCACCCCGGTGACCACAGATTGTAGCCCCTACTGTAGCTCAGTCCTCCGCAGTAATCCGGAAGTGACGCAAGCTGTACCTCATTGGTCCAGAACAAATATTGGCACTGTGCCCAAATGACGCAATAAATCATGAAATCGACCCATGGGCAGTCATAAGACGAATAAAATACACCTATTATGACTATTTGTTCTTGTGAGCAAAAATTATTGACTTTGTATTTTGATCGCATTTGTACCGTAGACTTACGTGGAAACTGGATATGAAAACACCTATACTGGAGCCATCCGTAGTGGCGCTAGTGAGCAACCAGGAACTACAACACCAGGAAATGAGCTTCAAAAACGAAGTCTGGTTTTGGCCGCTTGCTTCGCACATGTGGACCGTGGTCGGAGCCGCAATGTCAAGGCCAAGAGACGCCACCTCCCACCCCAGTGACCACAGATTGTAGCCCCTACTGTAGCTCAGTCCTCCGCAGTAATCCGGAAGTGACGCAAGCTGTACCTCATTGGTCCAGAACAAATATTGGCACTGTGCCCAAATGACGCAATAAATCATGAAATCGACCCATGGACAGTCATAAGACGAATAAAATACACCTATTATGACTATTTGTTCTTTTGAGAAAAAATTATTGACTTTGTATTTTGATCGCATTTGTACCGTAGACTTACATGGAAACCGGATATGAAAACACCTATACTGGAGCCATCCGTAGTGGCGCTAGTGAGCAACCAGGAACTACAACACCAGGAAATGAGCTTCAAAAACGAAGTCTGGTTTTGGCCGCTTGGTTACGCCTCGGTGGATAATAAAGTACCACTGCGTATCAGTGGATGTTGAGTAGGTCGGGGAGGGGTTACAGTACCTCTAAGTACCCCGTATCTGCGTAAGCAGTATTACAAAGAGAACTTCAGTGTTGTAGAGCCAGTTGAATATATCCTAGATGCTAAAAACAAACGCAGTTTCCAATATGTCCTGTTATTGAAGTCCTTACAGCAGCTGTTAAGTAGAAGGGATATCATTGATAAAGTTGTTGAGGCCCATCAAAGACAGGAGGGCACATATTCTGGAGTGTCATGTCAGTACAAGTCCTCAAGAAATGGTTCCCTATTTAAGGAAAATGGTTTCCTCGCTGGAGAAAAGCCAAGGATCATCCTAAATTTTTATGTGGATGACTTTGAAACCTGTAACCCCCTTGGCACCTTGCGAAAGAAACACAAGCTTTGTGCTGTTTATTGGGTATTAGCTAACTTGCCTCCGGGGTCTCATTCCTCGTTATCATCTATCTACTTGTCAGTTTTGTGCAAAACCGAAGATGTTAAAACCTATGGTTATGATAAAATCTTTGAACCTCTTCTACAAGATCTGAAAACTCTGGAGGAGCTGGGTGTTTATGTCTCGCTGTTAGGTGAGTCAGTTAAAGGTACAGTACTCAGTGTAGTGGCTGACAACCTGGGAGCGCACAGCGTCGCAGGATTTATGGAGAGTTTTTCGGTGGAATACTATTGCAGATTTTGCACAGGAAAGAGCAGTGATATTCAGCTACATTCTGTTGCATGTGGTGCTTTCAGTCTGAGAACCAAGGAGCTTCATCAGGCCCATGTCAAACAAGCCCAAGATACAGGTACAGGTTGTTGTGGAGTGAAAAAGGAATGCATCTTCACAAAAAATCTGTCTCATTTTCATGTCATCTTTGACTATCCACCTGATCTTGCCCATGATGTTTTTGAGGGTATAATCCTAGTAGAGCTAGCTCAATGCTTAACAGTGCTTATATCCAGAAAGCGTTTCACATTAGTTGACCTGAACAATACCATTCTGAAGTTTCCCTACAAATGGGCTGACAGGACAAACAAACCTCATGTAGTCACAAAGTTTCTCCAGCAGAAAAACAGTGGGGGGAAACGCTCATGAAAACTGGAGCTTGCTCCGGTTCTTACCTTTTTTGGTTGGATCACTTGTACCTGAAGACGAGCCTGCGTGGCTTGTTCTCATGGACCTGAAGGACATCACAGAGCTTGTTGTTGCCCCTGTGCATAGTGATGACTCGCTGGCTTTTTTAGAAAGTAAAATCATAGAGCACAGGCAGAGATACAAAGAGTTGTTCCCTGACATCAAGCTGCTACCAAAACACCATTATTTGGAGCACTACTCCCAGATGATTAGGCTGTTTGGTCCAGTTGTTGGGCGGTGGACAATGGGCTTTGAGGCTAAACATAGCTTTTTTAAGCAGGTTATCAGACATACAAGCTGCTTCAAGAATGTGCCCCTCTCATTAGCCTCAAAGCATCAGATGATGATTGCTTACCATCTGAGCTCTCCATGTCTGAGCAAGTCTGACCTAGAGGTATCTAGAGGCTGTATCCACTCTACCAGTAGATTTACTCAAAGAGGAGATAGCACATAAGGAAAAAAAGTCATAAGGCAAAAGTTCTCTGACACACCTGAGGTTCACCTTGCACAGTGTGTGACAACCAAGGGCATAACCTATAGGAAGGGAATGATACTGGCCCACAGAGAAGCAAGTGGATTGCCTGAATTTAGTGAAATTTACCAAATCTGCATTTTACATGAGAGTGTATTCTACATTGTTAAAGAGCTCTGTTGTTGGTACAGAGAGCATTATAGAGCCTTCGAACTCAGCCCAGCACCCACAGGAACATTCACTCTCGTGGCACTCAGTGAACTCCTTGATACGTATCCACTAGTTGACTTACAAGATTGGATCAGTCCGCATGGTGATGTCGAAAAGGCATATTGAAATAAAAGGTGTCTGCAGGTCCTTAAAAAGTCTTAAAATGTCTGAAATTCAATTTTATAAGTATTAGGCTTTGTTTTATCAAACAATTTTTATTATAAATTTGCATACCTGCTGCACTCAGTAATTGAAAAGTAGGCTTTTACCACTGAATTTGAAATCTAATAATTTTTTTGTGTGTGTCTGTGCAACGGCTTTGAAGATGGGGACTCCTGTGATCCTTAAGATCATCTTGATTGATGGCAGTTCTCAGAGGTTGACTCTCTCCCATGGACTCCCTGCATCTGTTGATGACCTTATGGTTGAAGTGAAGAAACAGTGTGGATTTCAGGGCAATTTTAGACTTCAATTTAAGGATTCCTTGTTTGGAAATGAGTTCCTTAACCTTACCTCAATTTCAGAAGTAGAAGACAAAGGTACTCTTAAAGTCATTGATATGTCAAGGCCCACCACTATGCAGCATGATGAGAGGTCTACTGTTCTCAACCCAGAACCCCAAGCATTTAGTCCTTCCTCTGTAAAAGACTCTTCGTCCCTGTCAGGTGGATCTGTGGATACAGATATACTGTCATCGAGTGAGTCTACGAGCTCACGGTACTCTTGGCCTGCTGTTTTTCATGTGCCTAAGTTCTCTTACGATGCTGAATTAAAACTTCAGCAGGCAAGTTTAGCTTATATTCAAAACGGCACTGTACTTATTCCAGATCCCAAGTTGAAGTCAGCCATCCTTGATAGTTTAGTGCAGGAAATTGTGCAGTATAAAGTCTATGTCAGTGATAAGGAGATGGAACAGGTAGCCCAGAGTCTTATCAAGACGCATCCATGTTTAACTGAGAAGGGGTCCTGCACTGGATGTGGTGGATGGAAGACCAGTTTAAAATATAAACTAAATATAAATATAAATCTAACTACCGCACACACCTGAGAAAACTGGGCTGCCCAGAGGTGACAGTGAACTCTTTATAAAACAAACCAGCAGGAAAGCACAGTGCAGCCTTTGGTGTCAAAAAGGCAAAGAGAGCGGAGGTGAATTTTTGCCCGAAATACCCATCAGCAGAAACTGAGGAGAGTCTGGAGGCAATGCAGAAAGCTTTACTCTTAGATGTAAAGAAGAGGAACAACAGAGCGGTTGTGAAACTCAAGATGGAAAAGACTTTGCCGCACAGAAGACATAAAGTCGTTCACGATGTACCAATGGTGGAGGATTTCATGGCAAGATGGCCTGCTCTGTTTGAAGTCAGTGAGGTCAGGCTTATCTCATGCTGGGGTTTTCATCTTGGATTTGATGTTGATATAAGGAAAGTCTTGGGTACACTGGCAAACTGGTAATATGCCTGATTGTATATTATTCGTCTGTGCTTTATCTCCCTCCTAGACTTTCCTGGTCTGCTGTATGTGTGATGGTGGCTTTCTCCCTGATGTTTACCATTTGAACCTGATTCCTTTGTGCTTTTTACCTGTTTTCAGATCAATGCTGAATTCAAAAGAATCACCACCGTCCCACTTCAATCCAAGTTCCTGTCTCAGCTGGACCTCCACTCTGACAACCTTATGAGGCTGTTCCAAAAGAGAGGAGGACAGCTAGGGGAAAGGCTCAAAACAATCATTGCACGAATGGCTGATGTAAGTGATACAGAGGTCCCACAGTCATGAAAAACCTAGAAACGTTAAGAATTTTGACAATGTTTGGAAAATGGAAAATATTAAGATTTTTAGAATTGTGGAAAGGTTATGGAAAATTGTAGAATGTTTTAGTTGCCACATAATTTATTGGCAAGAAGGGCATACAATTTGTACGGAAAGCCAGGGAGGCCATGAGTGCATTTATTTTTCATCTTTCTCCTTCCACTATTTGTGCATCTTTTTGTCTCAGTTTTAATCTTTCCTCTATTTACTTACTTATCTTCATACATTTGTCTACCTCCTCTTTCTTTCTGTCTCTTTCCTGTCAATCTCCTTCCTACATGATTTGGAGCTCACAACAAGGCTCGTACCATCGTAGGAACCCTGGTGTTATATTCTCAGAGAAATATGTACCCATATGAGAGTTTACACCAGTAGTTGACTTTAAAATAAAGCACAAGGGCTGAATTAAGACGCTAATCAAGAAAATTTCCTTTCAGTGTGATGATGTAGATGCTGGACGAGAGTGTATCATTAAGAGAGTCTGTATCTACATGGGTGAAGATCCAGAAAACCTTGTGCGGGAATATGAGGTATGTACATGAATCACTGCTTACTTTTTTCCCTTATCTTCCACTCTTCTCTTGTTCTCCTACTTGATCACTTGGGCTGAAATGATTCATTGATTAATAGAAAATGTATTGATTATAATTTTGATAATCTATTAAATTTCTCTGTTTCATACCATTATAAAATCAATACAATGTTTCTTGGTTGCTGGTTAAACTAACTTAACACATCATTGATTATTTGAAAAAAAAAGTCAAATTATTTGAATAATCAAGAAAACAATCAGAAGATTAATCAGTTAAATTAATCATAGTTGCAGCCCTATATATCTTCACACGCTCAGTAACTGTTCTGTCACCATTCTTTTTGTCTCTGTCCTGGCCACTACTGCTGTTCTATTACAATCCATCATTTTTGTAACTATTCACTTGGTCTAGGTCTACATTTTCACTCTTTGTTGCTCATCTTTTATTTTAGTCTTTCATGTTTCACGCTTTCATGTTGGGCCTTTCATTTAACTAGCTGCACCTCAATTAGCACTATTGAGCAACTGCGCATAACTAGTAAGACATTTGTTTAACATGTTGGGCTTTTTGTCGCACTACTTGCCATTTTCGGCAAACTAGTTGCTGCTTTCATCTTACTAGTTTGACAAAAATGCTCCCTAGTAAACATGTGCGCAACTAGTTATGTAGTGAAGTGCTTCAATTATCATAGAGGTTAACTAGTGAAATTTTACCTCTTCAGTAGTTAACTAGTTGCGCACGTTTTCCAGTGAGCATTTGTCAAACTAGTAAGATGAATACGGCAACTAGTGCGACAAAAAGCTCAACATATTAAACAAAATGTCAGGATGTGAGGGGGGTGAGGACCCAAACGCAGAGGGGAAAAACTCAAAACTCCCAAATGGTAACTGAAACAAAGACTTTACTTAAAACCAGGACAAAAGGGAACAAAAGGCCTCGCAGGGCAACTCTCAACAAACAAAGGAAAACTTCAAAAACACAGAACACAAAGAAACTCCAAGAATCAAAAAACCTGTAACAATGGAACATGGGCAGAAACATGGCCAGAAGTACACACTAACAACAACCAACAAGGATCCAGCACCTGAGTCCAGGAGAAGGGAACTTAAATAGACAGACACTGACGAGACACAGGAGGGCACCAAGAACAATCAGGCCACAGAGAGGGAAGGGAAAACGAGACAACCAGCAAACAATAATTGGACAATTGAAAACAATAATACAATCAAACAGGGGGAGCAGGACACAAAACAGAAGTGCCGCCATCTGGCGGCCCAACAAGGAAAGACAGAGACAACACACAGAACCATGACACAAAAGTCTCACTAGTTACACCTAGTTAGTTAAAAGAAAGGCCCAACATGAAAGAAAAATGTCCAACATGTTCGGTATAGAGCCTAACTAGTGAGACAAAATGCCTTCCACTAGTCAACCAGTGAGGGAAAACATCAGTGTCACTAGTTAACCAGTGACTCATTTTGGACCTAACTAGTGAGGTGAATACGTGCTTGAGTAGGTAACATGTCAGACATTTTGCACCTCACTAGTTAACTAGTAAGACTTTCAGCGTCAGTGGTTTGCGCCAGAGGGCCACTAGTGCGTCAAAAAGCAGACTAGTTGGGACTTTGGTGCTACTAGTGCGGCACTCAGTGTTACTAGTAAGGCTTCTGTTGGAAGTAGTTGGACAAAAGTGCTACTAATGGCTGAAAAGGAGTGACTAGTAAGGGTTTTTGTTCAACTAGTAAGACAAAATGCCAAATTAGTGAGACCAAATGTCCAACTAGTTGTGCCAAAGGCCGAACTAGTGGAGGAAACAGAGGTCTGATATCAAGGACATGGAATAAATGCTCAAAGGGCTTGCCGCATATCGGGCGAACGAAACAACCTTCATGGCAAGTGGTGCGGATCAGACAACCTTTTCATTTTGTCTGTTAAACAGCTACACAGGTCTCTGCCATGAGTAAAGCAATCATAAGATAATAAAACAAAAGTCAGTCGCCAATATGATGGTCAAAGTTTGACTGGCAGTATGGCGGCCACAACAGTTCATGTGATTTAAACGTCAGCTGAAAAACGTATTTGTTTGATTAATGTTCTACTGTAGTTACGTGTCCTTGTCTCTAAATTTACCTTCATTCTAACTTTCACCTAACCTTGTCTAGATCTATACTGTCACTATGCCTCCCCAATTTCATATTTATTTATTCTTTTCTTGATAGGGCTTGGTTAATAGGTCTTATTTACCTTTATTTACCTACCTTTGTCTGTTTCGTACAGGGCATGGATGAAGACTCCATCAACGAGGCCATTGACGACACCACTGTTGGGATTTATGTTCTTAAAGAACATGCTTCAAGTGATGAACCAGAGGACATTGGTATTGTCCTTGAAGGCTTCAAGGTGTTGCAAGATCTGGATAATGTAGCATTAGCTGTTGCTATGCTGTTCGGACTGATGTATGCCCTGAACCTCAGCTACTTTGCTGACCTCCGCTACACCTTTGAGATAGTCCAAAAGATTTTCATGGAACTGGATGGAGGTAAACTTTCTAACAAAGCACTAGCTCTAAAAAACTGGCTCTTTCAGTGAAAGGGTCAGAGAGATTGCGCTGCCAGCGATAAACCACAAAACATTTGAATTGTCCTCAAAGGCATCTTTGGTGTTACCATTTGGACTGCTTTTTCATTTTCTCTTGTGAATCCACTGTTGTAAGTTGACAGTATTTTCTCTCATGAATCAATTATGAAAACAGTTTAAAGAGGGTTTGTAACCATTTTTGTTTGCTGCTCTGTAGTTTTATTTGCTGCTTTGAAACCTCTTTGACAACAGCTTATACAAGGTTTACATATATATTTGTGTTTATTCCTCAGGGAAAACAGTTTACTAGGGATGTATCCGAATCCGAATACTGTATTCGGGAAAGCACGAATAATGCGATGGAAACAGATATTTCTTCTACCCGAAGTTGCTCGTTATTATTCGGATTCGGAAAAAAAAAGTCAGCTCCATGTGGAGTTCTCATAGCCTCTATCTAACGTTACACAGGCAGAGGGGGGGGGGCACCAGTTACACACACCAACAAACTTTGAGCCACTGCATTGCAAAATGTAAAAATAAAAAAATAATAAGTTCTATCTTCGTTAGCCATTATGTTTCTTCAAATCGATTCATATCATTGTGGATGGCCACTAGATTCACTAACTAGCCGTTTCATTTACTACACATTATTGAAAAGTGATCGCTATATTCTGTAGTCGCCCCCCCACCGAGTCAGCGCACAGCAGGCAGCGGGCTGAGAGCTGACCGTTCCCGGCTATCACTCAGGGAAACTCTCGCAGGGTTTCCGCCAGTGTATTACAAGCCCGGCGGGCCGCCGGGCCTAAATTGACCCCCCGCCGGGCCTAAGCATCGGGGATTATTATTATTTATTTTTTTTATGTATTTTTAATATGTTTTTTAAACTACAGTTACAATGGGGCGGCTTGGTTGGAAAGCTCACCAGCGACATCTGTTAAAACGTGAACGCACTATAGGAAAACAGCAGGTCTGTTCTTTACCCTCATTGTGCATAGAGTGACGTTCAACACTTGATGCTTCCAACTATCACAAGCTAACGGTACCTAGCAAGGCACCATTTCTTTAGTAGGCTAATTAACCTCGTTACAAACTGTGTTATCACTTCATCTCGTCGGTAAGTACATTCTTTTTATATTAACTTAAGCAGTGTGTAGGTAACGTTAAACTAGTAGCATGAATGTAACGTTCGATACATTGTAACATTACATGATGTATTAATCGCCATCTAAATAACGACTTCACTTGTTTATTAATAACGTTAGCTTGGTGACATTGATGTGCATGACAACGTGGTCATTTAGCTAACTTAGCTAGCTAGCCAAACAGTCAGTAACACAAATATTTTGTTGTTGTTGAAATGTGCCCAGCATTCCAAGGCTGTACATTGTTGTAAGATTTAGTAGCCAATAAGTAGGCAGTGTTGTGCATATCCCGCTCTTACAGCTCGTTTCCAGCCCAAACCACTGCAAAGAGAGGCAACTTCTTTTTTTGTCAGTGACATTTCCTTCTGACATCTACGACGGCAATCGCAAAAATGACATTTTGCCTTTTTGTATAGCTATTTCCATGGATAAAATCGCATTTATCATTATTTATTGGTAAAACATTTACTTCGTATCCAGGGAGATAGCCAACTACTTGCATGTTACATGACATGTGTAGCCATTTCGTAATACGATCGCATTTCAGGATAGAAAATAACCTGTTAATCCAGAGAAATTGCTGAGTTGTCTTTATCGCAACAGAATGTATCAAGGCTGGCAGCCCGGATCAAATTTGTTGTGACAGCTGCCGTCCAAAATAAACACCTGAGAGAGGCTGCCTGCGTGCATGCTTCCCCCAAGGTGGTACGTCATTGTTTTGCAATGCGCAGCTGTCGTAAAAACATGCTGGCTTCGATAAGCGGAATCGATAAGCTCGGAGCCATACGATTCCAATGAACTTGGAACCGGTTCGCGATTCCCATCCCTATTTAAATGTGCCCAGCATTCCAAGGCTGTAAGAATCAGTAGCCAATCAGGACTTTTTTCAAGTTTTTTGTAGAGTGCAAAAACTTTGATATTATTTATTTTAATTTAATTTAATTTATTTTGTTGTTGTTGAAAACACAGCATTCCAAGTCTGTACATTGTCGTCAGATTCTTTGTAAGACTATGCTATGCTGTAAATAGTTGTTGATTTTTTTAAATGTGTGTTGACTAAATGACTTATTTATAACAACATTCACATTACGTAGTTATATTTTCAAATCTTCAGTCAGCTTTTAGCACTGACTTAATGTAGGGCCCTATGGAATCTGTGTTATAACTTTTTTTCATTCTCAGTTCTGCGATTCCGTCTGTTATTCTGTTATCACAGAAACTATAGGGCCCTAGCTTAATGCTGCCATCAGTCTGTCGCAGGCCCGTGCCGGGCCCCCATCAAAAAAGACAATTGGGCCAAGTGACTTGAAAGAATTGAGGAAATATTGGGTAGCATTGCTTTGGAATACATATTTAATTTCAGTGAGGCAAGATAGCCTATATTGTTTGTAGTACCGTAACTTGGCGTCATTTTGATATCAATACTTTTAATGGCAGGCCTGGATTTTGGCAGTGTGAATGCCAATATAGTCTGTCTCTCTCACTCACTCACACAAACACAAACAGCATTAAAGTTTAAACTGCTGCAAATCAAGATCTTTCTGACAAGAAACTTTATTCATAATAAATTTCAGAATGGTACAGAAAAGGCAGACCATGAACTGTTTGGCATTGTACACATAACAAGAGACGGGCCTCCTTATAACGGGAGGGGTGAGAGTGGAGCACGTACAGTACACACAAACAGCAGACATGCACCCATGCACCCCTGCCACGCCCGGCACGGGAATCTCGACACCAACACACCTCCAGCTCTCAATGTGTCATGTGCCCCCTTTTACAATACAAACCAACGGGGATCCACTGCTAAGTTTTTCCATGTTTATAATCGCTACGTAATCGATATATACAAAAGACGATGGAATTCAACGCGGTCGCTACAGCGTTTCGATCCACGGCAGGCGATTTAGAATTCTTCACACTGTGAGCCCAGCGATGTCTCGCTCAGGGTTGTGCATTTAATTAACGTTTTTTATTCAGACAACAACAGATTAAGCTGGAAATAAATAAATCTGCACGTGTCGCTACAATCAGCCAATCAAGGGTAACTAACGAGACCATGTTCAAATGACGTTATGTATCGGAAGGCTATATATTACATGTTAATAAATACGGATAGCTGTTGGCTCTTTCATTTTCCAGAAACGAATTCAGGACCAGACCAATTTAATACTGTGCAAGGCAGGAGAACACCATTGCTTTTTTTTTTGTTTTTGTCTTACTCAATTCTATTTACATTATTATTACCATACATTTATAATTTACAAAAATCTAAATTAGGTAACTAACACTTGGAAAAAAACAGACAGGAAAATAGAAAGGCTGGATGGCCTCAGTCTTGAGCTATAAAAAATGTCTACAGTGACTATAAATTGAAGTGCTTAAGGTCCACGTTTTTTCGACAAATTCATGTTTCACATTTATCATCGTTGGCTAATTTCAAATATAATTAAAAAAAAAAAAAAACACCATTTGCACCATTAACCAAACTATTACTCCAATTTTGTGCAACGCTGAAACTTTTTTAACAGCCAAAATTGTTTTATTAAATGTTTTTTAAATGAAGGACTACAATAGAATAGGAGCATTTATGCCAAAATTGAGACCTTCATTTTTTTTGTTCAATCTTTGCTGGCCAGCAGGTTTTACAGACTGTCTGTGGTGGATTGCATGACCTGCAGTCTGGCAGACAGTGACTGATGCTTCCAGCAGTATCAATTCAAGCATATTTTGTGCATTATATGTGGGTTAGTCTATGCCCAGACGGTTTTCACACAGAAAAATCAGGTTCTTTTCTGTGACATACTCCTCATAAAACATTTTCATCTTTTCATCATCAAAAACAAGTCCCTGGACCCACCTCACCTACAAATATGTAAACCAATACCGACTCTTCTGTGACAGCTCACAGGACTACTATATGTCTGAGCACAATTAACACTAAGTGAAAACCAAATGACACAGGTTAGACATTCAGGTAAAGAAAGGTCAGGGAAAATGCTACATATGGGAACATGTTTGATACAAACATGGCCCACATTTCTTTTACTTTTTACAACAATGCAGATAATTGTGAAGGAACCTGGTCATTTATTTCAGCAGAAAGGATTGGATCTCTGCTGCAAACAGATGAAGTGTTCACATTAAAACCCAGAAAATGATGGAATGCACACTCGCCCATATTCTAGGTGAACTCAAGCTGTTTTTTTTTACAGGCCAGAAGATCAGATTTGCTCACAGCTTATTCAGTTCCTTATCCAGCTAACCACGCAGTATCATGAATCCATATTTCACAGGTTCAGACTGTGCTGTGCGCTTTAGGAACATACAATGTAATTACTAAATATTATTAGCTTTTGTATTCCACTGCCAGCAGGTGTGACAAACAGTATCGGAATGAATTACGTTTCATATTATAAACATGTATTCCTGTATACGCAACGCTTTTGGAGGACGGCTTATTTCCTGGTGCTAAAGACAAATGCAAACAGGCCATACCCTCAGTCACTGATATCCAAACGGAATGAAAGAGAAGGCTAAACCATGATCACTGCGGAACTTGAAACCTGTTTGATTTTCAACATGTGCTTTTTCAAATTTAGACAAAGATGTAACAGCGACACAGACCACCTCTGTACAATCACCAGGCATACAAAGGAGCAGACTGAAACATAGCAAGCCTCAGTTTGACGTACGAGGGCGTTTCAGATGAGCCTTGTGAAACAGCACGTTGAGTTGGGATTCATCACATCACTGACCTGCCAGTCTCAGCTAGGCTGAAGCAAATGCACAGTATGAATGTTTCCACACCAAGAAATTAGTTCAGCCTGATTAGGATCACTTTCTGCTTGCGTTCTGTAGAGCAGCCAATACCCCTGATGAATTTCCCCAGCTCACAGCCTCCTCTCCACCAGGGGGCAATAAACTGTTGCAGGGTTGTGCTAGTATTCTTTATTAACATTATTTATGGGGAAGTGCTGGTGTTGTGGGTGTCTTTAGTGCTTTTTGTAGTAAGGGCCAATCAATCAGAACTTGCAAATCTTCTGTAGGCAGGCAGGCAGGCTTACCCCTTTCACTTATATCTAACATGAGCTCTTTGTATCTTTCCTATGAATGGATTATAGAGGAACACAAGAGAGGGCTTCTTCCGGGACGGGATGGGATGGGACGGGACGGGGTGCAGCCCTAATTCAGCTTCATCAGAGGCCTCTCCTCACGCAGGTGCCAGGTGCTCTTGTGCTTCTCGCCCCTGCTCTTGTCCCGGACCTTCCGGAGGCGGCGCGGGGGAGGGGTGGAGCGGGACTCGCTGTCCTCCTGGGCGCTGGACGTGTCGGCGCCGTCCCTCTCCTCTGGGATGTTGGGGATGGCCCCGCTGCTGCCGTCCAGGACGCTGCGCAGGGAGGGGTCCTCGGGGGTGCAGGCGGCGGTGGTGCCGCTCTCGCTGCTGCTCAGGTCGGGGTCCTCGCCGTACAGCGCCCGGCTGTGCGCTGCGCTCCGGATGAAGGTCCTGTCGCGCTCCGCCCGGCGGCCCGGCTGGTGCTCGTTCATGTCCACGCCGGAGTCCAGGCTGGTGTCGTTGCTGTCGGTGGGCCGGACCTTCTTCTGCAGGTCGATGATGGAGTGGCGCACCTGGGCCACGGGCTTGCCCTCCAGGGAGACGAACCAGGCCCGGGGGTGCGGCGAGGGCTTGCCCTTGGAGAGCTCCAGCAGCGTCTGCTCCGAGATGCCCTGGAGCTCGCTGTGGAAGGGGCCCATTCCCGCCGCCTCGTTGAGCGTCCCCGGGACGGACACGGACTCCAGCAGGCTGCTGTAGCGGCCCCAGGGCCCGGGGTTGGAGGCCATGCCCTGGGGGCCCTGCAGGACCTGCTGCTCCTCGCCGTCCTGCTGCTGGGACAGCAGCGGGATCTTGGGCAGGGTCTGGGTGAAGCTGTCCTTGCTGGCGGGCTCCGACAGCGAGTCGTACGCCTGCGGGCCCTTCCGGGGCAGGGTGGCCGACTTGCTGCCCGTCAGCTGCTCGGCGGAGTGGAAGAGCTCGGGCGCCTGGAGGATGGCCACCGGCTGGCTGTAAATGTGGACCAGCCTTTCGGGGAAGAAGACGTTCTCGCCCAGTCCCGCCTGCGCCCTCTTCTGCTCGGCCGTCTCCGCGGGCCTGACCACCTCGCTGCTGTTGACGTACAGCGGGGGGGGCGCGGGCCTGCCGCGGTCTGGGCCCCCCACATTCTCGTACAGCTTGGCACACGGGCGCCCCACGTCCTCCACGTAGATGTTGAAGTTGCTTTTGTGTCTGGAGGAGGCCAGGTCGTCCCTCTGGCCGCCGGTGCGGGAGGTCAGAGGTCGAGACCTATCCTCGTACCGGAACGAGGCCTCGCCATTGCCGTTGCCGTTGGTGGAGGTGGTCTGGTCCCTCTTCAGAACCGCCATCTTAGTGCCCCTTCTTCCTTTCTTCTCTGGCTTACAAATGCATCCTCTGGAGATAAAAACCAGAAGCAGTTTAGGCATCTCCTTCTGTGCACGTGTGACATGAGCTCAGGATCTTTCTTATTCTGTGAACTGTCTGTTCTGCCTACGAATGAGAACTGAAGACCAGCTCATATCATATCGCACTACAGCAGGAAAACATCTTCACAGACATAATTTAAAGTAAACTGGCAAAAGCTTGACATAATGGCAAACACTGAGATCTGGAGACAGACATTTTGTCCCGAAAGCAGTTCAGGTTTAAATTTCATTTGTCAAACATCAACATTTATGCTTCTATGAAAAGCAACGTACTTTGAGGCCAGAAAAACGACATTGATGTTTAGTACAATGAAATATAATGTCTTACCTACAGTAACATAACAGCACAGCTAAAAATCCAATAACAATGACTAGCGTTCCTCCAAGGATGGCCATGAGAAGGTAAGTATGGTATGAGATGAAGTCCACAGTAGTACCATGTCCCATGTAACCTAGATTTGCACAAACAGAAATCTGGTTACTGGAATTCACAGCTTTTGCATAAAAGAAAAACAAAAAAACAAACAGACAAAAATCATACCCAAGTTATGACATGTCATGAAAGGAGCTTATCGAGCCCCAGCTGAAGCCGGGTGGAAGGAAGCGAGCGCCGGTCATACCTCTGGGCGAGGGCAGGGGTGCTGCGATCCAGTACCCCAGATGAGGCGCCTCATAGGTCCACACCAAGCCATCCTCCTCCAGCTTGACCAATCCTAAACCTCGCTTTATCCAGGCACCTGGGAGGAAAAACAGAACCACGTGGTCTTACTTACCAAAGGATCACACCTTGCATTTAAGGATAACGTGAGCCTTCTATTCGGAAACATGGGATTTACCATTATGAATGTTAGCATAACTACAATCAGATAGGTTCTGGACCTTCTGCACATGCACTTGTGCTAGTAGAGTGGCACAGCAGCTGTACAGTTTCAGGTACAGCAGAGCAGCTAATGTCAAAGCTGAGGTCATTTTAACGGCTCAGCCTGTTAAGGCTCTGTTCTTGCGCATGGATGGGCTCTATGGTTTGGTATCTGATAAGGCTTTGTTCTAGCGCATGGATGGGATTTATGGTCTGGTATCTTTTAGGGCACTGTTCTAGTGCATGGATGGGCTGCATGGTCTGGTATCTGTTAAGGCACTGTTCTAGTGTATGGATGGCAGTTGGCAGCTCCCAGGCTGATACACTATTGGTCACCGTGGAACAAGTGGGTTTTAAACAGCCTGGATGACAGCATCTCACTGTGCTCCAGAGATCAGGATCCTACAAGTCCTCTTAAGCTGCATATTCAGCGTCTTCCTCTGACTCATGTCCAGCCAGTCTGCTGCTGTGTGCTACAAAGCTCATACTGACATCATACGGTTCAGATATGGGTCACATGCTTCCTTGCACTCTCCCCAATCAAGACTGCAGCAATGAGTGTCACCAAACTGCATGTTCCAAACTGAAAACAAAAAGCCCCTGATCCTTTAACACATCAGCAGATATGAAGAAGGCCTCAGCGAGGTCCTGTGCCCACCTGTCTTCAGGTCAAAGGTCCAGGCTGGCACGGCACTGGAGGGATGCAGGCGGGTGTGGTCTGGCAGGGGCAGGGTGATCTGGATTGGCCCGGTCACCTGAATCTCCCTCCCATCACTGTAGAGCTGAACACTGACTGCTGCCACCGGGCTCAGCTCCGAGCTTCCAGAGCCTGAGGGAACAGCACAACAGCAGCAATGGCACACACAGCCTGCCAAAGACCTGCTACAAGGGGACCTGCTCTGGGGGGGACCTGATTTGGGGGGACCTGCTCCAGGAGAATCTGCTCCAGGGAGACCTGCTCTGGGGGACCTGCTCCAGGGAGACCTGCTCTGGGGGACCTGCTCCAGGGAGACCTGCTCTGGGGGACCTGCTCCAGGGAGACCTGCTCTGGGGAGACCTGCTCTGGGGGTTTCCTGCTACAGGAGGATATTATACAAACATGCACATCATACACACACACACACACATACATACACGTATATCACACATCATACACACACACACACACGCATGTGCACACACGCATACACACACACACACACACGTACACAAACACACTCATGCGTGTTCATAACCTTTCCTCATCCCCACAGTGTACAGGAGGTGGTCCTTCTCTGATGGCAGCTGTGGCATTGTCAGGTAAGCTGTCACTGAGGAGATGTTGTTCTGGTCCGGAAGATTCAGGAGGCTCTTGGGAAACCGCACGCTGGGCTGAGACGCAGTATCTAAAATATGCAGAGGGCATTTATAACAAAAGCTTAATATTAAACTAATATTATTAATATTAAACAGCGCAGTACCAGCGTTTAATGACCTCATTTGCTGGCATGACCAATGAGAAGCAGACAAGCATACCTTAGGAGTAGGAATCCAAAACTAGACACTCTGGACACTTAGACATATCAAAATACTGCACCACATCTTAAAATGACACACGTACCAGATACTTTGCCAGATATCAGCACAGAATCTTCAAACAGCCAGATGTTGCCTTGGTTATGAGGGAACAGCGACAGTGTCACGGAGGAGAATACTGCGATTGACAGGGAGAAAATGGCGGTAAGGTTCAGAGGTTCACACATCAGACTGTCTCCACCAGCTCGGTCAGAATGGAAGCTTTGGGTCTCCCGACAGACAGCTGAACCCACACACACGGCCGCACTTGCACAAACGCGCCACTAGGTGGGGACCTCAGCCCAGGTTTGTGTTGCTATGACTCGTATGACGGCAGGGAAGGGAGGTGCCGCTGGTCTACGTGTCTGTACCACCTCTCCCCCAGCATCCAATACAGCTAAACAAAGGAACAATGAGTCCCTCCCCATGAATGCTCACTGCAGACTCACACTGGCCTCCGCAGGGCAACCCCCCCCCCCCCCCACCACACACATAGGAAACATAGAACGCGTCACAGACCCGAAGCCCTGCTGGAAACCAATTTCATATCGGAAAGATAATACATTGGATTAAAGATATTGTCTGAGACGGAACTACAGCATCCTTGTCTGGACGTTTTATCTCTAGAAACACATTTGAGAGAACGAGGGTGGCCATAATTTGTCCAACAGTGTTTAATAGGAAAAAACAAACTGCCCACAGTAAAGTGTTTGTTCTGCCATTTAAGACAGAGATATCTCTTTATTGGGTTTATTTATTAGAACAAAAACAAGGGAGTTGATAGTTGACTGGTGGTGAAATCCAAAAAAAGAAATCTAATTTCTTTCAGAGAAATTTATTTCAACGATCATTCCTATATTTGCATAAGTATGGCCACATAAATCCAATAGCCTGTCATATAAGCAGCATTCAAAATAGAATTTTCTCTATTCCGCTGTAACCACGGTTACACATCCACAGTGTGATGTCATAATGACAGCAGGTGCTGAGGGCTAATGTCAGAGATGAGGTCAGCCACAGCGGGCGGTGCGGGGCCTTGCATTAAAACCCTGAGCAGGCGCCTGACGTTCTCAGATCCCCTCCCCCCATCGGACGCCGCCGGGCCGTCGGACGGGATCTGCGCTCACCCGGCATTCTGGTGGTCCTCCAGGGCAGGGGCGTGGGGACGTAGCCATCCCTGCGGGCCAGGACGGTGAGGGCGAGGCCCAGCCGGTACGGCACCTGGAGCAGGACGGCGCCGTCGTCCCCGGTGAGGGACGAGTCGGTCCTCGTGTGGTTCACAAACACGTCCACCGCCGCCCGGCTCAGGGACTGCCGGCTGCAGACGTCCTTCACCTGGACCTTCAGCGTGAAGGTACCCGCTGAAAGATGAAGAACGGAGGGTTTCAGAGACCCCTCAGTCACAGCGCACGTTTTTCTGTCTTTTACGCTGTGAGTGACTGTGCTGCATGTATCGTGTGCAATTCCGCCATCATTCACCTAATGTACTGTTTTTCTGTATACCATCTAATAAAAACAAATAAAGTGCTTTTTTGAGGCAATTTGTCTGACAAAAAACTTTTAGACAAACATCAAATCTAATCTAAACTAGGACTGTCTCGAAATTACTGTATATCAGCTTAAAAGCGTTGTACCGCAATCTGCATTCCTTTGAAATCACTAAATCATGTTACTGAAATACCGTTTCGACATTCCGCATAAAATATTTATTTTGGAAAGGAATACCAATTTGTATTAATATTTAACAACATTTACAGTGCCAAGGCATTCCTACTGAGCGGTAATTGACAGATAATCCATTCACTAAAAAGCCCCGCACAAGGCTGATTTGATATTAAAGGGCTAGTTCACTTTGTTTTTTTTTTGCTATTAAATCTGTTTTAGTGCACGATTTGATTGTTTTCCATGACCAGAGGCCTCAATAATGGTTGGGGTAGGGGCGCGCCAGGTTTTTGGTCTGTCAAAGCTGCTTTGTTTCCTGCTATTTATTCCTGTAAACTACAAACCCCAAATGCCCCTACAGCAGCCATTTTATAGCCAGGTGGTCATAAGAAACTTTTGTTGGTATCTAAAATATTCCTCATGGCACAGAAATAATTCTCTGGTCTAATTTAAAACACCCAAAGGCGTAAATGTGAACCAGCCCTTTAAGTGACCGGGGACTTGTAGTTGAAGGGTGTGAAAAAGGCCCAAACACCTGTTTTACATCATACATCCATTTGGGTGTTTCACAGAATTCCTGGAAGACCAGGAAGTCGCCTGTTTTTGATTAATAATTCAAAGTGAGATTAAATAAATCTTACATTTTCTAAATCCAGAAAATGTGTACTCCCCTCAGAAACCCAAAAAACCAAACTCAAACCTGCCCATTATGCCTGCTCTGTGTTCCCAGTGAGTGTACACACACATGCTCACTATCTATGAGATTTTTCACAGATACGCTATCAGAGTTGAACATTTTCTGTGTGAGACTGATGCTCACAACACTGGGTTCTACCGCTCCCCTGAAAGAAGAGAGAAAAAGAAGAGAACGGAAACAGATAACAGAAAGACTAAAGATTCAACACAAAGAGGGAAATCCCCTCAACACCCCTGCAAGCAAAATGAGACTCTTCTTCCTCTGAAAATGTAGTGCATTAGTAAATACATCGGTATTGAGAATCTGTAAGAATAAGAATCTTTTCTCTTCTTACTGTCACTTCAAAAGGAATTTCTCTGATGATAAAACATTGTGATTTGTTCTAGAATCCCTCTGTAATAAGTTGAGTGCGAATTGTAATGTCTCTTGAAGTGAAATTCCTGCTGTAACATTCTTTGGAAGTGTGCAGAATTCCCTGCTGTAATGTCTCTTTGGAAGTGTATAATCCATGCGATGTCTCTTTAAGTGTATTTTCTGCTGTAATGTCTCTTTGGAAGTGTGCAGAATTCCCTGCTGTAATGTCTCTTTGGAAGTGTATATAATTCACTGCTGTAACGTCTCTTTGGAAGTGTATAGAATTCCATGCTGTAATGTCTCTTTGGAAGTGTATAGATTCCCTGCTGTAACGTCTCTTTGGAAGTGTATAGAATTCCATGCTGTAATGTCTCTTTGGAAGTGTATAGATTCCCTGCTGTAACGTCTCTTTGGAAGTGTATGGAATTCCATGCTGTAATGTCTCTTTGGAAGTGTGCAGAATTCCCTGCTGTAATGTCTCTTTGGCACAATATCTTTCAGCTGTGAAGCTTACATCTTTCAGCTTCACAGCTTTTAAAGTCGTACTTCCTTACATCTGTTTTTAGCTAGCTAGCTAGCGTTCGCAACAATATTTCAATTACAAACCCAAAGGCAGTTGCAAGTAGCAACCCTGGCTTGACACACTTAGCCTACCAGTAGTCCTGACTTTTTCCACTATCTCTTGTATGTATTTTGTTTGGCTGTTCCAACTGGAAAATGACAGATCATGTAGTTTTTCTTCCCACAGGTCAGAGAGTAGATCCAGTTGTTCTAAAGGGTGTCATTAAAGGGTAGTTGAAAACTGGTTAAAGGAAGTAAGACTGTTAAAGCATGCACACCCAAAAGACCTTGCACACTTGCACCCCCAAACCACGGCTCAAGAACACACCCCCATATTATGTTTTAATAAAAATATGTAAAAGAAAAAAAAATCAGGTAATACTTAAAAAAATATGAAAGCTAGTACAACTAGATTACATTCACGGCAGCTGCAGGCTACTCCGTGACACTATTGCATGAAGGGAATGTGAGATTAGCTTTGTGTGACCAAACTGCTGACTTGACATCTCTGGCTTGCGTGAGGAGGGGCCATGTTTGAAGAAGGCTGGTCGCTGGATAAAGTGAGTTATTGCCAGTGTCTCCTTGGAGGGTGTGTGTGCGCAGCACAGTCCAAATGCACTGTGCCACGGAGATACGCCAAGTATCACGTATGAGGGAATCTCTCAGGGAATGTACTGCACCCTAATAATCCAAATAAAATGGCACACTGTGTATCTTAGGTGATATGCACTTTGATGTCAGTGAATCACAATGAATATAATCAGTATTTTAAAGCACAGTTGTGTAACATCAAAAAATGGCCATCCGTTACAGATCAGAATATGAAAATAAATAAATAAAATGACAAAGTAACATTATTAGTGCACTTGATATTGTCAAAAGAAAGATATAAAAACCCTAAATGAAACTGATTTTCTGTGAGACAGAGAGCTGCAGGGTATTTGTGAAGCAGACAAACTGCTGGTTAATTTGAATTTGCATAATTAGCTGTTAATAAAAAAAGAGAAATTCCCCTGCTCCTGCAAGCTGAAGAAATACTGAGAGCATGGGAACAATTTAAACGACCCCTGATATCGTATTTGACAAAGTCTTTCCCTTGCCCGTTTGTGAAGGGAAAGGTCAAGGGCTGTGCTCAGCCTGTTTTGTGCTGTATAATAATGTTATATTAACTAACACTGACTATGTTTACATGCACACTCATTTTCCACTATTATTCCGAATATGACAATATATCGAATTTGATACGGGTCATGTAAAAAGCATATTCCGTTTGGATATTCCGAATTAGGCCTTATTCCGATTAAGACATATGTGGGATATGCCGATATTATTCGGGTTTTAGGAGCATTCTTTGGACATGTATACACACAGCCTCTCGCTTGTTTACGGTCAACTCTGTGCGTTGTAAACAAACCAACTAGCCAACAGTTTGCAAGGCTGGGGTAGAGATGTATGCACAAAAGAAAAGCCCACATTTCTGGTCAGAAGGAGAAACACACCTACTTTTAAACATTATGAAAGACTTGGATATCAACAGGTTTTTGGATATGCGTAAATATCGCAACGCCGACCTTTTCAAGAAGGTGGTTGAATGAATGACGCCTGGTACACACCGCTTACCTCGCCTGTGCGTGACGGCTACCTCACCGAACTGCTGCAGCTGGTGTGCGTCCACACCACCAGCGTTGCTGCTGCGGCGCTGCTACCGCCAGCCCTATCTTTCTACATTGAGTTTGCCTTTGATAATGGCCATTAATAATAGAATGTTTGATTTCATTTCATAATAAATTTAATTTATATTTAGTTTAGACAGAGCGTGTTAAGAAGCGTGTGCTCAATTGTAAAAAAAAAAAAATAACATTTAGATTTTTTTCATGTCTTACTGTGACATATTCAGATATAGTCTAGACATTGAAACTATAGTGAAAGGTGTCAGTTATGTAATGTTGCTGGTATGAGGTCAATATGACTATCAACAGATCTTTTTCACTGTCTATTTTTGCTGAGAACCACGCGCCTCACGCATGAAAAATAGGCTCCATACCGAAACTCTAGATGACGCGCCGCTGCAGCGAGGCTCGAGCCGCGCCTCAGACGCGCGTCTCACGCAGGCTGTGCGGCTGCTCTAACCTGTTAACATGGGCGCCGAAATTAGAAGCAAGAGGTTCCGCTACCGTCACGCACAGGTGAGGTAAGCGGTGTGGACCGGGCTTAAAAGAGGGAGGCTCCAGCCGTAGGACATACGTCATTACGCTAATCGGAGTATGCACGGCTGCATGTAAACGGGAACATTAGTGGAATATTCATTTTCATTAGCCATGTAAACAGCTTAGAAGGAATATTGTCTTTTTTGGAATAAAAAGAAAAAACCGGAATATTTTGTGCATGTAAACATAGTCAGTGATGTGTAGTAGGTTGTTTAACAGAGAACGAGGACACAGAGTGGAGTTACAAATTACTGAAGAAAAGCAATCAATGATACTGCTTCAATTTCCATTACATCAGCAGAGCATGCACAAACACACACACACATATCACACACACAGTCTCTCTCACACACACGCACACACTTTCTCTCTCACAAACACATATACATTACACGCACACACACACTCTCTCACACACAAACACACACATCACACACACACACGAACACACACTCTCTCTCACACACACACACACACACACTCTCTCACACACATACACATCACAAGCACACACACACTCTCTCTCTCACATACACATCACACGCACACACACACACACACACTCTCTCTCTCTCTCACACACACACACTCTCTCACACACAAACACACGAACACACACTCTCTCTCTCACACACACACACACACACACTCTCTCTCTCTCTCACACACACACGTACACACACACACACACACACACACACACACTCGGAGACTGTAACTCAAAAGGATGAGGTTAATAAACCCCAGGTAGCACAGAGATCAGAGACATGCTATTGATCTGAAGGCTCAACTAAAGTTAAGAAGCAACCTGAGCACACACTATAGACCGAGCACACATTATACCCAACATAATATGATCTCTCCAGTCTTTAAAATAATCCTTTTGAGGACAGACCCAATAATATTGCATCCAAATTGGAAAACATTACAGCATACAAGGGGCCAGGTATATACAAATATATGCAGTCCATTATATGCAAATACACATTTGGTCCAATAATGTCCCATAATGACACCAGAGGATAAGGAAGCTGGCGGGTTTTCTGCAGATGCCAGTACTGGACCCGCGCCACCTGGACCCAGAGCGCTACACAAAGCCACGATTAATCCCTTGCTCCTGATGAGATGCTACGCTAACATCCACTCATTCCATCACTCTGCCATCCAAACAGCTGAGCTAACGTAGCGCCTGGCATCGACCGGCCCGCTCCGGCCAGCTCTCAGCACTGCGGTCAGGCTGCCCATCTGGCCCCTGCCTGAGGGGCTGCTAACCCGCTCGCGCAGAAGCACAGCACGCACTGCTCTACTGGACCTGAGGATGTAGGGAACGGGGCCGGACTGGGAATGGGGCTGGACTGGGAGCGGGTCCGGACTGGGGGCGGGGGGGTTGGGGTGGGGGTTCTATCGGATCACAGACCGGTGAGTGACCGGGACACAAACTCATTACAAACCACAGGTACATTTTTTCCATCAATTATTCAGACCGGACATTGAATTGTCCCATACCACAAACCGGACATGTACAAATCATTTGAAAACCAGACGTTCCTGTTGAAAACCGGGCATCAGCCAACCCTACCCCTGTTTAATAAATCATATTGTAACTATTAAGAGGTCATTACATTTTGCTGCGCAGACAGAGTTCACATTTTAAGTTCGGGCACTTTATTTATTTATTTATATGATGTGTTAGGGCACTAGAACCATGTTTGCAATAATGATCTCAGTTACAGACAAGCTATCAGAATGATTTGAAGGATAATATAATCACATATAAATTCTAAACATACAGTAAGTTATGCCCTTATTTCTAAACACAATGATTTTCATCAATTTAAATTATAGTAAGTTGGCCTAACTGTTAACCTTTACTGTCACCATAACAGTAATGCTTTGGCAACCTATCTGTCGTGCAGTTTCTCCCTCTTCCTCCTCTAGTCTTCTTTTTTTTTAAATAATTTTTCTATACACATGCCAAAAGTGAAATGTTAATATTTTCATTAGCTTTCGAAGCTAATGTTAGCTGGGTGAATGTTAATGCTTGCTAAATGCTAGCTAATCCAAATAACGTTGATGACATTGCAGTCTTGGTTAGGCCAGAAAACACGTTCTTTTGAAGAAACAATGCAAAAAATAATACAAAAGTATAGTGTTTTGCTTATGGAAAAAAGCAACTAAATACCGGAAAATAAATTTTTGGCGGGGGAAATCTATTTGGGTGGGCCGCTCTAATAAATTCATTGTATGGGAAACACTGATTGTATTCTTTCAAGCTGCATAGGCACCATTTTCACACACCACACCTATTGAGACATTCATTTGTTTTCGGGTTGTCCATCTGTCCGTCCGTCCTGATTCTCGTGAACGCCTTGAGGGAATGTTTTCCACTTGGAAACGTCCACTTGGACTCAAGGATGAACTGATTAGATTTTGGTGGTCAAAGATCAAGGTCACTGTGACCTCACGTCCGTCCCATTCTCTCGTGAACGCGATATCTCAGGAACACCTTGAGGGCATTTCTTCAAATTTGGCACAAACGTCCACTTGGACTCAAAGATGAACTGACTGAATTTTAGTGGTCAAGGTCACTGACTTCACAAAACACGTTTTTGGCCATAACTTAAGAATTCATACGTTAATTATGACAAAGTTTCACACAAATGTCTAATAGGATACAATGATGAAGTGATGACATTTTATATCCGAATGGTCAATCTAGCCAGGCAAAGGAACCAGTGAAGGAGTGAATTATCACATGCATGAAGCCTTTCCTCCTGGCTAGACCCCATTGTTTAGAGATTGTACTTAAACTGTGCCCATTCAAATGCAAGCTCTCCCCCGAGACTTAGGTGCCGAGAGCCATTGAAAAGCAACCCTGGGTGACTAGAAATTATAATATGTGAAGGGTCATTGATCTAGCCAGGAAAAAGAACCAGCGAAGGAGTGAATTATCACATGCATGAAGCCTTGATGAAGTGATGACATTTTATATCCAAACTGGCTACTGGTTGGCGGAGGCATACAACGTGAGGTGGTATTTCTATTTTTTTTATGGGTTTGTGCTGCAGTGATAATAATGAAGCATCATACAAACTTTAGTGTGGAGCATCTTGGCAGAGGAGGTAAATAAATGGTCTTGGACGGGGAATAAGGGCAGATTACATTAATCATCGAGGTAATAGAACCTTATCAGATGCAGGGAAACCCCACCCCCACTGAGGCTGAGTCTCCTCTCCAAATACCGCAGAAATGGATCATTACAACGTGGCTGTGGCTCAATCTGGTACGCTGAGCATCACTGATCATCACTGATCATCACTGAGCATCACTGAGCCTCACTGAGCCTCACTGAGCATCACTGCGCATCAATGAGCATCACTGCGCATCACTGAGCATCACTGAGCATCACTGCGCATCACTGAGCATCACTGAGCATCGTTGAGCCTCACTGAGCATCACTGAGCATCACTGCGCATCACTGAGCATCACTGAGCATCACTGCGCATCACTGCGCATCGCTGAGCATCGCTGCGCATCACTGAGCATCACCGAGCATCACCGAGCATCACTGCGCATCGCTGAGCATCGCTGCGCATCACTGAGCATCACCGAGCATCACTGAGCATCGCTGAGCATCACCGCGCATCGCTGAGCATCGCTGCACATCACTGAGCATCACTGAGCATCGCTGAGCATCACTGCGCATCGCTGAGCATTGCTGCGCATCACTGAGCATCACCGAGCATCACCGAGCATCACCGCGCATCACCGAGCATCGCTGCACATCACTGAGCATCACTGAGCATCACTGAGTGTCCAGGTGTTGTGTAAGCGGGTTATGGTTTTATGAGCCGATGCTCTGCGCAGCTGCTCATCTCCAGTCCAGTGTGACTCTCTCTATGGATCCGTGGCCATGGTCATGTTGCATAAGCAGAATCGCACATCCAGGAACGGCCGTGTGCTGACCGGGCACTTCCCCAGTTCCACACAGTTACTACAGGAGCGTGTGATTAAATTAACAACCGCTGCCACTCCGCAGATCAGTGTGGAACAGCACACTGCTTCTAATACCACTTAATTGGTAATAAAACCCAGTTAGTGCAGCTTATGGAAATTGCAAATGAAGATGACCTGTATTCTGTATTCTTGTCTTTATCTCAGACATCTGTGTACTTGTGCTTTTAATGTACACCATACACACATATATCTATAATAAGATTTGGACTGCGCCATCATGCACTTCCTCCAAAAATCTAAATGAAAGAATTCAATAGTATATTTTGCTTTAGAATCAACAACTCCATTAGAGATGGGCCTGTACTCATTACATGTCTTGGAGCTGAAGTGCTGATCTCAGATCAGGGAATCAGAATCAAACAAAAATAGGGGTGAATACATGAAATAAAAGGAAGAAATCACTATACATGACGCACCACGTACGAGTTTGAAGAGCTAGTCTCCAAGTAGCAAACAGCGGCTTTTTCAAACCCAGCACCCGGAGACGGAAACGTCAATCTGATGACGAACCCGAACATGACACACACGCAGCAGGGACAAATGTAAACACAGAACTTGCAGCTGGGGTCATAACACAAAGTCACAAGAAAACTACAGACCAACAATGGCAACACACAGGATGTGTAAATATGAAAAGAGTGTAATTTTTGGATAAGACAGTGAGACCTAACTGCTGTAGTCATAAGGGAAGTTAATGGGTATGTTGTAGTTGAAAGGGAAGTGAATGGGGATGTTGTAGTTGTAGTTGTAAGGGAAGTTAATAGGGATGTTGTAGTTGTAAGGGAAGTCAATGGTAATGTTGTAGTTGTAAGGGAAGTTAATAGGGATGTTGTAGTTGTAAGGGAAGTTAATGGGGATGTTGTAGTTGTAGTTGTAAGGGAAGTTAATGGGGATGTTGTAGTTGTAGTTGTAAGGGAAGTTAATGGGGATTTTGTAGTTGTAGTTGCAAGGGAAGTTAATAGGGATGTTGTAGTTGTAGTTGTAAGGGAAGTTAATAGGGATGTTGTAGTTGTAGTTGTAAGGGAAGTTAATGGGGATTTTGTAGTTGTAGTTGCAAGGGAAGTTAATAGGGATGTTGTAGTTGTAAGGGAAGTCAATGGGGATGTTGTAGTTGTAAGGGAAGTTAATGGGGATGTTGTAGTTGTAAGGGAAGTTAATGGGGATGTTGTAGTTGTAGTTGTAAGGGAAGTTAATGGGGATGTTGTAGTTGTAGTTGTAAGGGAAGTTAATGGGGATTTGTAGTTGTAGTTGTAAGGGAAGTTAATAGGGATGCTGTAGTTGTAAGGGAAGTCAATGGGGATGTTGTAGTTGTAAGGGAAGTTAATGGGGATGTTGTAGTTGTAAGGGAGGTTAATGGGGATGTTGTAGTTGTAGTCATAAGGGACTGTAATGGGGATGTTGGACAGTGCTGCTGAAACACTGAGTTAGCAAAGCCCTGCCCTTTGAGCGCTGCCTGAGCCCCACGTCAAGAAGGACACCCGCTGCCCCCGGCAACGGTAATGAGGCTGCCAAAGAGCCACTGCCCCCTGTCATCTCTGCAGGGCTCCCTGCATTAATGAGGTGCATGGGCTCCCTGCATTAATGAGGTGCATGGGCTCCCTGCATTAATGAGGTGCATGTGCTCCCTGCATTAATGAGGCGCATGGGCTCCCTGCATTAATGAGGCGCATGTGCTCCCTGCATTAATGAGGTGCATGTGCTCCCTGCATTAATGAGGCGCATGGGCTCCCTGCATTAATGAGGCGCATGTGCTCCCTGCATTAATGAGATGCATGTGCTCCCTGCATTAATGAGGCGCATGGGCTCCCTGCATTAATGAGGCGCATGTGCTCCCTGCATTAATGAGGCGCATGGGCTCCCTGCATTAATGAGGTGCATGGGCTCCCTGCATTAATGAGACGCATGGGCTTCCTGCATTAATGAGACGCATGGGCTTCCTGCATTAATGAGGCGCATGGGATTCCTGCATTAAATGAGGTGCATGTTTACAAATGTAATCTGCCTGCAAATGTCCTTTTCAAGCCCACAGGGAAAGGGGGAGGGGCTAACAGATATCAACAAAAAGGGGGATAGGCCACAGCAGATCAATGTACAGCAAGGTGGGTGGGGATTTATTTCTTAAACCCAGATGGAACAACGGAACACAACAAATTAGCCAGTCATAAGAAATGGCACAGGCAGACCACAGGCTGTCAGACGGCAGAGCGGTGTGATGGATCTGAGCAGGGGATCTTATCATCAAGGGGTCTGAAGAGCTTTCATCACAGGCAGCAGTGAGACACAGGAGGGGAACACCGCTCCGTCAGCAGCTACCCCTCCACTGCACGTAAATAAACATGGCACAGCTCTTTCATTATCTTTCACAGCACAAATTAAGATTCCTATCTGCACAAATGTGGAAGAAATAATTACATATTAATTTTGAACACAACTGGTTCTTTAACACAGGGTCCCTAATACTCTGTTGGCATTGTGGGTGTTTCCACAACACAAAGCGACCCAGAAAACACAAACGCTGAAGCACAAGGGAACACACTCCCTCTGAGTGGCAAATAAATCATTACCATCTCCGAAACTACTGTCTCTGCAGTCAGCACTGACATAACTAACCAATCAGGCGGACTCAAGCCCATGAAAGGATCTGCTGATGTCACAGGTCACTTTTACATTCATGACAAGAGCGACTCTAAAAATGACTGAACAAGAAAACATAGACTTGAAACACTTAACTGGCTAATGTCATCCGTTCAAATGGGAGCACTGCGGGGCATAACATTAGGCCTATGTTTTAATGTCACATTTTTATTCTGGAATATGCTGTATCAGGCAGACTGAAAGCCCACAGGTGCAGAGCCTGGGTATGAGTACAGAACTAGCCCAAATATCCGCCTTCAGTGGAATGAATGGAAGCAGTCACAGCGACACACTTCCATTGGGGTGACATAGGGGGCGCTCAGAGCAGGCCAAGCTGTTGCCAGGCAGGAGTATCTACGTGCTCAACAACCCCTTCTCAACCAGTCACGTAACAGCCACACAGCAAAACCAGCCTGTTCAGCAGAAGCCATTACTGTGACCCCACTGCACTGAATTAAACTGCTCAACAGCGTACAGTAAACTCATGCTAGTGATTGGTGCAGACCATCAGCTTCATGCTGGTGATTGGTGCAGACTGTCAGCTGCATGCTTTTGATTGGCTCAGACCGTCAGCCTCATGCTTTTGATTGGTCCAGACCTCGTTGGCCTAACACTTCTTTGTTTTTCTTTCACTATAATCATTGTTGTATCTGGCTGATGGTTTTATCTCAGAACAACATCTGTCTAATGTGCTCTAATATCAATCTGAGAAATGGATAAGGCCACAGAGAAAACATCTTACAACTGCGTGGACACTGTTGGTTAAGATCTATACACAGTTCATCCATGGTTTCAACTGCCAATAATGAACATTTTCAACCAAAGATTTGTCTCCACAGAAGGACAATAGAAGAAAACAGGGGCAATTCATAATAGTCTTTCTTCCCCTGTGATAAGGGCTAATCCTGTTAGAGATTTGCAGCCTGTAAACATAACCATGGTGCTTTTTACATGTACAATCTGCATAATCTGCATCACATCATACATCAATGCTTTCACATCAATATCTGCACAGCATTATGGTGATTCATAGCATGACAAAACAATTAAAAAAATTCCACATACAGAAATATACAGTGTATTAAAATAAAATATATTATGAAGATGTTGCAGATTTTCACAATATTTCAGCAAATACACTAATGATCACCACTTATTTCTGTATAGATATTGCCACATATGCGGTGCCCTCCAAAAGTATGGGAACAGAAGAGTGAAATTTGTTATTTTTGCTATATACTTGCTATATATTTTTGCTACAGTATATGCTGTATACTTTGCTATATACTTATTTGGATCAGGTGACTGATTTGGCCAATCCAAAACGTCCCACTGTTTTCCCACTGATTAATTATTTGGTTGCATAAGCAGTGTAGGTACCATGGCCTACAAAAGACTTAAACTACAAAGCCCATATGTCCACCTCAGTGACTCACATAACCACGCCCCCTACTACAGCGTTCCTGTAACAGTATTGGCTTACTGTACATTCGAAACGCACAGCCTTGAATTAAACCAAGGTTGCTGTTGTTTCGCTCTTCCCTTTCTTTTTCACTCTTCTTCTTTTCCGCCTCTCTTTCCCATTCCGCTCTCGCCTCCTTTGTCCTCTCCCTGGACTCGCCACCCATCTCCCGTCTCCCTTCCCGCGTGAGTCCAAACGCCAGGAACAGTTCGCAAGGCCTGCAACGGATCCAGGCCCGAATATCCTCGGTGGCTGCTGGCGGAACGAGGCGCTACGAAGCGCTATTTTTAGAGGTGGTCGAAGAACCAGGAGAGCCACGCACGACCGACGCATCCTGCAGAGCGAGTCCCAAGAAGCAAGCGGCTAACGGAGGATCCGGTTGCGTGTTTTGGAACAGAATGTGCGACCAGCTTCCCCTTTCCACCACAACCTCCACAGACTTCGCACTGGAAACCAGGAAACATTTTAAACAACCAACGTAAAGCAAAGGACACTCAAGTACGGCTGTAACTCTGGGCTTAGTGCAATTAGCGACGGACCGAATTTAGCCACATTTATGATTGGATGTATGTAACTGTGACGGTTATTGTGTTTAATGATTAATGTAAACGTTCCGTTCGTTCGATTGGCTCTAAGCCAGGGGTGCTCAATACGTCGATCGCGATCTACCAGTCGATCGCAAAGGTAGTATTGGTAGATCGCATGAGTACCATGGTGGTTGAACGTGACACTTCCCAGTTGTCTTTAAGCAACAACAAAACAAATGTGCATAATTTTTTTATTCTTCAGTCATTTCAATGTACTTTAAAACGTATTTTTCTAAGCCTAAATTTCCCACTATAAAAATTCACCCGAACCGTCTGGACGTGGTAATGAGAACTGTCAGTTAGCTATGATTGACAGACCGTGCCCCGTTACCATAGCTACCCCCATGCTACGCGCTCTCTTTGGGAGACTGAATTTTCACAAGCTAGCTAGCTTAATAGTATATCAAGTATCGATAGATAGCTAAGGTAAGGACGTTGACTTATATCCAATTATAATTTTTGCTATCTAGCTAGCCAAGTTAAGATAAAAGCACAACTATAACGTCCTCATAAAAGCAAACTAGCAAGCTAACGTTATCGATAACATTGCCTTATGAAAGCAAACCTCCTAGCTAGCTAACGTTAGCTAGCTAGCTAAATGAATATCTGATATTCTGATAACCAGAAATAATCTAAAGGCACTCTAATTTAAGTGAACCTAACGTTAGTCAAATATTTGCATTGTCTGAACAGCAGGACGGTGTGTCCTGTCAGATTTCTTTACGGAGCGTGGAAATGGGAGTGGTTACTGTATTCGTGACGCAAAAAAATGACAACTTTCTCAACCGGTTGAAAATAGGACGATGAATTTAAAACGCATATTTCTCCAAAAATACAGAACGGACATATTTAATACTTTGCTCATTGTGTTTCTTCAATTCCTGTTGTGCAAATAGCACATAAAACCGAGAAAGTGTGAAAATCACCATATTTTTTCCTTTAAAAAAAATAGACGTCAGCCATCCCGTCACTTGATTGATATAGGGCAGCCAGTTAGATGACATCTGAATTTTTCTGACACAACGGCGCCAAGTGCAGCAAAACTAACAAGCTAGTCAGTCCAAGTACCGTTCCACCATGACTGATGAACATTTGGAAGTGTGCTTGAGGCTGGCTGTCAGCAGCTACTGTCCGGACTATGTATCCCTGGCTGATTCAATTCAGTGCAAGTCATCAGAGTAAACTCAGGTAATGACAAAAAAATGTACATAGTTAATTATGTTGTGTTGTGCAATATTGGCTCATGCGGTTATGCAAGGAACATCAACATACATTGTACATATAAAGAATCCTCAATATATTTGTAAATAAATATATGTTTTGCATTTTTGTAGTGGGTAGATCATTTTGACTTGGTCATTTTATAAGTAGCTCGCATGCTGAAAAAGTGTGAGCACCCCTGCTCTAAGCCATCCACCGAGCGGCGTTAGTTTTAATATATGTCATGCACAGAACATATCTTGCATGTGATCTATTTTAATTACTAACCGGTCAAAACCCGGCATGCTGATCTCTATCAAACATCTATAGACAGCTATTCAGTTACTCTATACATGTTTGGTACAGTTCATACAGCATTGCTTCTCACTAGCTTTGTCTATATTCAAAAACCTCTCCATTCATACTCCATCTTGTTCCTTTGTTCTCTGTGAACACGTGTCCGCAGTACACAACCCCCCATGTAGGAGAACATCCAACATTCCTCACTCCCATACTCACATGCACTCACATAGTTTGTTATACATAATTGTATAGAATTGTGCTTTGCCTTTTCTGTACTTTGTGGTTAATAAACTTTATAATATTTACACTAGAGCCCGACCGATGCCAGGTTTTTGGGTCCGATGCCAATCCCGATTTTGGAGAGTCCTAGCCCACCATTACAGATGTTTTGACCGATATTTTGTCAAAAAGTGCAACATTTTCAAATCAATTTGAAAAACTTATATTTTATTAAAGTTTCTATATTTAAGAACATTTAACTTATAAGCAAAAAAATAAAAATAAACACACAAAGAACTTTTTAGATAAAAATGTAAAAGATGATATTAAATTATATATATATATATATATATATATTAACACCATCTTTAAGTGTGTGAAATCAAAATAACTCCACACCTTGCTTTTACTGGAAATGTGGATCCTACGCTGCTTATGTGCTCACTGCCACTTCATAAAGGCTTGCTAGCCAGCTAGCTTGCTAAAGTGAACCAAATATGTTCGCTAGCTCGCTCGCTTGATAATGAGGATTGATAAACATAGTGGTTGTATAAACGCATTTAATTAAAAACTTTCACTAAATATACATACCTTTATTGCGGCAATCGAATCTGTGCAGACAGGTCTTGCAGTGAAGAAAACTGGATGAGGCACGAGTGACGAACGTCTTATTACAGAAGTAGCGCGTCAGCTGCTGCAGTTCACACTTGTATTAGAGCTCCCTCTACTGGATAATTCTAGTAAATAGCAATTAAAACCTTCGAACAGACAAGTACAGATAAATAATCAATGTTTTTTTGTTTATTATACTTATTTAAAAATCGGGACACATCGGCTGCATAACTGCCGATCCCGATGTCGTCAAAAAAGTCAAATAATGGCCGATACATCGGTCGGGCTTTAATTTACACGGTTGTCTGTATTTATATTACCTTGTGTTGAATTGAGTCAGCCGCAGCTAATCCAAAGAACTTAATGAATGCCTTCACCCCTTAGCTAAATCATTTATATTAATTTAGTATTAGCTGAATGATATTATGATTTGGTTAAGATTGACTACAATGTGTAATTTTAATAATAATAATTTTAATCATTAATTTGAATTGCTAATTTATAGTTTGTATAATTATCATGAGACTGATTATTACATGCTGGCGCCACCTGTGAGGATATCGATGTATATCTTCTACAGTTTGGTGCCCCACTATGAGAAGTAGTGGTATGTCCCCTACAGCAGTGTGTTTATGGTTGTATTGCTGCATGATGAAACTGTAGCTCATGATGTTGGTGGAATTTCTTTGTACAGACAAAACCTGTCTGCACACTTCCCAATTCATCCTACTGCTGCCATCCTCTGTAACGTAATCAGTAAAGACAAGCGATCCTGTTCCACATTTTTCTAATGTACTACTGTGAAGTACAGAAAAGTTGCAAAATAAACACTTGAGTAAATGAGATGCCATGTATATTGAAGAAGGTTTTCCATAAAAGCATGGCTTTGGAGTTTATTTTTGCTACTGTTATACTGCATAAAGTTCGAAACATGTGCACATATGGTAAATGGTAAATGGACTGCATTTATATAGCGCTTTTATCCAAAGCACTTTACAATTGATGCCTCTCATGTGATGCCACATATGTATACTGAACACACATGCCCAGAAGCAGACATGTCAGTGCCTGTGAAAGAGGGAAGTTTGTGTGGCCATTGTTTGGCAGGAGCTTCAGTGAGTAAAGCTGCTGAGCTGGCTGGTTCTGCATGAGGAACAGTGGCTAAGGTGGCAGGGAATAGGGAACGGCATCATCAGCCAGGAGCAAAAGCTCTGGAAAGCGCATACTCCCCGGCTGATGTCCTGCACTGGGTAGAGACACGAGGCACTGAATGAGCAGAAATCAGGAAGGCTCATCAGGAACTTTACAGAGAGGGAACTTTACTATGGTTGGATTTTCCTTTATTGCAATCAGACAACTCGCCTTTTGAATTAAGCCATATTTATTGAGATTAATGTGAATGCAACTCCTTATCACTCTGTTTGCACAAGCCAGCCAAAGTGATAACAGAGCCAAACTTCAGAAACCTTTCTCCCTTATAGAATATATTCTCCCTAAAACCAGCCAAAAATGGAGTGAACTCTAAAGACAGTTAGGATGCGCCAGAGAGGGCAGAAGATCACAAAACCTCTCATCAGCAAGAAAGTGGTCGAATTAGCTAACGGCTGTCCGAGAGCAATTCTCTGGGAAATACGAGCAAAATGCCATGCGAGACACAATCTGGCTAAAAGAATACAGACGTCTAAAAGCCAGCATAGGCACATAGCCATTAGGCGCTTATAATGTTGGCTAGCAACAACCAGTCAGGAAACATTTTTTAAAGCCCCTTAAAATAACCAAGCTAGGAGTATATAAAATGCCCAGGTTACGCGGCACTTTAGTCACAACGATTCAATAACCAAATGCTATTTAAATATAACACCCCTTTCTTGTCTTGTGACCATATAGGCCTGTCCTAGTTGTTGCGAGCCTTATTCAGGGAAAGTACGCGTTTTTCCTTTAACATAATATTTTTTTAAGAACATGCTGAAATTGCATTCATAAAATAATTATAAACAGGGTTACTGTGTTGTTGTTTTTGTTTGTTTTTTTAAGTTAGTTTTGGTCAATGTTTTAGCCTACATTGTGAGGTTTGAGTCGTTGATGGAGCGCCTGTTTTCAATGACTGTATTGTACTGTAGTGTTACCGTAGCTACAGAAGAAAGAGCGCTCAACATCAGTGATGTTGACAGGGGCTGTCAAACATTCATTTGCTACAACTGACTGTCAGCTGCATTATAGTTCCCATCTAAAACTGCCGAAAAATCACGGAAAGCATTAAAAACAGGGAAAGACACAAAACTGCCAAAAAATTATAAAAGTCATGGAATTCGTGACACCTGCTCCTCCTGTGACAAACACCCAGCCCTTGAAATATTTACTCTTCTGTGAGAAATAGAAGATGACCTAGAACCTCCCAAGCATTCCCATTCCATCCCTGCAATAGCCCTGCTGCTTACAGCATTACAATCTCTCATCTGGATTATCGGCAATTGAAATATCACAGCTGGAATTTCACAGTCGCCATTTTGTCCTGCCCTGTCCGTAGTTATAGATATGCTCTTACATCACCCCAGAAGCTAAATTAGTTTTCCCATGTCCAATGCAGATATTCCACCCACCTTTGTTCTGCTTCAAATGCGAAATGTGATTAGTAGGCAGTCCCATTCACTGACTGCATAATCAGCTGTAGCCGTAGTAAATAAGGCCTTAATTTCATGCAGGCTGCGTTTGTAGCAACATACCCTTGTCAGGCCATAACTTGTGCCGCTGGTTTTATGTACATACATCTGGCCCTTAGTCTCCTGTCATATCCTCTCTTGAAACATTCAGTTCCACATTCAACAATTTAGGTTCTCTTTGATATCACCTCCAGATCTGCTCATCCACAATCCAGCAAAGCTCCAATAGTAACCAGAAGCTCACAGGTTCGGTACCCTACCCATCAAATGCATAAGACTCTCAGTAACTGCTCCCCCAACTTTAAGACTCCATTGCCTGATGTTTCCTGCACATTAATGAACAATGATCAAACTATTATTCAGTCGTTCAGTGCTAATCCTAAATAGTTTATATTAGCCCAATAGGGACCACATGTACGCTTTTAGAGTAAATGCGCTCTATCAGAGTTGATTTACCACTGAACAGAATCACAAAGCACCCAAACTGGCAAAAGTACCACCAAACGCAAAGATTCCTCCAGATACTTTCATGAGTACCCCATAAAATTTCAAGCGCACATCAATGCTTATTCAAAAAGCTTCTCTACCTTGCACTCATCAGTGAGGTACAAATGCGAGCTTGTGAGAGAATCCCTTTATGGGCTCATTCTGAATAAAGAGTCTACTCCTACACACGTATTAGCCACTCTGGGAATACAGCAGAACCTCCTTTTGTCAATGAAATGATAATGAGAGGGGACCTGATCTGAACAGGAGCATGCAGATCGTCCTGTGCTCCGGTGAAGTGCTGTAGAATTGCTCCTGTTTACAGGGCTAAAAACAACAGATGGAGAAGGGGACTGTAGGGGTTCGTGTGGCTGCACCCACGCACAGCACGTCCATGGCCATATCAGTCAGGCTTTCCAACAGAGACGGTTTTAATTACGAAACGCCGCTGACGCACCCGAGGTCCTGTTTACACTCATTTCCGGTGCAGTTTGACCAAAGCGTCTAATGCGCACGGTCATCCATTTGAACTTCATTTTTAACTGTGTGGCTTGTCTCTTTCTGTGAGTTTAAAATGAGACGCTGTTTCTCCTGTTTACTGCGTGAGCATTTCACCCAACCTTATGAGCAGCTGAACAGCAGGCTGGGCTGTCTCGTGATCCCCCGCACTCATTATGGGATGTCTCAGTCAGTAAAATGTTGGGCTGTTTATAGTCAGACCTCATACTAACAAAATCCAACACAGACAATCTCCAGAAGTAATTTGGACAGATCCAATGCACATATGATTGTGTTTGTGTTTACATCACAGTCATCACAGTATGTATTATATCTGTGAGTAAATGATATGTATACAGCATGTCGCATAAAAAGACAACAGACAGGGCCGGACACCAGACAGGTTTCATGAAAAGGAGCCAAGCTTCCCCTGAACAACATACGGTATACTGCAGAGAGGTGGATTCATCTGCAGGAATTGGAGCGCTGCTTTAGCTGAAGTGTTTTCGGAAAGGCAGTCATTTTCCACAATGAAACACTTAATGGAGAAAACAATCCCTTGCTTAATCTCGTAAAGGCTGACTCACTCCACTGGAACTCGCTAGAAAAAGCCTGGTCTCGAGAGCCACCGGCGCAAAGGGCCTAGTCACTGCAGCAGCGGAGCGCTCACAATCCCCCATAATCCCCCACCTTTACAACGGGAAACTTAGTCCCATTATCAAACGGTAGCAACATTAAAGGAGGTGAACAGACCCCTAAAAGCTAATCCCCTTGCTCCCAATTTGATATACTAAGCATTTGCAGGTTTGCCAAAGCGTGTATGTGTCCAGTTTTAGTGAAGTATCATGTGAAGATCGGATGCTTCTGAAACGGAATCTACCGCCACAAGGTCTACTGGGTCTGCCAGAGAAGGAATGTTTGGGAATCATTTTTATGTAAAAAAAAAAAAAAAAAAAAATTTAAAAAGCATACCTACATATATAATACACTGTGTATCCCCACAGCACTTCATAACTTTTCTTGTGTGAAATTACATGTCAGAAATGTTTTGATTTGTTTAACTCTCCTACTTACACAGAGAGATTATTTTATTGGTTAATCATGCCCTAGGGGTCTTAGTCCTACATTAGTAATAGTTACCGATCCTTTTTAACTTCGCATAGCACAGTATTTTTCCACAAAAATGTATTTCCGTCTTTAAAATACGTTCGGCACGGCAAGATTTCTCTAGGTTGGGACAGCTATCGTATCTATACATGGTCCATACCTATCTGTGCATTAAGCAATAGAAGCAATAAATAAATAAAATTGACAGCACAGTATTTCTGCACAAAACCTACACGCTTCCGTCTTTAAAATCTACATTGGGCACCGCAAGATCTCTCTAGGCTCGGACAACGTAGTATACCAATAACGTATCTATACATGTTTTCTATCGATCTGTCCATTAAGTAATAAAACTACTGGATTTTAGCCAGCCAAACTCCCTGGTGAGACGTGTGGCTGCCTTCTTTGGTGAGCATACTCCAGATTGTATAGGCAAATGCAACCGTGCTTGATTAATCAGGAAACTGTATCAGTATGTCATGTTGTTATTACTTAATCAGCTGAATCAACTGAACGAAAACACCTCCATGCTGGTTTTCCTTGAAGTGCGCGAATTTGACGCATTGCCAAAGCGTTTAATCACACTGTCCTACGCCGGCGCTGACAGCAGATATGTCAGCGCCCACCCACATTAGATATACATTTAAATACATCATAGTAATCGCCAGAAGATACGTCAAGTTAACACCTAGATTCTAATTGTATATTCAATTCATACCTATTTTCATTATCGAGACAACTCTAATAATAATAACAATAATAATAATAATAATAACTTAAGCATCAATTCCCCTTGTAGTATCCGCATCTCTTGTCAGCGTAATAACACAGACCCAACCCAAAAGTAGCAGCGTACGGTACCTGATGCGGAGACCGAGGCCTTGCGGACCTGGCGGTGGAGCTGCCGAAGCCGCAGCGGCCTGGCGAGGGCCTTCTGCAGGATCAGGTTGACATTGTTGTCCGTCAGCACAGCTGGGCCAGCGGCGGTGGAGCCACCTTCCCCTCGCGTCGTCAACGCATCCTCAGAGAAAATGAACAGCGCTAACAGCAGATAACCAGGGAGCTCGTACATGGCGAAGGAAAGCGGAGAAACCGAGACATCACTGCGAAAGTAAAATTGAGCTTGGAGCATCGAGTGCCACCTTGTCCTCTTCATGGATACGCCATGGTTACAGGAGGATGGGGTGGTGCGATTCCGGCAGGCACACAGGCGAGCCGCGCGGCGGGGGTGCGGCTATAAATTAAAAACACGGAGATTTCACAACGTTGGGAGGTGTGCCACACCAGCAACCTCACGGCTGCCATCTGCGGGTGTAAATCGAGAACAACCCTACGAGCATCTCTTCGACTGTACCAGAGGCACTCACGCCATATTTCGTCACGCATTTGAATATTCCTAAACGGAAACAGGGGAAATCACTTGTATCATTGTATATATGTTTCCGTTATCTGCATTATTAAAGTAAAAAAGGGAAAAGATTCACATTAAGACGAAACATGTATGTGATTTCTGTGACGGAAATCATAAGAATTTAAATAGGCATCGCTTGATAACTTCCATAATGTCCATCGCGTATCGATACATATCATAGCCTACTTATTACGAACGAATGGCCGAACAAAATAAACAATGAAACAAAATAACATTTATATATGGTCTCAAATATTAGCATGTGGGACGATATAAAAACGAAAACTCCAGAATAATAAGAAATACATGCAAGAGTCCATCGCATCTGGCTTTCGTGATCTGAAAAGTGGGTAACTAATTATACCACTGCTCATTCGCTGAAGCTGTTATTACGCTCTGGACTATGCAGTGTTATATTATTCATTAATAATGCATGCGGTGCTGAGAAAAAACAAACACTCTTTTATCCGCCGTGTTCACAGTCCTCTTTAAATCATCCATCCCGTTCGTCATTTTGACTTTCACAAGCTGTCACAAACACATAGGAGACTAAATGGCAAATGGGAAAAGATGGGTTCTGCTTCCGTTGACTATCGAAGTTAAAAACAATCACCTTATGTCCCCTATTCAGGAAATATGCCGAAATATATTGTAACCGCATGGAAAATATGCGGCTAAATTTATTTCACAATTGTTTGTGTGTGTTTATATAACACAAAACTGTTGTTTCTGTAAAATGGCAAAATGTATACATCCAAATACCATACAATACAAGCTGATAGTAGTTAGTCTCAAAATTAACTTTTGATCTTTCTGTGTGTGTGTGTGTGTGCGCACATATTTACAGTGAGCTCCATAATATTTGGGGCAGAGACGATTATACTCCACTATTTTAGAGTTGTAATCAAACAATTCCCGCGTGGTTAAATTGCACATTCTCAGCTTTTATTTAAGGGTATTTTTATACATTGGGATTGCAGGTATGCCATCCCCAATGATAGTTCATCGCCTTGGCGGGGGCATGTCCCATACCTATACAGTACCGAGAGGCACTTTTCAGGGTTCCCCACAGAAATAACCACAACAGCCACAGACAGCCCTTAAAAACATTAAATTCTGTACATTCTCACCCCATTTCAACAGACAGAATTCATAAACAACTTCACATGTCCACACAATAAAGCCCCAAACTAAGGGGATTTTGCGTTTTCTCCTTCTTCTTCTTCTTCTTCTTCTTCTTCTTATTTTTCCTGCCGCCTATCCCACTAACAACATGTCTCCCCATTGGACACTTTACCGACATCAGCCAAATCATCATATCAAATCAAATTATTCTGAAACATTTCTAGTTTCAACAGCTAGTCTGTTGTGGCCTAGTGGGCAAGGTTACAGTCTTGGAAATACAGGGTCCTGGGTTCAAGCTCAGCTACGGACACATTTCTATAACTTGCTTTTACCCTCACTAATAATTGTCTACTACTTCTCAATTATTGCTTTTGCACCATATCTACCCGGCGTTCACCGAACGTATACACTGCATTATGACGTACCGTCTGCACGTTCTTCAGTTATTAACCGGCTACAACATTGCAAAGCCATATGGATTCAACGGGAGCTCTTCTGTGCTTACTGGCCTGTGTTCTTCTTTAAAACCACGGACAGGTTTGCTAATGATATTTCACGCATATGTCATGGTGCTGCACTAACAAAGTCACAGACTGGTAAACCTCCGGTTGAAGTGACTTGAAAGAATTGAGGAAATATTGGGTAGCATTGCTTTTTAATACATCTTATTTCATTTCGGTGAGGCAAGATAGCCTATTGTCATGGTCCTGCGTTCCTGTCTGCGTTTTCCCTGTTGGGCCACCAGATGGCGGCACTCCTGTTTTGTGTCCTGCTCCCCCTGTGTTAATTGTATGATTGTTTCCAATTGTCTAATCATTGTTTTCTGGCTGTCTCGTTTTCCCTTCCCCTTCCGTGGCCTGATTGTTCATGGTGCCCTCCTGTGTCTCGTCAGTGTGGTCTATTTAAGTTGCCCTCTTCCTTGACTCAGGTGCTGGATTCTTGCGGTATGTCTGCTTGTTCTGTGCTCCCCTCCTCAAATCTGCTCCATGCATTCCTGTCTATGTTCTGGTTTCCCGTGTTTGTTCCTGAGATCTGTTTTGTTCCCGCCTATGTTTTTGACCGGTTTGTGTTTCTACTTTGTTTCCGCTTGTGTGTTTCTGTGCGTTTCTGCCGTTTGGTTTTCTGTACTAGTGTAGTTCTGTTCTTGTTTATTTTTTGTTCCTAAGAATATTTTGAGTTTGTTGTTTTGCTCTTTGTGGCCTTGCCTGTTCCCTGTTTGTGTTTGCCTTTTTGTGTTAGTAAAATCTTTGTTAATTTTCCCTTTTTGAGTTTCGTGTTTTCCTTCCCCCACTCTGCGCCTGGGTCCCAGCACCCGTACTGTCACAGAAGAATCCAGCCAGTTTGGGACCCAGCAGAGTTTTTTTTTTTTTTTTTTTTTTTTTTTTTTTTTTTTTTTTTGTTTATCATGCCACCGGGGTGGTGGAGTGACCCGGAGGACTCGCCACCCAGCGACTGGGAGTCCCTCGCCCTTGAGCTTCCCAGCGCCCGGGGCGGGCGGTCACGGAGGCGCCGTGGTCGGGCTGCCTCCCGGTCGGCCAGACCTCCAGCTGCCCAGCCGGCGGATCCTGACCCTTTTGAGGGGTCTCGGCTTGCGATCTTCCCAGGGTCCGGCCCGCGGGGGTCCCGCCGGTCCCGTCCGGCTGCCCAGCCGGGTTCCCTACAGCTGTGGTCTGTGTTCCTGTCCCCTGCCCAGCCCAGATGGCAGGGCCCTCGGCCTGCTCCACCCCAAGTCCCAGAGGGACCTTCACGGCCTGCTCTGCCCCGAGTGCCGGAGGGACCTTCACGGCCTGCTCTGCCCCGAGTGCCGGAGGGACCTTCACGGCCTGCTCTGCCCCGAGTGCCGGAGGGACCTTCACGGCCTGCTCTGCCCCGAGTGCCGGAGGGGCCTTCACGGCCTGCTCTGCCTCAAGTCCCGGAGCGGCCTTCACGGCCTGCTCTGCCTCAAGTCCCGGAGCGGCCTTCACGGCCTGCTCTGCCTCAAGTCCCGGAGCGGCCTTCACGGCCTGCTCTGCCTCAAGTCCCGGAGCGGCCTTCACGGCCTGCTCTGCCTCAAGTCCCGGAGCGGCCTTCACGGCCTGCTCTGCCTCAAGTCCCGGAGCGGCCTTCACGGCCTGCTCTGCCTCAAGTCCCGGAGGGGCCCCCAGAGCCACCTGGAGCCCCGGAGAGGCTCCCAGATCTGCCTCGAGCCCCGGAGAGGCTCCCAGATCCGCCTCGAGCCCCGGAGAGGCTCCCAGAGTCGCCTCGAGCCCCGGAGAGGCCCCCAGAGCCGCCTCGAGCCCCGGAGAGGCCCCCAGAGCCGCCTCGAGCCCCGGAGAGGCCCCCAGAGCCGCCTCGAGCCCCGGAGAGGCCCCCAGATCCGCCTCGACCCCCGGAGAGGCTCCCAGATCCGCCTCGACCCCCGGAGAGGCTCCCAGATCCGCCTCGAGCCCCGGAGAGGCTCCCAGAGCCGCCTCGAGCCCCGGAGAGGCCCCCAGAGCCGCCTCGAGCCCCGGAGAGGCCCCCAGAGCCGCCTCGAGCCCCGGAGAGGCCCCCAGAGCCGCCTCGAGCCCCGGAGAGGCCCCCAGAGCCGCCTCGAGCCCCGGAGAGGCCCCCAGAGCCGCCTCGAGCCCCGGAGAGGCCCCCAGAGCCGCCTCCAGCCCCGGAGAGGCCCCCAGAGCCGCCTCCAGCCCCGGAGAGGCCCCCAGAGCCGCCTCGAGCCCCGGAGGCCTCGCCTGCTCTGACCCTTCCGCGGAGGCCGCCTGCTACACCCAAGTTTCGGGCTGTACTTGTGCCTCGAGCCCCGGGGGGGCCTCCGGAGCCGCCTCAAGCCCCAGGGGAGCCTCCGCAGCCGCCTCGAGTCCCGGGGGGGCCTCCGGAGCCGTCCAGAGCTCCGGAGAGGCCTCCAGAGCCGTCCAGACCCCCGGAGAGGACAACGGTCCCATCTGTTGTCCCGCAGGGGCCGCCGCAGACGGCTCTGGCCGCCCCGCAGGCTAAGCCGCCTGCCTTGCCCCCTAGCGTTCGTGCTCCCCCTGGCGTTCGTGCTCCCCCTGGCGTTCGTGCTCCCCCTAGTGTTCTCGCTCCCCCTAGTGTCCACACCTTGCCCCCTGGCGTTCGTGCTTCCCCTGGCGTTCGTGCTTCCCCTGGCGTTCGTGCTTCCCCTGGCGTTCGTGCTTCCCCTAGTGTTCTCACGCCCCCCAGTGTCCGTTCTTTCCCTAGTGTTATCGCTCCCCCTAGTGTCCACACCTTGCCCCCTGGCGTTCGTGCTTCCCCTGGCGTTCGTGCTTCCCCTAGTGTTCTCGCTCCCCCTAGTGTTCGCCCTTCCCCCAGTGATCGTCTCTCCCCCGGTGTCGTCGCTTCCCCCAGTGGTCGCCCCTCCCCCGGTGTGGTCGCTCCCCCCAGTGGTCGTCTCTCCCCCGGTCTCGTCGCTCCCCCCAGTGGTCGTCTCTCCCCCGGTCTCGTCGCTCCCCCCAGTGGTCGTCTCTCCCCCGGTGTCGGTCCTCCCCCCAGTGGTCGTCCCTCCCCCGGTCTCGTCGCTCCCCCTGGTGTCCATTCTCCCTTTGGTGTTCGTCCTCCCAACCGTGTGTCCGTGTGTTCCCCGGCCCCCCTGTCTAATTGTCTGCCCGCCTGTTTGTCTGTTGGTCTACCCGTATGTGTGTCAGCCAGTTTGTTGGCCTGTTTGTCTGCCCCCCAGGCCGTCAGCCCATCGGCCAACGTGTTTGCCCGCCTGTCTGCCTGTCTGTCAGTGTGCCAGTCTGCGTGTGTTTTGTCTTGTTTGCCTGTGTGTCAGACCCTATGTCAGTTGTTGGGCTCCCCCCTCGCCTTCCCTGTCTGCCTGTCCCTTTGTGTGTCCGTCGGTGTCGCCGTGTGCCTCCCCGCCTGCTTGTCCCTGTGTCTGTCCTTGTAGGTTTCCCGATTGTGCCAGTATCTGGCAGTCTGTTTCCCCGTCAGTCTTGTCCAACCCAGTCCAGTGTTGTCGTGCCCCGTCTCAGTCCTGTCCTGTATGTCTGCCTTGCCCCTGTCCTAGTCCCCCCTGGTTTCCTGAAATTCCCCATGTCGCCCGATGTGCGGGCCCTGAGTTTCCCCCGTGTCGCCCGATGTGCGGGCCCTGAGTTTCCCCGAGTTCCTGTCCGTTCCTGGCCAGCCCTGTCTAGTCCAGCCCCGAGTTCTTGTCCTGTCCAGCCCTGTCTAGTCCAGTCTTGTTCTTGTCTTGTTCCTGTCCTGCCCAGTCCAGCCCTGAGTCTTGTCCTGTCCAGTCCTGAGTCCAGTTCTGTCCCTGTTCTTGTCAAGTCCAGTCCTGAGTCCTGTCTCCAGCCCCCACCCTCTGTTCACTCCCTCCCCGGGTCGGCCTCCTGGGACGTCAGGAGCCGTCCCTTGGGGGGGGGGTACTGTCATGGTCCTGCGTTCCTGTCTGCGTTTTCCCTGTTGGGCCACCAGATGGCGGCACTCCTGTTTTGTGTCCTGCTCCCCCTGTGTTAATTGTATGATTGTTTCCAATTGTCTAATCATTGTTTTCTGGCTGTCTCGTTTTCCCTTCCCCTTCCGTGGCCTGATTGTTCATGGTGCCCTCCTGTGTCTCGTCAGTGTGGTCTATTTAAGTTGCCCTCTTCCTTGACTCAGGTGCTGGATTCTTGCGGTATGTCTGCTTGTTCTGTGCTCCCCTCCTCAAATCTGCTCCATGCATTCCTGTCTATGTTCTGGTTTCCCGTGTTTGTTCCTGAGATCTGTTTTGTTCCCGCCTATGTTTTTGACCGGTTTGTGTTTCTACTTTGTTTCCGCTTGTGTGTTTCTGTGCGTTTCTGCCGTTTGGTTTTCTGTACTAGTGTAGTTCTGTTCTTGTTTATTTTTTGTTCCTAAGAATATTTTGAGTTTGTTGTTTTGCTCTTTGTGGCCTTGCCTGTTCCCTGTTTGTGTTTGCCTTTTTGTGTTAGTAAAATCTTTGTTAATTTTCCCTTTTTGAGTTTCGTGTTTTCCTTCCCCCACTCTGCGCCTGGGTCCCAGCACCCGTACTGTCACACCTATATTGTTTGTAGTACCATAACTTGGCGTCATTTTGATATCAATACTTTTAATGGCAGTGTGAATGAATGAGTTATAGACGGTGTATGTACGGTCTTGTATGTGTGAGTAACTTGACATTTTTGTACGTTTTTTATGAGATTAAGTAGAAATAGAGCACTGGTGAGAATAATAATCACAGAGGGCCTACAGTGGGCTCCAGATTTATTGGCACCCTTGATAAATATGCACAAAAATGCTTTTAAAAAAATGCTAAACTAAAATATTATACAGTTATTGACATAAGATTTATTTTCCAACATGTGTAAACTAGTGTGCTTGATTAATGATTCATTGAAATCAACCAAAGTCTTAAATTTTTTAAATAAAAAAAATATTTCCCCAAAAAACAGGTTCCACAATTATTGGCACCCCTGGTTTAATACTTTGTGAAAACACCCCTGGCAAATATGACAGCCATGAGTGTTTTCCTATAGTTTGTGATAAGGTTAGAGAATTTTTGACCAATGCTCTATGTAGATCTTTTCAGAATCATTTATATCTTTGGATTTGTGCTTATGGATCCCCCCTCTTCAGTTCAGACCACAGGTTTTTGATGGAATTTAAGTCTGGAGACTGAGATGGCCATAGAAAAACATGGATGTTGATTTCACTTAAGCATTTCTGTTTAGATTCTGATGTATCCTTGGAGTCATTGTCCTGCTGGACAATCTACCTATGTCCATGTCCTAGCTTCTTAGCAGAGACAACCACTTTTTTCTGCCAGAATTTCTGGTACTTCGTTGAATTCATAGTGCCATTGATCTAAAATAGTGCCCCGGGACCACTGCCAGCAAAACATCTCCAAAATATCAATGACCCACCTCCATTTTTGACAGTAGGTATGAGGTGCTTCTCCTGTATGCATTCCTCTTTTGCCGCCAAACATGTTGATGGTGTGTATGGCCAAAACGTTCAATTTTGGTCCCATCTGACAATAGCACTCTCTTAATTCCAATGAGGTTTGGCAAGCTCCAGATTCTTTTATGTTTTTTTTAGACTTGTTGAAGAAACAAACCAATCTCTGCTATTCTTAACCTCTTAGCCCCTAGTGGTCGGCACGCTGGCGTGCCGAGATTACTAAACTCAGACATTCGGTGCTACTGCAACCAAAGTATAAGTTAAAAACAGAAACGCTTTGTTTTAGTTTCATTAGTAGACGATACACGACAAATATGCCGAATACAGAGTTTCACAGCGGCACCATTGTCGCTCTGGTCGTTCATTTAACATGCACCCCCTCCCCGCAGTCTCATCTGTAACTATACCCCCCACCCATGACATAATGACAATATTGTCTATCTTGGCATTCATAAAAATATTATTTCACCACTGAAAAATCGTATTCCGTCATAGCAACAAGATAAACCCGACAATAGTCCTAAGATATGCCAATAGAGCAGTGAAAACGCTGCTCATTGAATAACGAAATAAACGAGAAAAAGTTTTTTTTTTAAATACCTTTTTTTTAATGTCCTACAGTCAATATCTGGGACTGAATATTGAATAAATATACAACCTTACCATTGGTTTTACGCATAGAGATGTCCCTTTGAGACTGAGTGGTCATATATTGTCTTGGACAATCCGTTTGTGAAATATACGCGCATTTGTGATGCCTGGGTACCTTCCAAAATAGCTGTGCCTAATACCACACGTGTAGTTTACGGCGTTGTCGCCCTTTTTAGTACAGTCTGGCTTGATCGACAATTCATTTATTCAGAAGGTGAGAGTATAAGCTTTCTAACGATGTATACCATGTCTAATTTTGCTTTTGGAACGTAATCGAAAGTTTTGTTATCATCGTATTCACTCTGTGGTAATAGTAAAAGACGCTGCACCAAACGAAACGTTGTCAACGATTTTTTGTAATTTCTTGGAAAATACTATTGTGGCAAGCCGTACGGAGCTTCAGAGACTCATGATATTTCCTGTTGGAAGTTCGAGCTGGAGTAACATGAACAGTGAGTGGGCATCTTGTTAGCCAATAGGCAGGTGCCGTCCAATCAGGACCGAGGGAGAGCGAGTGCGAGAGAGCAAGAGAGGTGAGGAGGAAGATGTGCGCAAGTCGGCAGTCTGAAGAAAAGAGCTTTTAACTTTGAAAGAGAAGCAAAAATGGTGATATATGTTTTTAGTGTTATGGAAGAAGTGTAGCTGATCGTTGTAGGTGCGTGAAAGTTCGGGTTGGTATCGTCGCGTCAGGAAGAGCGGACCACCGATATCGAGCTACAAGTTGAGACACTTTTCCAGGCGGCACTGGTAAAAGAACGGAAAATAAGTATTGTTGTGTTAGCTAAGTGGGAACAATCTCACTAGTTAGCGAGTGTACAGTGCACGAGAGTGTTTGAACATTGCCATAACGTGGTGAACAATTGAAAATAGTTTCATGTCGTCACATCCCCATACAAGAAAACATACGAGAGTACAGTGTATAGAAATACATACATGAGTTATTTATTACACATTTAGGTACTGTACAGCATTGTGTGACAATATTTTTGCATTATTTTAAAATCTGATATCAATGTTTAATCTTAAACCTTCATAAGGTGCTCATTTATATGCTTTACAGTGGACAAAAAACATTATATTCCTTTTTGGAGAGATTTTGGATATGTTTCTGGACCCCTAGCTATTTTAGGCCACTGTACTGATGGAAAGATTGTAATTCCCACTTGAAAATGATGCAACTGTGAGTTTCTTGAGTAAAAACAGTTGATTTGTAGTGAAATACGTGAATATGTTGTGATTTACAGCAATGCATAATTTAGACATTTTGGGTAGATTTGGAGACGCTGGGTACACTGCTTAGTTTTTGCTTCATAGATCTGTAGTAGTTCTACATATCCACCCTTAGATTTTATGAACTTGTGGTCAAGAAGTCTTTGATCCATGTATACTTTAACCTGCTGTATATATGCAATCTCTCAGTATTTCATTGCGAACCAAAAAAGAACAAATTCATTTTAGATTGTTTGCCTGGACAATTGCATTTGTGGCACTGTATTTCTTCCAAAATTATGAATATAAAGTAATCTAAGCTAATATTGTAAATGGTACAAATGTGCATCATTTAAGCCATTTTTCAAGTCTCTGTGGTGTTCACATCTGGAATTATAAGGCTTTAAATAGGGTACCCCCTAAATGGGCAAGGATTAGCCAGATTTGGCATGTGCGCTAAGGGGTTAAACAGTGATCCTTGGGTTATTAATGGCCTCCCTCACCATCTTCCTCACCATCCATGGGGACACCATGCACTTGCTTCCTCTTCCTGGCAAATTTGCAACCATTCCATATGTTTTACACATTTTAATTATAGCCCTTAAAGTGCTAAGTGGTATGTTTAACCGTTTATGTCTTTTTTTGTACCCATTACCAGATTGTGACTGTAAATTACCATCGGTCTCTTCTGAATTGATAGTTATTTGGCTTTTCCCATGCTGATGGATTTTTTATGCTTGTTACCTCATTTTTATTCTCTTGTGAAACTGGAAGTGATGGAATGACACAATATAGTTCCTTTAGACTGAGATGAACTAAATTAAGTAAAATTGTATTGCCAATTTCATTTTGTTTGATTTTACTTAATTTTACAATAATTGTTAGGGTTGCCAATAATTGTGGCACCTATGGTTTTCAGAAAAAATTAGATTACTTAATAAAAAAACATTAAAGCATGAGAGTAAATGTATTGAAATGAAAGTATATAGATTTCCCGTATGTTTGAACATAACATATAGATTATTATCTGTGTCATTTATTATATGCAGCCTTTTTTCTTCATCTTTATTAAGGGTGCCAATAATTCTCGAGCCCACTGTAACTAAAAATTTTAAAGTAGCTGATTACAATGGCATTTTGCTCAACTTTCAAGACTCAATGTGTTGTGAATTTCAATTTATAAGCTTTGGTGACAAGCCTTTTATGTTGGCACAGCAACCATAAATATATTGCATTAACTCATGACAAGAATGTAATCTTAAGATAGTAATCTTGAAATAGTACTTTTAATTATCAATTATTTATTAGCCTATCACAATCGTGGCATAGCATGAGAAGATTCAGAGAAGGCGAAACAGGCTATGAGAGAGGAAGACCGCAGAAAGTGCTTTATGTTAACAAAGGTAAAAGATTATATTAATTAACATGTGTAACACAGGGAACCAATTATACTTTATATATAATATAAAAAGAAAACTTCAGCAATGTGGGCTTCAGAAATGATTGAATAAGTGACTTTTTTTGTATGCTACAAGTTGTAAATTAGAAATTAGTCTGTCACTGTTTTCATTTTAAGCTTAATTTAATAACTTTTAATGTTCCCCGAGGGTTTTTTGGCCTGAGAGTTTTGTCCTCCACGCTAGCACGTTTCCACAGTGCATCTTGAGCGATACCTGTGCTAGCTGGGCTTCTGCCTGCTAAAGCATTCAAGAGGCCATGCTGGATATAAAATACTATAATATTGTTTTATATTTTGAAAAATGTTTGAAATAACTTTTGTAAAATGAGAAGGAAGGAAGAATTATGTCTTTAATACTAGCCACAGTAAATATTCTCCCATTTTGTCATCCCCTCAGATCACCAACCAAACAATTCATTTTTGTTTTTGTTTAGAAATGATGGCATGTAAATTGCTCATATATTCCCTTTTAGTCATCAAAATTAGCTGAACCAATTGAACCAAGACCACTATTTTGCAATAAGTAAATAAATAAATAAATAAAACAGAAACTACATACAGTGTAAACTAGTACCTTTTTTCTTTCTTTTTTAAAATAACTTTTCAAGAATCGACCACTAGGTGGAAGCATTGTGTAATTATTAGTATTGTTATGAGTTCTAGACCAAACTCATTTAATCTCTCATTCCTAATTAGCTGTGTTTAGTATTGCTCAGGCTATAATTTACAGGTATTCAATTGATGTGTGAGAAAGAAACATGTTACACAAACATTTTTTTTTGGTAGGTGGTCACAATATGACATTTTACACAAGCTGAAAAGCCACAGAGCAGACTGAAAACCAGAAGTAAACCTCACTGGTGGGCAGTTCCCCAGCTGGGGAACACTGTGGGCTTTGTTGGATTAAACACTGTGGTGTTTAAAATATTACTTTGGTGTAGAATGCTGCTGGATTACTCAGAACAGCAGGTTCTGTGGAGCTCCACTGATCTCAATATATTGTGAATCTGTCAATGCTACAGTCAATGTGAAGGAGAGTGTAACCCATCCACATATTGGACATATCAGTGCTCCAGCACAGAGCCTGTCAGTGAAGATCATAATCTAATAATCTCTATTTGTAATCAGCAGAGGAAATGAGAGTTGCACAGTCAGTGAGTTTGTCTGTTTGTAAAATTTTAAAATATGTTTGGCAAACTCTGATTTAGTTTTTACTGCTTGTGTAGGGATGTAGTTCATGCATAATTATCAGTGTCCCAATATCAACAAAACTTCTGAACTTCAAAAAAGATTATTCTCTTGATAATCACCCTGCTAAAACCCATGACTAAAACCATTCCTGATGAAAACTCATGCTAGCTAATTATCAATAAATTAAAGCTGAATATAACATTTTCAAGAGATATCAAGCAATTACATAAATTAACTGCTATAATGAAATATGATTTTAATGAATAATAATAATAATCATCATCATCGTCATCATCATCATCCTTGGGTATTCAAGAATGAATGAAGCCTTTATTGCCCCTATGGGGAATTTGCTTTGCACAAGGAGCTTAAAAACATCAAAAGACATCAAACATATAACATAAAACATAAGCATCATAAAAACGTCATAAAACATCATAAAAGGCATCATTTGGGAGATCATGTAATCAGAGCTTGTAGAGAAGCTGTATGCTGCGTGGGACAAAGGATGTGATGCCTCTTTTAATCCGCATCCTGGGTGTGCTATACCTTCGCCCTGAAGGTAGCAGTACATATTCAGACCATAGAGGGTGCAGTGGACCAGCTATGATCTTGTGAGCTAAATTTGTGGTGTACTGGTCTGTCATTTAGGTAATACTGCACATTGGTTCCCCAGTTATCTTGCCACCCAGTTTAACAACCTTGTCCAGTTTGTTCTTGTTTTGTAAAGACAATGCTCCCCCCAACACTCAATACAAAAGGTCAAAATACTCTGAATGAAGGTAGAACAGTGTCAGCATAGTTCTGTCCACATTTAAACTTCTGAGTTTCCTTAAAAAGTAGAGGTGTTGTTGAGCCTTTGCAAACCTAGCATTGGTGTTAGCATTCCATGTCAGTTTGCTATCAATGATAGTGCCCAGGTACTTGTACTCCTGTATGCTTTCAATGGTTGTGTCGTTCATAATTACCGGGGACAGAGAAGAGTTTTTTTCTGAAACCAATGATCATTTCTTTAGTTTCTTTGTGTTTAAAATCAATGAGTTATTTGAGCACCAGTTGTAGAAGTGGTTAATCTCAGCTCTGTAACTGGTCTCATCATCGGTTAAAAGGCCTATCAGAGCCGCATCATCTGCAAATTTTATCATTGTACAATTGTGCTGATGACTAACACAGTCATTGGTATACAATGTGAACAGCAAAGGTGAGAGCACACAACCTTGTGGTACCCCAGTCTGAGTGCTGATTACAGATGACTGGGACATGGACATACTGTTGCCTCTCAGTAAGGAAGTTTTATATCCATCTTATGAGGGTATGCTTTACACCCATGCTATCCAGCTTCACTGTCAATAGATCTGCCTGGACAGTATTAAAGGCAGATGAGAAATCAGCAAACAGTATGCACACATGAGATGATGGGGTTTCCAGGTGTTTGTGAACTTGGTTCAGAAGTGTTACTGTTGAACCCTCCACACCCCTCTTTGCTCTATATGCAAATTGTACAGCATCCATCTGGCCATTGGTTTCAGACTTTAAAGTAATAATCTCGAAGATTTTCATTAAAATAAATGTCTGTTAAGTCACTATCTATCGCCGAATTAGGTAACACAATGGTGATTGAGCCTATTATTATATGAATTTATATTATTATTATTATTATTATTATTATTTATGATTAAAGAACTGGGTGTCTGTGGCGACATTCCCGGGAAAAAATAACAAGCGGCGTAGATAGTGACGCGTTTTCCATCACCCATCAGTGGTTGGTCCGCCAGAGAGAGTAGGCGGAGCTAACGCTACAGGCTTGCTCTTCAACTCACTTGTGTGTGAGCGGCGTACTGTTTTTTTGGTGTCTGCTACAATAACAGAGAAAGTTATGGAACCCTAAAAAGTTCTTGTGTAACATGAGAGGTCATATTATTTGTTGATGTAAATTTCGTATTACATTTGATGACAATGTAACGTTAGTAAATTACATAGCTATTCGCACAGCTAACGCTAGCTACCGGACCATGTCAAGAAAGGCAACATTAGTTTAGACAACGTTGTGCACAGTATCCATCTCTCATATCAGGTAACGTTGCGTTAGCTAGCTAGCTAATGTAATTAACACAATCTAATGTCAGCTAACAATTAGAAAAAATGTTAGCTAACGCTACCGACCTCGCCAACCGTCTCTCGAATGCAATGCTACCTTGTTGCAACGTTGCAATGTAGCTAACTAAAGCCGAGCACCCACCGCACGCGTATCGACCGCGAGCGCACTACGCGCATATTACGCGCGTAACTGAAGCGTAGTTGAAGTACTGTTATTACAACGGCAGCGGGCGACGTCGTCTCCACCAGATGCGAACGCGTCGCGTACCGGCTGCGAAGCTCGCGCGACACAAGCGAACTGAAGCGTAGTTTTTCGCTTCTGTTCTATTTTTTCGGCTTGTCGCGCGTCACGATGGCCTGTTTATACACAGAAATATGCCCTAAAATGCTAGGTATACATGCTCTGATTTATATTTCATCCTTATATTACTGGGGGTGTGTCCCTAGTTACCTCCCAGATATTTTATAAGCAGCTAAAAAAATACAAGCCTTTTCGTTTTGTAAAAATAAATAAATAAATAAATAACTGGAACCTGGGGAAAAGCAAGACAGCGAAACTTAGTTTCGCTGTCTTATTTTGCGGAGGGGGTGGGGTAAATTTGAAAATACACCACAGAAAGACGTAGAAGTGAATGCACCGAGCAGCGGTTTGTTAGCTCGAGTGTTGGAAGGTAGTTTTTAACCAACCATTGCTCAGCCTATTTGACTTATCCGTTGTCTTCGTTCGCCGTGCTTTCAAAAAGGGCTTGTTAATAAAAATCAGATAATCCACAGAGCTTTAAAAAATCAGATTATTTAGTGGTCTTGCCGATGAAAATGCACCTATTTTATAAATGAATTGTAAGCAAGCCTTTATTGCACTTGTACTTCAAAGCTTCCGGTGTTCATGGCGTTGTGGTGTTCATATCCCTTCAAGATTAAACTGTTACTGTCTTTTTCATGATTAGCTGATTTTACTAAATCTGATCCTATAAATGTTTTGACGTGAATGACAAGACAACACGGGAATTCCCAATGGTTGATTACGGATTATTATTATTATTATGATCATTACATATTCTTCATGAAATTGGCACGCTTGTTAACCAAGCAAATAAATTAATACAGTTTGAGATTGATTGTTATGCAGGCTACGTTGCAATTTAAGTTTATGGTAATTCTTGAAAGCGTTTACTTTCTCACGTATTTACGAGTTAACGAAATATTACCAAATTAACAAACTGAAAAAGGTCTCTCACCAAAGTATTCACTTAACCCATAATCAACAGTCCTGAACAAACATGAAATACACGATGTAATCCCACTGTAGACTGCGAGAGCTACTAGGAATATATAGCTTTTACGCAAGCCTTTGCGCGACACAAACGGAACCAGTGGAGACACGCTACGCGTCGCGCCGTGCTACTTCGCCGTGCTGTTTACGCGACGCTTACGTGACGCGTGCGGTGGGTGCCCGGCGTAAAGGGGCAGGCAACGGCTCTGCTACTAGCCAGTTCACACCGCTGCAGTTTTCTCTGCAACATTCTAAAACCGTTTCGTCTCGTTGCGAATCATTGATCTGAACTGGCCTTAACGTTACGATTATTTACATTGCCATCAAGTTCATCAGTATATTATAATGATAGGAATAAAGCCGGGGTATACATGGATCAGAGCCGGGTCTGATTTCTGTGTATGTCAAGCTGGAGAAAACTAAATAAAAGAATACGGCAGTATGGATTAGCATTGTTATTATTTTATTACGCTTCCTCATATGTTCCTTCAGCCTTGATGCCCTTTTTTGATGAAATCTCCTTTGTTTTTGTTTTATTCTTCTTCTGGTTGCTAATTTAACACCCAACTCAGCTTTATTCTCGAACAGTATAGCTAGCAAAACCAGAAACACCAGGGGTAACATTTTGTAAGGTAGTTGTTTCAAAAATATCACACAACAGTCATTCCGAAAACGACTGTTTATTGTGCACGAGATACATAATTGCACGAGCCACAGCGAATCCCGCGAATTCTTCTCTGCAGTGTAAAGATGTTCATACCTGGCAAAAGGTGGATAAAGAACGTTGTGGAAATTGATCATCACTAATTCTACCCCAGATCTGCTACAGCATTTTAACCCGGCTCGGCAGTGTAAAGTCAGTTTAAGTTAGCCTAATGTTAGACAATGAATGATTATGTACATAACATTACTTTTATAACAACCATGTTTTATTCAGTAAATAGTATGTGTTATAGTTGGCGTGGCCCAGGTGCCAACTGACTGACGTCGCACAGGCGACACTGGTTGGATCCAGTTGGATCTCTGGGAAGTGAGATCCAAAAACGCACCTGCTATTACCGCTTCTCGCCATTGGCACCGCCATAGAGAACAAAACTGAAATCTTCGAGATTGTAACTTTAAGTGAGATAAAACAATTCGCTCAAAACATTTCATAACTACTAAAGTTAAGGCTACCGGTCTAAAATCATTTAATTCAGAGGGATTTGTCTTTTTAGGTAGTGGGATTATTTTAGATATTTTCCCTGACCTCAGAATTATTTGAAAGTCTAGTGATGCTTGAAAGAGTTCAGTGAATACAGGGCTCAACTGCTCACAACACTTCTGTAGCATATTCCCATCCATTCCATCAGGACCGATGGATTTCCTAGTATTTATCTGGGAGAGGGTGCGCCTCACTTCCTCCGATGTTACATGTATTGGTGTGCCACCCTCTCTCCAGTCCCCCTTGGGCTCAAATTGGGATGGTCTGTCATTCTTATAACGTGCAGAAAAGCGATTTAAGTAATTGGCAAACTCTACTGTTTGTGCAGAGTTGGTCTGCTGTGAGTTCAGACCAACCATTATCTTTATTCCGTGCCACGCCTCTCGTGCGCCATTGGCCTTGAGTAGCTGCTCCACTTTAGCTTTTTAGTCCCTCTTTGCTTGGTATATTTGCATCTGTATTTCTCTCTGAATTAGTTAGTGTGTTCTCTTTTTTGCCTGTTGATGCACACCATACACCAGTCTGCAGATAATTACATGCAAAAATTTGACATTCACATCTGTGAACATGTGCCAGCGAGCTGCACTGCACCTCAAAGATGTCTTCAGACGCCCACTTACATCTTCGTGCAGTATAAGGAGATATAAAATTGCTGGATATGATAATGTGGATACGATGATATTCTCTCCTGGGGTATTACAGATACAGAGAAGATAATGACAATAATGCTATAGGATACATAAACCCTATTTCTAACAATATTTAGAAATAATACTGTTTCCAACCCCAGGACACTACCAATTGGCACATTAGTGTGAAAGTCTTACTTCAAATGTAGGACCCACAATTGATGAATCATGTAGATTAATTTGAGGCAACTAATGAACTAAAAATGTAGTTCACTTGAAGGCAAAGTATTTATGACTGCTCGTAATTGTCATTTGTCAGTCTTAGTGTGGTATTTAGACTTCATTTTAAATCCAGCTTTGTGCCTGATTTGGGAGCTTATGGCTGAATTCGGAATGAAATTCTAACTTCTCCAGCTGAAAAGTCACTTGCAATTCGTTCTGTAAAACTTTGTCAGCTCTTGCTCCTCATGGAACACAGAAATTGTAAGCGAAGGTTGAGCTGCACTCCATGCTATGCATTCGGCAACGGAAATAGAACATATCCCCTGAGCTCAATTGAATAATTTTAAAAAATGACACCAGTCTCAGAATTAGCCATGCTAATGAGCAGAATTAACCAAGCTAATGAGTTTCTAATTGCCTATGACTGGCAAATTAGTCAGACTGGACATTGGAGTAGCCAGTTCTTTGTTTTTTTCCCTGTCATGTGCATTTGTGTTTTGGTAGGGGGACTGGAGAACTTCTGCAGATTTTACACATATCTTCAGTGTTTTGGGGGGACATATGACAGATCCCCATACCCATGGTTACCTCTCTGAGTCTGAACAAACTCTAGTATGTCTTTGGTACCATGGTTACCTCTCTGAGTCTGAACAAACTCTAAGATGTTGTTCGTACTATGGCTACCTCTCTGAGTCTGAACAAACTCTAAGATGTCTTTGGGACCATGGCTAACTCTCTGAGTCTGGAGCTAGCTCTAAGATGTTGTTCGTACCATGGCAATCTCTCTGAGTCTGAAGCAAACTCTTGAATGTCTTTGGGACCATGGTGTACTCTCTGAGTCTGAAGAAAACTCTAAGATGTCTTTGGTACCATGGCGACGTCTCTGAATCTGAAGCAAACTCTAAGATGTTGTTCGTACCACGGCAATCTCTCTGAGTCTGAAGCAAACTCTAAGATATCTTTGGGACCTTGGTGACCTCTCTGGTCTGAAGCAAGCTCTAAAATGTCTTTGGGACCATGAATACCTCTCTGAGTCTGATCAGACTCTAAGATGTCTTTGGGATGTGAGCCTCTTGTCTCTGCCTGACCCTGTGCCCCTGCCCTGGAAGGATACTGTCAGGTTTGCCCTTGCAGGGCAGCAGCAGACTGACAGGCAGTGTGAATGGTGCACTTGGGCCTCGGTAATGGATGGATGATGGAGCAGGGCTCCAGGATCAATTCTCCCTCTGCCGGCTCATTTCTCCACATAAATAGTCTCTTCTGCTGGGACCCCAGTGCTGCATTGGGACCAGTTCCCAAAGCACAGAGCCACATGCTTTTATCGATCTTGTCCTTACCCAGAATAGCTCTTCCCTAATGTACGGGTTTACATAACTAAAGGGGGAGCTGGTGGATATGTGTAGCACAAGAAATTCATTTTATTGACCAGAAAAAATCCTAGATCGCAGAACTGCTTACATTGACATCTCTCTAAACTTGAACTAATAAAGAAAGACATACAGTATAATAATACAAATAATAATAACTTATTACTATAATTCAGGTTTACCCTGATACAGGTCAGGTTTTGTATAGTCCCAATATCGCAAAGGAATGCACCCAATTTTAAAACCCTATGTTGTTTATGCAAGGAACGTTTCTGAACATATGTGAACCACGATCAAAAAATATGGCATATCTGGTCTCTTGATGCAGGGTCTGTTGCTTGTTCTTAATGAAAGTGTCAAGGGGGAGCCTGGGTCCTGACAAACTGAGCTCAAACAGCAGCCCGTGTCCCGCTACCGTGCCCCATGACAGCCTTGAGTACGTGATAGGACTCTTCCCAGCAGCTCCCGCCGCTCACTGTTCCCCTTTCCCATTTGGGAAGATGCGGCCGGCCTTCGGCGACACCCCTGTTCATAGATCAGTCTTTGGGTTTGTCCCCCCTGAAGATGAACATCCCCGGCGCAGCTGTGCACAGATTCTGGCTGTCTCATCACTCTGCCAAATGGAGCCTCTGCCAAGAATTAAATCGCATTTGTTTGTGTAATTAATGGCGCGCTTGTAAAGGATGACCCCGGCTCTTTCGTCAAGCTGTCTCCATAGCGACAATTCATCATCAATGTGTGGAGCCCGGGGGTTATGACTTTTTAAAAAAATACAGATTTGGTCCAGTGGGCAGGCATGTCGTGTACGTGTGCCATAAATCAAACTGTTTATCAAGAGGCAAGACAAAAAGAGCATTCAGAGGTTAGACTTCCAAGATAATGTCTGGTTTTCAAAAAATCTTTTTGGTTTTTAATAACACAGTATCTTATTCTCAGCTTTCGAGTAGAAACTGGATTTTTTTCATGCTGAATTATGCCATTCTGTTAGAAATGCCCCATTTTGAGCCCCGTCTCTGAGGGATGGATGATGTAATGTGATCACAGTCACCAAGAGCAGGTCTGTGAGCAAAAAAACATTTTTGGTAATTTGTATTTGTCCTAATACTGTAGCTTATTCTTCTGCCTAGTTGGCTTTGCAGAGGTTAGGTCTGAATAGTGTTCAGTGTGTGAACTAAACTGTGTTCTTGGCTAGAAATAGCTGTACAAAATAAGTATTGCACCTTACTGAACCTGTGTTAAGCAGTTGTCTATGACCATGAAATGCACTTTTTGTACGTTGCTTTGGATAAAAGCGTCTGCCAAATAAATGTAATGTAATGTAATTGCTTGAAGCACACATACTAAACCCGGGTCTGCCTGCGAAGCAACAGACTATGAGCAGTGCATTCTTCAACATTCAACTATCCATGTAATTAGAAACGGTATTTTAACAAAAACTCAGGCTTAAAACCTCCCCTGATGAACTACAGTCACTGTACAACTACTGTCACTGCTACATTCACGACAAAAACTTTTTGACTGAAAAATAATAACATACTGCAAAAGTATGTGTGAACGCAAAAGTAATATCCATGTCAATACAGCAAGAATATTAGTTTAGATTAGTTGCAACTGTGATTTAAACTTTGTCTTGTGAATAAGAGACCTTTCAACAGCACTGAACGTGATATCTTAGATTACTGATTTCCAAATCTGACATTTGAAACATAAGAAAATTTGCACATTTCAAATGTGACAATTTTAGGGAAAATTTAGATTGTGCTGAGAAAAATCCAAATGGAAATATGTAATCTGTTGCTGATCATGCGGAATATGTAATCTGATACTGATGATGTGAAATATATAATCTGTTGCCCACAACACTTTAGCACTTCACAATTCTTGGGCCTGACTACAAGTTAATATCTTTTTTCCAAAGGCACTTCAATCATGTGTAGTTATTGTTCCTCCATAATGATTCGCCTTGTAATAACAAAAAATATAAAGGCTTCATGTTAGGGTTTTTCAACTCTGATCATGGAGATCCGCACGGTCTGCAGGGCTCCCCAGCCCTGGTCCTGGAGAGCCACAAGAGCTGCTGGGGTCCCCACCCCTTGTCCTGGAGAGCCACATGGTCTGCTGGGGTCTCCAACCCTGGTCTGTGGGGTCCCCAGCTCTGGTCCTGGAGAGCCGCAGGGTCTGCTGGGGTCCTTGACACTGCTCCTGGACAACAAACTTGTTTTTGTTTCATTCTTTCAATCAACAATTTGTTCATGTACAATAAACCAGGTTAGATGAATTAACTGCTTTTTTTTCATAGATTAAATTAACTGCAAAGTAACAGTGAAAAACAGTGTGCTTGGTGGCGCTCTTGGATAAGGAATGGGCAATTGGGTATCCTTACATTATTATATTATTATATTATATTATTATAACCCTCGCAATTCAATGGCCTGATTTTATAGTACTTCATATTTGCTTACTGCATACATGGCATTTTCATGAATATGTACATTTGAGTAAATACGTGCAGGCATTTTACTGCTGGTGATGATGATCTTCTGTGTATTTTATCCAAGTACCCTTTGCATTGTGGCAGTGGGATTGCTATAGGAAGCAACAGAGGTAATCACTATGGCTCACCCTTAAAGATGTAAGCTCTATGGTTGCCCCTGACTGTGGCCTTACACAAAGAAGTGCCTTAAAACAGGAGGTCAGGGGGGATGTCACTCTTCTATTGAGATCATTAAAGGTCTGATTGATGCCAAGCCTTACTTCAGCAACAGCTGGAAAATATATGCAACCAACGTAGCACCTTCAGACAAAGTGAAATAAATATTCTACCATAGCTTAGAAGATTAATTTAGCCCAGGTCCTCTTTGTGTTCTCAGAGCATGAACTCTGGTGGTGTTCTTTTAACGGTTATAGAGTACATTAGGTCCCTCTTTGACTCCTGTAAACTGTGCAAGAGGTGAGTTAGAGTGGATTTAAGACAGAGAATTTTACAGAGTAATTATAATGTAAGCTATAAAAGGAGAAAGGGTAAGAACAAGCTAGAACAACCCCATTAGTATCACATGTCATCCCATATAAAGTTAGGAATCAATAACTTATAGAACAAACTGCCATTTTAATCAGCAATGTACCCTTTGAGAGGAACACAACGTTTCTCAATTTATTAACTACGTAAACTGCCTTTTAACAGATACTGGAGATGCTGATTGTGAAACAAAAGCTGCTAGTCCCAGCCATGAAACAAGTCTATTATTTATAAAATATTTGAATGTTATCAAACACAGGTAAATGGGATCTAAATTGTATGAATCCTAAAATGGAAAATCTTACACAAAGCACAGGAATACAGCTTGTTTTCAAAGCATGGTGTTATCCCTGATAGTTTTTATTTTTCCCAAGTTTTAAGTTCTGAGCTGTATTCCTAAGCCCAACTCATGGCTGCCATTAGTGCAAAGCTTCAGAAGACAGCGTGTGCTAACAGGCTAAGCTACACTCACTATGATGGAGGAGGACAGCTGCAGCCATGCCGGTTTCTCTGCAGGTCTGTAATGGCCTTCATCACACATACTGAACCTGTGCTTCAGCTGGATTGACCAGACACTCCCAATATTAGCACCTTCTGATATTTACAACGAGGAAAACCTGTAATCTGAAGCTGGGGTTGGATAAAACAGTGTACTTCCGTAAGAAAAATAATGGATAACTGATCATTACAATCACTTATTCAGAGTAATGTACAGAAGAGGAGAACATCAGTGTCCCTCTCAGGGACACAGAAGTGTGACATCACCAAGAAGGCGCAGAGGCCCATTAACAATCAGTAAGTTTAGTTTAAACTGTCACAACTAGTCAGATAACCGCACACATCTATAACTACAACATTGCACAAAGGGAAAGCCAAAGAAAAGGAGGAGGAAGTGAGGAGGGGGTTGCAGGAGTTCAAAGGGAGGTGATCAGTGCCTGGGCTTAGAGCTGGGTTGAGTCGAGGGGAGGTGAGGAGGGAGGTTCAGGAGTCCAGAGGGAGATGATCAGTGCCTGGGCTTAGAGCTGGGTTGAGTAGGGGGGAGGTGAGGAGTGAGTTGCAGGAGTTCAGAGGGAGATGATTAGTGCCTGGGCTTAGAGCTGGGTTGAGTAGGCAGTGAGGAAGTGGTGGATTACCCAGAATGCTGTGTCTGCTCTTACATGCACTGACTAATAGGGTCATCACATTTCAGGTGTCTCCAAAGCCACCAAATTTGAATGAACTGAAGTTTCCACTGTTTGTTTATCCAGAGGATTCAAAATGAGATAATTTCTCTGTTAATTATTCTATTTACATTTTAATGCCTGAATGCAATAAGTAACCTAAAAATGGACATATTCTCCAGATAGGCCAATTCACAAATAGCATTTCTTAAAACAGAATAGCACACAGAAGTGAAATTTTGATTAGATTGAACTTGTACATTAAAAATGAAAATGAAAATTTGAGTAATTTTATTAATATTAATAATTATTAATATTGAAGTACTCAATGAGGTGTTCACAAATTATTCATACCTATCGTGATTGGAAAGTAGGTAGCAGACAACCTGCTTCTCATACACTAAGGAACCTTCATGATGTAAATTAACAATGTGACTCCGGCTGTTTTCAAATGTTAGATTAACTATGTCACTGAAACAAAAACAAATTAAATAATGAATTAGCCTGCAGTCAAACAAGCTGTTAATCAGCACCAGGCAGTTGGAGGCTCAAAGAAAAAAAAAAAAAAGAGCACGTGAGTTGTATATGTTTCATATTAATAGTAATAGCTCACTTTTGAGGAAAAAAATGTTTGTAAAGTTTTTATAAAACAATGAACAGGAGCAGAAACTGAAGACAGATACCCCTTTATGGTCGTCTGTGGCCACACCCCCTGGCTGAGACTGGTCTGTGGCCACGCCCCCTGGCTGAGGCTGGTCTGTGGCCACGCCCCCCTGGCTGAGGCTGGTCTGTAGCCACGCCCCCTGGTTGAGGCTGGTCTGTAGCCACGCCCCCTGGTTGAGGCTGGTATGTGGCCACGCCCCCTGGTTGAGTGGGCACACACACTTGGGCCAAGCTGGCAGATCAGCCCAGGGCTTAAAGGAGTGCTCCTTTTCTACAGTGGAGAGGCTGAGACTGAGAATCTGCCTGCAGAGACAGAACCCACCTGAAAAGCTGAAAAGGCTTGGCAGTGTAAGCTTTGAAGCTTTTACTGTGTTTGCTTTATTTTTTTGTCTTTGTTATTTTACTTTATCATTTTTACCTGGGTAATGGTAAAGATTTGAGTGTTTTTGTTCTCTCCCTGTCGGCAAATAACACCGGTGGAAGTCATAATTGCCTGTTCTCCCTGTGACCACCAATTATGTCCCTCCCTGAGATGCCTACCCGCATGTGACACCCTTACTTGGTGTTTATCAGTGTCCATTTGCCAGAATTAACCGGGCCTCAAAGGGAACTTGCATTCATGTCTGGAGTCAAGCCAAATGAAGTGCTATCTGTGAGACTCCTGCTTTAAAGAGGCTCTATTAAACAGCTGCATCGAAACAAGTACGCAACAAGCAACAAAGGAGACAGCTAGACATGCACTAGCAGCATGTGTCATTAGAATGGAATTCATTTGAGTATGAGTGACTAGTGATTATCTGTAGGAGCAGGTCTGTGATTATAACAGGGGCAGGTCTGTGATTATAACAGGGGCTGGTCTGTGATTACAGTAGGGGCAGGTCTGTGATTATAACAGGGGCAGGTCTGTGATTACAGCAAGGGCAGGTCTGTGAGTATAGTAGGGGCAGGTCTGTGATTGTAGCAGGGGCAGGTCTGTGATTATAGCAAGAGCAGGTCTGTGATTGTAGCAGGAGCAGGTCTATGCTTATAACAGGGGCAGGTTTGTGATTATAGCAAGGGCAGGTCTGTGATTATAGTAGGGGCAGGTCTGTGATTATAGCAGGAGCAGGTCTGTGATTATAACAGGGGCAGGTCCGTGATTATAGCAGGAGCAGGTCTGTGATTATAGCAAGAGCAGGTCTGTGATTGTAGCAGGAGCAGGTCTGTGCTTATATTAGGGGCAGGTCTGTGATTGTAGCAGGGGCAGGTCTGTGATTATAGTAGGGGCAGGTCTGTGATTATAGCAGGGGCAGGTCTGTGATTGTAGCAGGGCAGGTCTGATTAGCAGGGTCTGTGATTATAACAGGGGCAGGTCTGTGATTATAGCATGGGCTGGTCTATGATTACAGTAGCCAGTGCTACCTGCAGGGGCAGGTCTGTGATTGTAGCAGGGGCAGGTCTGTGATTGTAACAGGGGCAGGTCTATGATTATAGCAGGGGCAGGTCTGTGATTGTAGCAGGGGCAGGTCTGTGATTATAGCAGGGGCAGGTCTTGATTATAGCAGGGGCACTGATGGCAGGGGCAGGTCTGTGATTGTAGCAGGGGCAGGTCTGTGATTATAGCAGGGGCAGGTCTGTGATTATAGCAGGGGCAGGTCTGTGATTGTAGCAGGGGCAGGTCTGTGATTATAGCAGGGGCAGGTCTGTGATTATAGCAGGGGCAGGTCTGTGATTATAGCAGGGGCAAGTCTGTGGGCTGCCTCCTCTCTACAGCCACAAATGGGAGCAATACTGCCTCAGCTGCTCACCAAGCTATCTGCACCTCCTGTAAGCCACTTTGGCTAAAAATATAAAAATATGTGCAGATGCCTGTATTTTAATTGCCAGAGGCAGAAATGTGCACAGTCATTATAGTGATGTCACTTTTCACCTCTCCTCACCAAATTTTACAATATTGATTAGAACACCATGAAGCTTTGTATGAACATGATGTCATTCACCAGAAAGGTGGAGTCAAGGTTTTAGAATAATCAAAATGATCAGCAGCATTTTTTGGGCAATATTTTGTACCTTTGGTCTTTTGCTTCACACAGCTTTTACTAATCACTAAAAGGACTGATTGAGGGAAAGGTAAAGGTTATGGTCGCTGCATCACAGAATGTGTTAAAGCCGGATTTGTTTCGATGCCCTTATTCAGCCAATAAACTGTTAAACATACGAGCACACAGGCAGCCTGAGTGGTTCCTAACACTGAATGGGGAAATGTATTGATTTAACTGAACACACATTAGAACTTGCATGCTCCCTGCGTGAGACAGCTTCAGACAAGCTAATTTACAGCAGATGCTAACCAAAATAACTGCTAACCGAAATAACCCTCTTCACTGGAGCAGGGTAAAAAGGTCACAATACACATTAAAGTTACTAAAGCTGGCCTTATGTGCTGACAGCAGTCTCGTCACTTTTCTTTCTAATTATTTATTTAAATAATGTTCTGTATGCACTAGAACACATTACAAAAACAATGCAAAACAACCCCAGAGCAGTATATGGAATAGTACCACACATAGTAGACATTTATATGATATGTGCTTAATCTTAAAAATATACTGTACATGACAAAGGACAAAACAAAAAAAGACAAAAACTGACAAAATGTTTTTTTTTTCAAGATCTGCTTTGAAAAAAGCAAGATTTGCAGTACACCAAACAATTTCTTATAATATTCGTTTCCAAGATCAGCCTTACGCACCACCATACCGGTTTTAATAATTACAGTTTTATAAATCATTATTAATATAATTTTATAGGGTTTCCTGGTTCTATCATATGGAATATCTAATATAAAAACTCAATTGGGACAGTGACAGCCCTGCTTGTGACAGTGCTGGGGGATGAGTGAACAGCATTTCCAGTGAACAAGCTTTCCAGTGAACAGCATTTTTTCAGCTGCAATAAAGGCAAACTTACATAGTTTCCTGTCGTAGCAGTGACTGATGTTGAAGTGGGCAAGCAAGGGAAGATGAAGAGGTACTTAACCAAGTTTTGGCCAAGAGGAAACGAAGGAGCATATTTCTGCCAAGGGGACAGGCTTCTAGCAGAACCATAACATGGGCAAATCAGACCCTTTTACTGCTTACACCCCCAACACAAAGAGAAGGTCTGAGTGCACTGCGTTCCGGCTCTCTGGAGCCTGATGTGTTCTGTACACGGTTTTAAACTGCAAGAGCTAGTGCCTCAAACTGTATAAACAGAAGTGCGGAAAATATAGTGCCATCTATATTTTTCATATATTTTTTTTACGTAGATTTAATTTTAATTGTCCAGATTTCAGAAAGCCCAACATTATCTGTGATAGTAAATGCCATGGCAGCCAAATTAAAGGGTGTATGACAGAGATGGGCTTTTAAATCCTTCAGAAGAAAAAGCGGCACTTTCACTTCCTCAGAAAGGGGACGATTGGTGAATGGAGAAAAATGGAGAATTAAACGTTTATGACGCAGAGATGGAGAAAGCGGGGGAGGAGGGACGCACTCCACCGCCATTTCATCCTCATAAGACCCGGCTATTCATTCCTCTGTACGGGACATGAGTCTCTGGTCTTACTCTCAAGAACCATGTATTGAAACGTACACTACATTGGACATTCAAAAAAAAATAAAAACAACATTTTTGAAAATATTTCTTGCATAAAAATGATTAAAATACATAAACTTTCGTGCGCCTGTCATTTCAACAGCAAGCCAGACTTTTCAAATGCCACTCTGTCACCACCCTGCCGTCTTTGAGCAAAGCTGCAGAACCCGAGCGGCCAGAAGTATGTTCCCGAGATGTGTGAGCACAGCTCCAGCGCTCAGTGAGTAAGGAGGCAGCATGAACGTGTTCACCAGCATTCCTGTCGCGGGGAACACCGCGCGGATGGGGGGGGGGGAGGGGGTTACGCAGCAGTTAAATCGCACACGGCCCGTATTTCAGATTTCTTGCCACGCTGCAGATTTGACTGGTTTGCATTCTGTAATTTATTGAAGTGCTTGGAAACCCTAAAACTACAAGCCGTGCAATCTCCTGATGACCTGCGTGTACACAAATATATCAGAGATCTGACATATTGACATTCCCTGCTGACATTTCAAACACGAAAGAAAAATCAGAGGAGCCAGGCAAGGAGGAGGCTGTGTCTCCCTCATCCATTGGCAGGTGCTCATTGACTCAATTGATCTTTGCATTTCAATTGCTTTATTGACGCAAACCCAAGGAATCTGCTTTCATCTTCCCGATGGGAGAGGAAGCTGGGACTCTGAAAATAGGAACATTGCGCTTCTGTAAATAGAAAGCTCCTGAGACTGAGGTGATTTAACAGAGCTGATTGTATGATAAATATGGGGTCAATCAATACAACTGTCAAAGCTACACTTAAGAATAATCACCTCAATCTTGGGGGAGCAGGGCACCAAAATTACAGCCATTACACAGTAGTATTTCATTTTTTCAGCTTTCCTTTCCCCAGTTCATTATTAGAAAGAGCCAAGAGGCAGCTATTCTCCTACAGTATTCTGAATCTGTAGGGAGCTGTTCTCCTGTGTGAATCTGTAGGAAGCTGTTCTCCTGTTCGTATTTGTATGGACCTTAACAGAATGAGCCACCCAGCAGTTTTTTGTTTATATATGGTTTTAGGACCGACAGAGGGCGTTTTTTTCAGAAAGTATTCAGACCCCTTCACTTTTACCACATTTTGTTACATTACAGCCTTATTATAAAACAGATTAAATTCATTTTTATTCTCATCAATCTACACACGATTCCCCAAAATGACAAAGTGAAGACAGGCTTTTTTAAATTTTTGCAAATTTATTAAAAATAAAAAATTGAAATATCACATTTACATAAGTATTCAGGCCTTTTACTCAGTACTTTGTTGAGGCACCTTTGGCAGCAATTACAGCCTTGAGTCTTCTTGGGTATGACGCTACAAGCTTGGCACACCTGAATTTGGGGTATTTCTCCCATTCTTCTCTGCAGATTCTCTCAAGCTCTGTCAGGTTGGATGGGGAGCATTGCTGCACAACTGTTTCAGGTCTCTCCAGAAATGTTCGATCAGGTTCAAGTCCGGGCTCTGGCTGGGCTGCTCAAGGACATTCACAGACTTGTCCCAAAGTCACTCCTGCGTTGTCTTGGCTGTGTGCTTAGGGTCATTGTCCTGTTGGAAGGTGAACCTTCACCCCAGCCTGAGGTCCTGAGCGCTCTGGCGCAGGTTTTCATCTGTACTTTGCTCTGTTCATCTTTCCCTCGATCCTGACTGGACTCCCATTTCCTGCCACTGAAAAACATCTCCACAGCATGATGCTGCCACCACCATGCTTCACCATAGGGATGGTTTTGGCCAGGTGATGAGTGGTGCCTGTTTTGTGGCCAAAGAGTTCAATCTTGGTTTCATCAGACCAGAGAATCTTGTTTCTCATGGTCTGAGAGTCATTTAGGTGCCTTTTGGCAAACTCCAAGCGGGCTGTCATGTACCTTTTACTGAGGAGTGGCTTTCCGTTTGGCCACTCTACCATAAAGGCCTGATTAGTGAAGTGCTGCAGAGATGGTTGTCCTTCTGGAAGGTTCTCCCATCTCTACAGAGGAACTCTCAAACTCTGTCAGAGTGTCCATTGAGTTCTTGGTCACCTCCCTGGCCAAGGCCCTTCTCCCCCAGTTGCTCAGTTTGGCTGAGTGACCAGCTCTAGTAAGAGTCAATGCTGGAGAATTTTTTTTGTACCTTTCCCCAGATCTGTACCTCGACACAATTCTGTCTTGGAGGTCTATGGACAATTCCTTCAACTTCATGGCTTGGTTTTTGTTCTTACATGCATTGTCAACTGTGGGACCTTATATAGACAGGTGTGTGCCTTTCCAAATCATGTCAAATCAATTGAATTTACCACAGGTGGACTAAAATCAAGTTGTAGAAACATCTCAAGTATGATCAATGGAAACAGGATGCACCTGAGCTCAATTTCGAGTGTCATAGCAAAGGGTACTCATATAAATGTGATTTTTTTTGTGTTTAATTTTTAATGTGCACAAATTTCTGAAAACTTGTTTTTGCTTTGTCATTATGGGGTATTGTGTGTAGATTAATGAGAATAAAAATGAATTTAATCATTTTTAGAATAAAGCTGTAACGTAACACAATGTGGTAAAAGTGAAGGGCCTGAATATGGTCAAAAGCACTGTATGTGCATCTGTAGCTATGTGTATCTGTAACTATGTGTGTCTGTAGTTATGTGTATCTGTAGCTATGTGCATCAGTAGCTATGTGCATCTCTAGCTATGTGTGTCTGTAGCTATGTGCATCTATAGCTATGTGCATCTGTAGCTATGTGCATCTCTAGCTATGTGCATCAGTAGCTATGTGCGTCAGTAGCTATGTGCATCAGTAGCTATGTGCGTCAGTAGCTATGTGTGTCTGTAGCTATGTGCGGCAGTAGCTATGTGCACCTCTAGCTATGTGTGTCTATAGCTATGTGAATCAGTAGCTATGTGCATCTCTAGCTATGTGTGTCTGTAGCTATGTGCATCTCTAGCTATGTGCGTCAGTAGCTATATGTTTGTACTAGTTTCGTAGCTATTGCATCTAGTTAGTGCTCTACTATGTGCATCAGTACTATTGTGTCTGTACTAGGCATCAGTAGCATGTGCTCAGTAGCTATTTGTCTGTAGTTAGTGCATCTAGCTTGCATCGTAGCTATGTGGTCATACTATGTGCTCGTACTATGTGCGCATACATTGTGTCTGTATATGCAGCGTCTATGCTTGCTATGTTGTCTCTAGTATGTGATCTCTTGTCTCTAGCTAGTGTTCTTAGTATGTCATCTAGCATGTGCTCATAGCTATTGTATTTGTAGCTATGTGTGTCTGTAGCTATGTGCATCAGTAGTTATGTGCATCTCTAGCTATGTGCATCAGTAGCTTGTGTCTTAGCTATGTTGTCAGTAGCAATGTGCATCATAGCTATGTGTCTGTAGTTATGTGCATCAGTAGCTGTGCATCAGTAGCTTTGGCAGCTAGTTGTGTCATCAGTAGCTATGTGCGTCAGTAGCTATGTGTGTCTGTAGCTATGTGCAGCAGTAGCTATGTGCACCTCTAGCTATGTGTGTCTCTAGCTATGTGAATCAGTAGCTATGTGCATCTCTAGCTATGTGTGTCTGTAGCTATGTGCATCTCTAGCTATGTGCGTCAGTAGCTATATGTATTTGTAGCTATGTGTGTCTGTAGCTATGTGCATCAATAGTTATGTGCATCTCTAGCTATGTGCATCAGTAGCTATGTGTGTCTGTAGCTATGTGCATCAGTAGCAATGTGCATCAGTAGCTATGTGTGTCTGTAGTTATGTGCATCAGTAGCTATGTGCATCTCTAGCTATGTGCATCGGTAGCTATGTGTGTCAGTAGCTATGTGCGTCTCTAGCTATGTGCGTCAGTAGCGATGTGTGTCTGTAGCTATGTGCATCAGTACATGTCATCATAGCTGTGCATCTAGTAGCCTATGTGTATTAGCTCATAGCTATGTGCATACATGTGTTGTAGCTATGGTGCGTCAGTAGTATGTGCATCTTAGCTATGTGCATACTAGCTCGTAGTATGTGCATCAGTAGCTATGTGCTCTCTAGCTATGTGCAGTGTCAGTAGCTATGTGCATCAGCTAGCGTATATGGTCTGTAGCTATGAGCATCAGTAGCGATGTGCATCAGTAGCTATGTGCATCTCTAGCTATGTGCATCAGTAACTATGTGTCTGTAGTTATGTGCATCAGTAGCTATGTGCATCTCTAGCTATGTGTGTCAGTAGTTATGTGCGTCAGTAGCTATGTGCATCTCTAGCTATGAGCGTCAGTAACTATGCGTCTGTAGTTATGTGCATCAGTAGCTATGTGCATCTCTAGCTATGTGCGTCAGTAGCTATGTGCATCTCTAGCTATGTGCATCTCTAGCTATGTGCGTCAGTAGCTATGTGCATCTCTAGCTATGTGCGTCAGTAGCTATGTGCATCTCTAGCTATGTGCATCAGTAGCTATGTGCATCTCTAGCTATGTGCATCAGTAGTTATGTGCATCTCTAGCTATGTGCGTCAGTAGTTATGTGTGGCAGTAGCTATGTGTGTCTGTAACTATGTGCGTCAGTAGGAGACTGAACGTGCACTGCCCTTGTCCAGTCTCATCAGCTATGTGCATCTCTAGCTATGTGCATCAGTAGTTATGTGCATCTCTAGCTATGTGCGTCAGTAGTTATGTGTGGCAGTAGCTATGTGCATCTCTAGCTATGTGCGTCAGTAGCTATATGTATTTGTAGCTATGTGTGTCTGTAGCTATGTGCATCAATAGTTATGTGCATCTCTAGCTATGTGCATCAGTAGCTATGTGTTCGTAGCTATGTGCTCAGTAGCATGTGCAGTAGCTATGTGCTCTGTAGTATGTGCATCAGTAGCTATTGATCTTAGCTATGTGCATCGTAGCTATGTGTGTCATAGTATGTGCTCTTAGCTAGTGTGCGTCAGTAGCGATGTGTGTCTGTAGCTATGGCATCAGTAGCATGTGCATCAGTAGCTATGTGCATCTCTGCTATTGCATCAGTACTATGTGCTTAGTATGTGACGTGCTATGTGTCAGTAGCTATGTGCTCTCAGTAGTGTCATAATGTGCGTCAGTAGCTATGTGCATCTCTAGCTATGGATCGTCAGTAACTAGGTCTGTAGTTATGTGCATCAGTAGCTATGTGCATCTCTAGCTATGTGGTCAGTATAGTGCATCCTAGCTATGTGCGTCAGTAACGCTATGTGTTCCATGTGCTGTCAGTAGCTATGTGCATCTCTAGCTATGTGTGTCAGTAGTTATGTGCGTCAGTAGCTATGTGCATCTCTAGCTATGTGCGTCAGTAGCTATGTGCATCTCTAGCTATGTGCGTCAGTAGTTATGTGCATCAGTAGCTATGTGCATCTCTAGCTATGTGCGTCAGTAGCTATATGCATCCCTAGCTATGTGCATCTCTAGCTATGTGCGTCAGTCATATGCTAGCTATGTGCGTCAGTCTAGTGCACTTAGTATGTGCATCAGTAGCTATGAATCTAGCTATGGCTCATAGTTATGTGCATCTCTAGCTATGTGCGTCAGTAGTTATGTGTGGCAGTAGCTATGTGTGTCTGTAACTATGTGCGTCAGTAGGAGACTGAACGTGCACTGCCCTTGTCCAGTCTCATCTGTGGTCTCCCCACGTCTCTGGAGTCAGAGGAATCACGGTTGCAGTCCAAGTCTTGTCAAAAAATTCTAATCTTCAAAGTCTCTTTCATGGCAAAGAAAAAAAACATTTAGGTTAACAGGTAGACTAATATCATTGCCTTGGCCACCAATGGCTTCAAGAAAATAAATAAATAAAAATGCAAATAGACTAAATCTACCAAAAAAATCTAAATCCCATCCAATCTGTAGTTAGTAAAATTGGATTCCCCGGCTGTTTGGCGCTGTGAAGGTCAGCATAGAGAGGGGAACCACAAAAAAACACCTGCAAACCTGTCTGCAGGGCTGCGTATTTAAGACCAGCGTGAGGAGTGAGGGACACTCATCACTCTGTCCTGTCAGCAGTCCTAACACGCCGCTTTTTGAAACAGTATGTAACTTTGTTTCAGACAAAACATTTGTAATCATTACATAAACATTACATAATATGTTTATTATTGCATAATCAGAAAGACATGCACGCACTGATGCACACACACACACAGACAAACACACACAGAAACACAGCAGGATTGTGGAATACCCAGTTCTGACATATACATTATATTTATATGGCTTGAAGGAAACCAATGGAGAAACAGGTCATCCATGGCAACACAAGGATTAAGAGGGTACACCCGCAATCCGACAGGAACATGATGAGTCTCCCTTGACGACCGTGGCTCGGCTAATTGGGAACAGCTGTGGGATGTCTGGTGTGGATGAAAGACACCTTGGCGAGCGCTCCAGTTCCATGTTTACCCCATTCAGGCCATGCCGTTCTCCATGGTTACCTCATGAATGGACAGGTAGCTCAGAGCTAATGAAATCATTCTGCCAGTTTTACCAATTTGCCTTTGCTGAAACTCCAAAGCTTGGACAAAGCATATGCTTCACCTACAGGTGAAGTTCTGGAAAAAAATTAATTAATAAAAATTCATGAAGAGAGACCAACAATAGGCTGTTTAAATATCCTTGAATACACTGGAATTAGAAAATACCACTTTGATTGGCTAGCCCTTTTACAACATTCCAACTGAATATTATTGAAAACTAAGCATTTGCTTTTGCTGATAGTAGCTAAAGGATCTCCATGTGCTGGGTATAGTGTCTTGTTTCAAGTGATTCTATGAAGGAAGCTTCTTTTATAAAAGACAAAAAAGGGGGAGCTTAGCTTAGTTTTTAAGATCTCATTTTGTAGCTACAAACCTTTTTATTAAATAAGTTTGAGTTCTTCGTCAAATAACCAACAAGTAAGGACAGGTGTATATTTTCTGAATCATGAAAGGCATATTATAAGACCAGGCCCGTGCGTCTGTGGGGGACAACCGGGGAAGTTGTCCCCGGGGGGGGGGGGCAGGAGAGAGAATGATCCTCACTCATAAATGTTGGCCATTGATTGGTGGTATATTTAGACAAATGTATATGTTTTCAGGAAGTGTTCACATTATTTGCTTTGAATACATGATGCTTGCCATTTATCTTCACTCTACAATATTTAGCCTAAACATTTGGTCTTAAGGGTAGTCCTACGTTAATTCGTCCACACCCCCTGTACCAAATTGAGCTGTCAAAATGTCTACTCATAAATGTGGCACTCAAAAGCGAAAAGAAAAGAGAAAAAAAGAAGATGACATTATACAGGCAAGGGAGCGAATGGCTAAATTTCTTGAACAAGACAGACATGCTGAGGCATGAAAGGAGCAAGGTGGGACATTGTTGTTGCTACATTTGCCACTTTAGTTAGGCTAAAAATCTCTCAACATGTGGTCCTTGTCATGTACAGTAGGCTATTACTGTAGGCTACAGTACTACTATATAAGCTATTAACTTTAAGTGGTTAGCTACCAGCTAGCTAAATTTTTTTTTTAAAATCTAGATCATTTAAAAAATTAAAATCTTAACTATTGACCCCTGCTTGGAAATTCAGGTTCAATTAGCTAACGTAAACATAAGGTCATTGACCACATGAATTATAACATTAAGGACGTTAGCTTACATTTTTCTGTGCTGGCCAGTGACTGTCTCGGATGGTTAATGTGCGTTCAGTAAGATGAAACTTATAAAAAAACTATTTGCGCTCAACTATGTCTCAAGACAGATTAAATGGTTTGGCGCTGCTTTCAATAGAGAGCCAGTTTGACGCAGAATCTGGACTTTAAGGACATAATACATGACTTTGCTACCAAAAAGGTGCGGTGGATGACACCTTGACTGTTTTTTGAATGTTTTTTAATGACATTTCAGTTGTCCTATCAATAAAGCATGGCGTTGAATATTCCAAGTGTTCTGTCAAGCATATTTTTATTTTAATTGGGGTGGGGGCCGGGCCCATTGAAATAATTTTGTCCCAGGCCCAGGCATCATGCACCCCGGCCCTGCATAAGACACTGCATCAATATAACTTGTCTGTAGTGGACAGTGGTCTCAAAAAATGATTGCTTGCTTTCTTGTGTCTTCCTAAAGAAAGCGCTACAAACTGTTAGTTGAAGTGTTATAAAGAATGTGTGTGTTGATTACAGGGAAACTGAAAACATGCCAAGAAGTAGATACAGGAAAACAGAATGGACGGAGAGTTCAAATCAAGCTATGCATGACAGCAGCTGTATCATGAAGATCCTTTTTCAGTGAGGGACCCTTTTATGGGGGAACAGCAATCTGAAGATGAGCTTCTACTGGGCTCAAATTAAACTGCTCCCAGCACTCTTAATGAATTAATGAATCTGTCAATGTGCTCATTTATGAAAGCATGTGAGCAACACATTGAAATGGATGATTCAGTGTACATGAGCATTTTGTTATTTATGCTTCATTAGAATCAGAATCTTGCCCATAGCCATAGATTTTAGATGAATCCAACATGAAGTTATGAAAACATGTGTTTCCAGTTTTTTGCGAATGGAAAGTAAGTCTCATCAGCGTAATACTCACTTTTTTGCGTCAGTGATAATAATAAATAATTAAATAAATCTGAGTTGTATAATAAAGAGCTTAAAATCTCTTGAGCTGCTTCCTGGTGAGTACAGGGCAGCTCTTAATTAACAAGGTCATAGCTCTTATTAAAAAATGGCGTAATGCTGAAAATAAGTTACTTAAGCACCTAAGCAAGTTCATTAATGTTACTTTTTCATTAATGGTGATGCAGACTATTCCTCTGTCTGTCATGGTCCTGTTTTCCTGTCTGTGTTTCCCCTGTTGGGCCGCCAGATGGCGGCACTTCTGTTTTGTGTCCTGCTCCCCCCCTGTTAATTGTATGATTGTTTCATTGTCTCGTTATCCCATCATTGTTCCCACCTGTGTCTTATCCCCTCCTTCTGGTTTGATTGTTTTTTGAGTTCACCTGTGTCTTGTTACCCCTGTCTATTTAAGTTCTCTGTTCCCTTGACTCGGGTGTTGGTTCCTTGTGTTTGTTGCCTATTAATGTTCAGACCATTTATACCTGCCTGCGGTTTTTTTTTTTTTAACCTGTTTGTGTTTGTTCCCGAGTTGTGTTTGTTCCCTGACTTCCATGTACCTGCCTGCTTGTGTTTGTTCCCTGACTTCCATGTACCTGCCTGCTTGTGTTTGTTCCCTGACTTCCATGTACCCGCCTGCTTGAGTTTTGTTCCTGACTAGTTTTGTTCCTGACTTGTTTTGTTCCTGACTTGTTTTGTTCCTGACTTGTTTTGTTCCTGACTTGTTGATTTGCCCTTGTGTTCTGCCTGCCTGCGTTCTGCCCTGACCGTGTTCTGCCCTGCCTGTGTTTGAGTTCCTCTTGTTTTCTGTTTTATTTAGAGATTTTTTGAGTTCGTGTTTTTTCCCTTTGTGGCCTTGTCTGTTCCCTGCTTGTTTGCCTGTCTATAGTAAAGTCTTTGTTCCCCTCCCATTTTGGATTTGTGTTTTCTTTTCCCTCTGCGTTTGGGTCCCCCCTACCCGAACCGTGACACTGTCTCAAATAAGCCCAACAACTTGTAATTTATGCAATAAAAAAGGTAAAAAATGAACACTATTACTCAACCGTTGAAGTCACACGTATCATCCTGAGTACAGGTTACAAAAACGAAAGTCATTTGGGTTACTGGGGGTCTAACTTCTGTCTGACGGACCTCTTCTGGTCACCTTAGGAAGCTTCTGTCCCCACGTCACTGGGGCAACAGAGACAGAAAGACATGTGGATGGTTACAGCAGCCATCTGTGGACCTGCTCCTGGTCAGCCATCTCCAAACCCACATCACTACCCATCTCCAAACCACATCATTGCCCATCTCCAAACTCACATCACTGCCCATCTCCAAACCACATCACTGCCCATCTCCAAACTCACATCACTGGCAATCTCCAAACCACATCACTGCCCATCTCCAAACTCACATCACTGCCCATCTCCAAACTCACATCACTGCCAATCTCCAAACCACATCACTGCCCATCTCCAAACTCACATCACTGCCCATCTCCAAACTCACATCACTGCCCATCTCCAAACCACATCACTGCCCATTTCCAAACTCACACCACTGCCCATCTCCAAACTCATATCACTACCCAGTTCCATATCACATCACTGCCCATCTCCAAACTCACATCACTACCCATCTCCAAACCACATCACTGTCCATCTCCAAACTCACATCACTACCCATCTCCAAACCGCATCACTGCCCATCTCCAAACTCACATCACTGCCCATCTCCTAATCACATCACTTCCCATCTCCAAACTCACATTACTACCCATCTCCAAACCACATCACTGCCCACCTCCAAACTCACATCACTGCCCATCTCCAAACCACATCACTGCCCATCTCCAAACTCACATCACTGCCCATCTCCTAATCACATCACTGCCCATCTCCAAACCACATCACTGCCAATCTCCAAACCACATCACTGCCCATCTCCAAACTCACATCACTGCCCATCTCCAAACTCACATCACTGCCCATCTCCAAACCACATCACTGCCCATCTCCAACTCCATCACGCCATCTCTAACACATCACTGCCCATCTCCAAACCACATCACTGCCAATCTCCAAACCACATCACTGCCCATCTCCAACTACATCACTGCCCACTCAACTCACATCACTGCCCATCTCCAAACCACATCACTGCCATCTCCAATCACATCAGCCATCTCCAAACCACATCACTGCCCATCTCCAAACTCACATCACTGCCCATCTCCAAACTCACATCACTGCCCATCTCCAAACCACATCACTGCCCATCTCCACACTAGCGTACAAATTAGCTTACTGTTCGCACACTGTTAGCTTATTGTTAGCGTACTGTTTTCACACTGTTAGCGTACTGTTAGCTTACTGTTCGCACACTGTTAGCTTATTGTTAGCTTACTGTTAGCGCACTGTTACTTTCTGAGCTCACTGTTAGCAAACTCAGAGCCAATGGTCCTCACCTGAATAAGATTAATGATCTCCCTATTCCTGCCTTCAGGGGTGCTTACAGTCCACAGTTTTCCCTCATAGTCTCCCGACTGAAGGCTGGTCATGGTGCGCCTTACCAACAGGCAGGAGAGAGCAGAGGATATGGGTGAGAGGGCCAGGGATGTTGAGGATAAACAGGTTAAAAAGAAGATTTGAACCTTGTGAATGAATGAATGAATTAATTGTGAATGGGAACATTGTGAATGAATGAATGAATTACACTGTGTGAATGACATTGAAAACAAGACCAGGTTAAAACCTAGTATATGGCTGAACCGGCCAACCAATGGTGTGACGTCATAACTCGGTCAACCAATGGTGTAACTTCATCACTCAATCAGTTAGTCACTCGCTCAGTCACAGACATTCGCGTTTGCAGGGCTGGGCCCGCTGTTGCGGTCCAGCCAAAAATGAATTATTTCCTTGAACACAGCTAAGAGATAATTTTGCAGGTGCTCGGCTAAGGACATTTAGGTAACCCCATACCCCCCACCCCCCACCCCATCACCACCAATGTCACAAAACAAAAAAAGAATAATAATAGAGAAAGCATTTACTGTTGTCCCCTGTCCCCTCCCCCATTTTAGATTGCAACTTTCCATTCATTCTGACCACAGTCGATTATAGAATTTGGGGGAGGATGGGTTTGAACCCCATTTTGGCTATGTCACTGAGGGGTTCAACAACAAGAGACAACATTTCATATTCTGGACTAGGGATATTCATTTTTCAAGCAATTCACAAAGAGAAAAACCAATTTCTTTTCCCTCAGTTTGCATTGATGTTCAGAACATATTACAGACACAAACGAACCTCGGGTCCAATCACATAGTGCTGTATTCATCAAAGTATGATTGAATAAATAAACTCAAACTACAAATCTCAGTGCTCCCTCCACTGAACAGACCCAGTACCATTACAGTGTAGCCTTTCAGTGTCATTTGTGCAATAATGCATAAAATATTCATTATTTCCCTCACAAACAAATACCTTTATTTCTTTTTAGACCAGGACTCTGACTCCTACACATTGTTAAATTATCTCTGCCGAAGTATATTCTATTTTGACTATATTCTAGAATACATATATACTGTGTGCTGTAGACACAAAAATCCAGTGAATGTGGCGATCCTTGTCAACCAAAATAATAAATCTGTCATGTATTATTTATTTTTATTTTTTAAAATATTTCTCTTTTAGGCAAGACAAAATATTTTGTTGTCCACTTCTCGTTCTGTGTTAATGTAGCAAAAGCAAACACAGTCCATTACAGTGGGCAGAAAGCACTGGTCTTTGCACAAGCAGTCTCTTCGCATACACACCAATCTCATTAGGTGAAAGGAATGGCAATAAACTCAATTCAATGGTAAAGCTTTGTCTTGTTAAGAAGAATAATTCAACTGAGGAAATAGTGCTAATTTAGACTTCCGCCATTCTTAACAGGAATATTTTCTGTGCCGGCGGAAACTCGACACATATCTTTGTTTTCTTCCATTCCTGCCTGATTGCCCTAAAAAGTTATAAATTTATGTTTTGAGCTGCTTTTGAAGGTTTCTTGCTGGCCATCTGTGGAGGCTATTACCACAGAATAGAATAAAAGTGTGAATATGAATTTAAGTGCTGATATGACATTCTATAAGGACACCATTCTATTTGTTGTTTATAGATTACATATGAATATCCTCAGCAATTATCTAATCAAAACTCATTTCCTAATTTTACAAAGACGAAAAGTGATAACCTTGCCTATATTAGCAAATAAAACTTATTGTTCTAAACTTTGTATGCTTTGGAGTTCAATAGGATATTAAGATGTACATATAACTTTAATCTCAGGCCTCTAAAGTTGCGACCCAAAAGAAAATTGTTTAAAATACTATTGCTCATTTATTTTATTACGTCAACTTTTGTTCATTGTTCATAAAATAAAATTCCACGCCATGATTGTAATTGCTCTTTCTGAACCAGTGAAACAGGAAGCGGGCTTTCTGTACAGTATTAGTAACTCATCTAGGACATGCCCAGGACCGTCTTTGTGCATTAAAAAGCTTCAGAGTTTCCGAGATCACAAGGTGTTCTCCTCCACAATGGTGATCTAATTTTTTTAATTTTTTTTATTTAGTTTATTTAAGAAGGGACAGTGCATAATAATCAACAACAAATGTAAATACACCAGATTTAGCCAAAAGGCTAATTTTCATCTGTAGTCCCTGGCCAAAGTGTTATAAAAAGGGTTCCTAAAAAGATAAAAGATAAAGGTAAGCAGTAAAACATACAGAGCAAAGAAAAACAAACAAACACACACACACAGTTATTTTAAAAAGGTGGTCAACACAAGCAACAACAAATGTTAGAGGGTTAGAGGGTACACAGACATACTGACATGATACAGAAGCACATTTCAGTGCTGACAGGTTTGTATGTTAATCATCCATTGTTTTAAATGATGGCTAAAAGACCTGTGTGGTGTGGGGATGGCTGGTTTAAGCAGCCACACCTGCCCTGGGTCAAGCTAATTAGACCTGGCCAATTGTATAATTGGTTAAGAATTAGATAATTGGCCAGGCTAATTGGACCCAGGAACAGGAGTGGCTGCACCTGTGCGTAGTGAGGTAATCACTGCGCACGGGTTAAATCTGTCATCCCCACCCACACAAGGGAGCCTTCTCTGTCATGACAGGGTTTTACATCTGCTCATTTGGCTGTACCACCTTGCCAAACCCTCGTAAATAAATCTGGACTGCTTGAACATCATCTCCCTGTGTTTCTGTGCCGGAGGGCCCCAAGGTAAGCCACTTCGGTGGGCTGTGGCAGGCATGTTTGCCACAGTGGCGCCCAACGTGGGGTTGCTCCGGCACAGGAAAGAGGCACAGGAGGGCCAGCCAGGAAGCACACTGGAGGAGGGGCAGCTGAGGTGTTCCCGACAGGGCTTCGGGCGGATCCTCCAGGCCAAAAACAGGGAGCGGAAGATGACCAGGGAGGGGAAGGAAGCGATCCTCAGCTGGGACGCTGAGGAGCTGCACCTGGCCGGGAAGGCAGGTCAGCTACGGGCGGTGCACGAGAGGTGGTCGCGCTGTGAGCTGGACTTGGCCGGGAAGGCGGGTCAGCTACGGGCGGCGCACGAGCGGTGGCCGCGCCGTTTTGCTTCCTTTCTTGTCCCTTTTGTTTTGGTTCGTTGTTTTGGCCTGGTTGGTTTGCCCGGAGCCCATGAGGGGGTAAGTCGGCAGCAGCCCTCCAGAGCCGACTGGCGGCCACCACAGCTACGAGGGTTCCAGGTCCCCAGCGCCGCACGGAAGCAATCCCACCTGCCCAGCCACTCCACCACAGCCCCTGGAACAGCCCAAGCCCGGTGACGCCCCCACCAGCCAGCAGAGCAGCCCAGGACTTCCCGTGCTCCGGGAGGGAGGAGGAAGAAGGGCTGCCTTGTTGTCCGGGGGAGGGTCACAGCATGTACTGGACTGTGTGTGGACGGAGTGTGGCACAGTGGGTAAGGAACTGGGCTTGTAACCGAAAGGTCGCCGGTTCGATTCCCGGGTAAGGACACTGCCGTTGTACCCTTGAGCAAGGTACTTAACCTGCATTGCTTCAGTATATATATCCAGCTGTATAAATGGATACAATGTAAAATGCTATGTAAAAAGTTGTGTAAGTCGCTCTGGATAAGAGCGTCTGCTAAATGCCTGTAATGTAATGTAATGTTCCGGGGCCACCCACCCTGACTCTTTAGTGGAGTGTTTTTTTTTATTTTTGTTTTTTGGCTTTGTTGGGGGGGGTAGGCTTCGGCCAGGGATTCTCCCTGGCCTCAGTTTGGCGTTGGGGGTATGTGGTGTGGGGATGGCTGGTTTAAGCAGCCACACCTGCCCTGGGTCAAGCTAATTGGACCTGGCCAATTGGATAATTGGTTAAGAATTAGATAATTGGCCAGGCTAATTGGACCCAGAAACAGGAGTGGCTGCACCTGTGCGTAGTGAGGTAATCACTGCGCACAGGTTAAATCTGCCATCCCCACCCACACAAGGGAGCCTTCTCTGTCATGACAGGGTTTTACATCTGCTCATTTGGCTGTACCACCTTGCCAAACCCTCGTAAATAAATCTGGACTGCTTGAACATCATCTCCCTGTGTCTCTGTGCTGGAGGGCCCCAAGGAAAGCCACTTTGGTGGCCTGTGGCAGGCGTGTTTGCCACAACCTGAAGGTATTGAGTTCTTTGAGGTGAGTTGGAATTGAGTTCCACTCTCGTGACCCTCTAACTGACCAGGCAGACTGGCTAAATGCACTTTTCCTCATTGGAATAATGCAGTCTCCTCTAGTAACCCCTCTCGTGATGCGAGATGTACCCGTTCGATGGCTAACAAATGCTTTGATTAGAGGTGGAGCCAAGTCGTGAGTAACTTCATAGACAAGGCATATATTTGCATACCTTATTAAGTTTTCCCAGCTCAGGATGTTATATTTTTCCAGAATTGAGCAGTGGTGAAAGTGCCTTGGTTTCTTATCTAATGTTTTGAGTGTTTGTTTATATAATGACTCCAATGGTTTAGGTGTCGCGTGGTTGGCCTGTGACCAGCTTGTTAGGCAGTAGTTAAAATGTGTAAGAATCATTGAATGAACATACATCTTAGCTGCCTCTGTTGACATATAATTCCTTATGAAACGGAAATTGGCCAGGTTGAGTTTGACTCGCTTACAGATTTTTTTGACTTGTGCCTTGAATGAGAGATTAGAGTCCATCAAAACTCCAAGATATTTAAATTCACTCACAACCTGTAATTGTTCCCCTGATACAATAACATGTGGATCATCGGTAGAGCTGTTTGTCTTGGTAAAAAACATGCTTACAGTTTTAGAGACATTTAGTTGGAGACAGCATTGTTTCAACCATGTTGTGACCTGAGCCATGGATTTGGTGAGTATGGCAGCAACTTCTGCTTTAGTCCTGCCATGTACAAATAGCTCAGTGTCATCTGCATACATTAAGATATCAACTTCAGGGCACACTGATGGTAGGTCATTAATATAGAGACTGAATAAGAGTGGACCCAGTATGGATCCTTGTGGGCAAATTCAGTGACTCAGATTGATGATTATGTACGCAGACTGATTGAGACCGGTTTGAGAGGTATGTTTCCACCCATTTCACTGCACCTTCAGAGAAGTTGAATGTAGATAACTTAGAGAGGAGAACTTTGTGATTGACGGTGTCAAAGGTCAAGTTCAAGAAACATACCTCTAAGGTCCAGAAACACAGCACCCACAACACCACCCTTATCAATGAGGGATTTAATTTTCTCCACAGAGACAATTAGCAGTCTCAGTAGAATGTTTGGCCCGAAAGCCAAACTGTATAGGGTGTAAGGAGGATGAGCTGTTATTGAGATGGAAAATGATCTGCTTGGCTACCCCTTTCTCTGCAACCTTAGACATTGTGGGGAGGATGCTGATTGACCTGTAATTACAGATTGAACGTGGACCGCCGGATTTGAAAATAGGAGTAACAATAGCTGACTTCCAAGCATTTGGAAACTGCCCCAGTGATATTGAAAGGTTAAGGACTGTAGTGATGGGATTGATCAATGCTGAGCTAAGATCTTTGAGCATGGCTGTATCCATCCCAAACACATCCTTTGCTCTTGATGATTTAAGAGATCGGATGATTTTCATAACCTCTGACTCAGGGATGTTCTTTATGGTGAAGGCTAGTTCCATTGTAATTGCTGGACATGTACTATTCTGGTCAACTGAGAACCCCTAATGCATGCTGGGAGATCTCCCATGACTGGAATAAAGAGAAACAGCATTGTGACTTTAAAATGCAGTGACTTGTTGAAGAGCGTGTTTGCTTCTGAATGACGTATTAACCCAATAACCTATGATTTGCATGTTTCTACGTCACGATTGTTCAATAATGAAGAAGTCATCGGTACCAAACCCTAAAATAGAAGTAATTTCTTTGCCTCTGTGCCCTGTATGCTAATGAGCCAGAGGAAAGTGCCCTCAGTGGGCCTGTCGTACGTGAAAGCCAGTCGGATGAGAAAAAAAACATCCATTATTCATTGTGACTTCAACTTTTAAAGCGTTAGTATGAAACCTCATCATAAGCAATCAGTGAAAGGGTTTCATTCCTGCAGGCTCAAGCATGACAGCGTTTTCCTCTGGTAGTCTTTCCCATTTTTTCATACCAGATACATCTTGCAAATGATCAAGCATTGTGTAGCTTATTATTATTATTATTATTATTATTATTATTATTATTATTATTATTATATAATAATAATAATAATATAACAATAATAATAATAATTTTTAAAATTATAACAATAATAAATGGCTAAATTCAAATACTTCTAGCAAAAACATTATATAATAATAATAATAATAATATTTTTTAAAATTATAACAATAATAAATGGCTAAATTCAAATACTTCTAGCAAAAACATTATATAATAATAATAATAATAATAGGACTAAATTCAAATACTTCCAGCAAAGATGTTGCAGGTAAGAAAAGAGCAGCTTGGGGGTGAGAGTGTACCAGGGTCTGTAATGACAGAAGTCCCAAGCAGCAAACAGAACTGTGAGGAGGACAGTCAGCAGGGCGTCAGTCAGCAGGGCGTCAGTCAGCAGGGGGGCAGTTAACAGGGGGCCGTTAGCAGGGGACAGTTAGCAGGGGGGCAGTTAACAGGGGGGCAGTTAGCAGGGGGACAGACAACAACGGGGCAGTTAGCAGGGGGCAGTTAGCAGGGGGGCAGTTAGCAGGGGGACAGACAACAACGGGGCAGTTAGCAGGGGGACAGTCAGCAGGGCTATTAGGGCTGTAGACACAACAGGATTTTAACTGACAGTTAATAAGAGGAAAAGGGAAAAAAACTGTATCAAAGGCAAAATCTTTTGTTTATTTTTTTCAAATCTGGTATGACGCAAGTGATCTCACAAAATTGCAAAAATGAACAATAAACACAGGGGCACAAAGTGGACTACATCAGTATAGTCCTTTAAATACAATGATACAAATCCACAGTTCCAGCCTCTGTTTCTAACATGTAGTTATAAAATATTTGTACACTGCTAGGGATACATTCAAAAGACTGTTTGATCAGTGTGCGATCGCAGCACACAAAGAGGCCAAATTTGTGATTTGATCATAAAATAAAAGTACACAGCGACAATAAGGAACCAGGAAGGAACCCATATCGCTAACATCAAACAGAACATCGCACGATGACACGGCATGATTCCACAGCACCGCAGAACTAGCGGTGCAGCAGAGGTTGTGTGTTCAGCATCACACAGTATAATTCCAGTGTTAATTCAACCATGAAAGAGCACATATAAGTCCAATTGGGGGGGGGGGGGTTCACAGGAAGAGGAAGAGGAGTACTGAGTCCAGCCCAGCTGTGTGGAGAGGGCCCTGGTGTTAAAGCTGTAGGCACTTTGGAAAACAGACCTCACCAGCCCATCGCAACTCCAGTCCACAGTCAGTATGCACACTGACACAGGCTCTGAAGCTTCGCTTATACAGAAATACATTTCACATTTAATTTTGTTCTTATACAATTGCACAAGTCTCAGTTGAAATATGTTTTTGAAATACTTTATGTTATGTTAACTTTTTAAATGCCAGATGAAGTCTGTAGGAAGGCATGTTACTAACCAAAGCATACAATCATGTGAAAGAATTTTCAATTTATTCAGAAAATTTGATGTTTCTCTTAACACTGCATTAGTTTGGCTGGTGTACTGCGGGATAAAGTATCTCAAATAATAATTTTACCCAGATATGCAAATAGCCTAACACGTGCAGCAGTACCAAAAACTAACAACACAAATCTGAAAGACTTTATTATTCTTTTTTTGGTCACTTTATGTTCAGGACAAAGGGCATAGCAGTTTAAGCTGAGTCACCCTACTCATCAGACTGCTGCTCCACTGAATTCACCATGGTCATTTACTGTCTGATGTAAACTAAATATAAAACTGTAAATACAAACCATCAATTCTGCAGAAAAGTGGAATTAACCTCACAAATGTCATTAACAACAGCACGGAATATGAAATATTAATTCTCTTTGTTTTGCCCACAGTACACAAAGGCACAGAGAGCTACCACTCAAAGCATTGTAGCTACCTAGCATAAGCTACACCAGCTTTCAGGGGATAACTATTCAGTGTAGCTAGCTACACCTGCTATTCCAGCTGCTGTGCCACGGCCAAACAAGCATTTTCCTTGTCCATTTCAGTCACTGAGATTGGGCTTCCTGTGGGCAAAGATGTCCCACGGTGTAAACCTCATGAATAAAACTAAGCAGATTTCCTACAAAGCTGTTTTGGCCGCTTGCGTTTTGAGATAAAAGGCTTCATAGTATAGGTACAGTACCGCATGTTAGCCATTTGCAGCAATTTTTAATCGTAACAACATGGGCAGTGGCCAAGCCAGAGACCGATCCAGAAGAACATTTTTTGTTCCCAAAAGGCTTTCCCCTCAACCATGGCATGGGGCATTTGGACACAGGAATGCTCAGTGACCAAAGTGCCGACGTCTAACCGGCACTGACCCAACCTATGCTTCATATTGACCCAACCTATGCTTCACACTGACCCAACCTACTGTACGCTTCAAACTGACCCAACATATGCTTCATACTGAACCAACCTATGCTTCATACTGACCCAACCTATGCTTCATACTGACCCAACATATGCTTCATACTGACCCAACATATGCTTCACACTGACCCAACCTATGCTTCATACTGACCCAACCTACTGTATGCTTCATACTGACCCAACATATGCTTCATATTGACCCAACCTATGCTTCATACTGACCTAACCTATGCTTCATACTGACCCAACCTATGCCTCACACTAACCAAACATATGCTTGCTATCCAGGCGATAAGCTACTAATGTTCCTGTCTACAGGATGAGGAACACCTCACCTCCATGAAAACCCTTTTTACCTTATTCTAATAATGCAACAAATTAGGGATTTGACTTCTAAACATAATAGCTAAATCGTAACAAAAATGCTGAAAAAAAACATTTAGAAAATCCCTAAACAATTAAACACACTTTTTTAAGCACCAACACATGCATGGTGAAAATCAAACAAAAAATCCTCAAAATGCTTTGCATGTTCAGTTGGATTCAGACTGGGTGATCGACTTGGCCAGTCAAGAACATTCCTCTTTTTGGCCCTGAATCTCCTTGGTTGCTTAATCAGTATGTTTGGGGCCATTGCCCTGCTACAAGGTGAAGCACCATCCAATGAGTTTAGAGGCATTTGGTTGGATCGGAGCAGATAAGATGTTTCCATACACTTCAGCACTCATCCTGCTGCTGCTATCTGTAGTCACATCAGTGAAGAATCTATGAGTTTCTTTGTTTCAGAACTCTATAGAAATCTATAGAATTTCTTAAATGCAATCTTTAGCTAACTTTAACTTGTCCATTCTGTTCTTGAGACTTACCAGTGGCTTACATCTTGCAGTGAACTCTCTGAGGTTATCCGAGGGGGGCAACATAGCTCAGGAGGTAAGAGCGGTTGTCTGGCAGTCTGTCTGGCAGTCGGAGGGTTGCCGATTCGATCCCCGCCCTGGGCGTGTCGAAGTGTCCTTGAGCAAGACACCTAACCCCCAACTGCTCTGGTGAAGGAGAGGCATCAATTGTAAAGCACTTTGGATAAAAGCGCTATATAAATGCAGTACATTTACCATCCTGGTGTAGTCTTTATTTATGCCTACATCTTGGCGAGTGCTCTTGATCTGTTTGACAGTTGAAAAGGGGGTTTTCTTCTGTGGTCTACCAGGTTATTTGCTATTGTAGAGCTCGCCGGTGTGGTCTTGCTTCTGAACAATGTATTAAACAGTTGATTTTGACATACCCAATGTTTTGGCTATGTTCTTGATTGATTCGTTCGGATTTGTCCATCCCATGATGGTATGGTTTACTGGCATTGACACAGCTTCTCTCCTCACGTTGAGAGACAACAGCAACAAACAGACTCCAAATACAAATGCTGCAACTAGAATCAATTCTAACCCTATTCCCTACTTTCATGTGCATCCTTGTGAACTAACGATGCAACAACACACAGCTGGCTAAGAAATAGAGCTAGCCAACAACAAAGACTGCTGCAGAGAGCTGGATGATGGAAACATGTATTGAGTCTTTTTTAACAATACTGTAAATCTGAGGATAAAATTTTCTAAATATTTTTTTTTACAATCAACTAAAATGCAAAATGCAATATTCTACTTTTTCAAACTACTTCCTAGGTCCAGTCATTTTTTTCAGTGGGCAGGACTTTAACGCTTTATAGACCCTACAGACCTTTCACACAGCCAATTGTTTTCCTCGCAAACACAAAGTTTCCTCTGATAGCTCCGAGAGGGAGGCGGGCTCCAGAAAGATAACTACGGAGGTAATGAGATGACTGAACAAAAACAAATTTCCACGGCATTAAATATTACGTTTATGCGAGCTCTTTGACAGAAATCTTATGCCAATCACTAACATGAGCACAGTCTTACCGGCTACCAGTCTCTCTTCAAGTGTCCCCTTACAAAAAGCAATACATATACACTGGGGGTAATCACAGTGATAATATGTTTATACACAGTCACCAAGAAACACAGTAGTTTGTGGGTAATTGTTATGATGGCTGAGTTCTAAAATGTCAATGATCCAAGTTCAGTGAAATAATCCTTAAGTAAAACCCTGCTGTCTCTGAACCAGGTATGATAAAATGAACTGGTCTCTGAATATGGATCCTGATCAACCAGTGGTGTTCTGCCTCACACAATTCATCACCACCTTACACCAGTGGTTCTCAAACTCGGTCCTGGAGGACCCCTGTGTATGCTGGTTTTCATTTCAACCTCAACAGCAATCCCAGAATTTTAACAAGCTGTTACTTTTTCTTAATTAGGTGCTGTTCATGTTTTAGAGCTGGGGTTCCAGAAAGAATTGATTAATAGAATCAGGTGTGTGCACCCACACTGGCTCTTTCTGGATAAGACTGGGGACCCCAGCTCTAAAACATGAAAATCACCTAATTAAGAAAACACACTCGCACACACACACACACACACACGCACATTCACATACACACACACACACACACACATGCACACACACTCACACACACAGACAGACAGACACACACACACACTCACACACACACACACACTCACACACACACCCACACACGCACACACACACACACACTCTCACACACACACACACACTCACACACACACACCCACACACACACGCACACTCACGCACACACACACACACACACACACACACACACACTCGCACACATACACACACACACACACACACACACACTCGCACACAGAACGGGTGCTAGAGCACGGTGCTGACAGTGTCCAAGTCCCTGCTGATCTGGGAGCTGCTGGGCAGGGCCTTGAGGTACTCCAGGTGTCGGCGGGCGTCCTCCTGGTTGTGGCGCACATAGTACACCACGTAGGCGATGACCATGGCGAACCAGCCGAACATGGTGACGAACATGGCCACGTCGGTGGTGCGGTGGTGGTAGTTGCAGAAGTTGATGCCGGAGTCGAGCACCTGCACGACGGGCCTGCCGGCGTACTGGTCCTGGGCGGCGGTGTGGCAGCTGACCTCGGCCGCGGTGTCGGGGTCCAGCCGCAGCTCCTGCAGCGCCTCCTGCAGGGCGCACTCGCAGTGCCAGGGGTTGTGCGACAGCCGGACCTGGGCCCGCAGCCGGGCGAAGGCCTCCTTGGGCACGCTGCGCATGCGGTTGTGCGAGAGGTCCAGCGACCGCAGGCCCTCAGAGACCCCCTGGAAGGCCCCCGCGTCCACCTCCTGGATGGCGTTGTGCGAGAGGTCCAGCTCCTGCAGCCGCGGCAGGCCCCGGAAGGCCTGGCCCGGGATTCGGGTGATGCGGTTGGACCCCAGCAGCAGGGCGACCGTGTCCCCCGGCAGGTCCGCAGGGATCTTCTCCAGGTTCTGGGAGGCGCACTGCACCACCACCACGCCCCCCTTCTCTGCGCAGTGGCAGCTCTTGGGGCACACGGCGAGCCCGGGACACAGCAGCACAGCCAGCACTACACAGCCTCTGAGCAGCGCACCGGCGGCTGTGGAGACCGGCCCCCCGGGCACACCCGGCCCCATTAGCCTGCCTGCGTCCCCCGCCCCCCCCTCATAACCCATGCCAGTGCACAGAGCCTCCCCCCCCTCATCAGCCATGCACCTGTGCAGGCACTGGGCAGCTGGAGTTAATAAGAGGCCATTCTGGAGGAGGAATCTCAGCGCCTCACTGAAAGGCACTTACACAGGGAGCTTCTCGGGTCCTCAGGGAATTCTCCACAAAACAGCCGCTTTCACCCTTCCACCAGTTTGAGCTGAACCATCGCGAAGGAGCCTTTTAGCAGTGAAGGCAGGTGCTGTGTGCCCAAAAAACAGAAAATTAAAAGAGTCTAGAAGATTGTAGAAGCTGCAGCACAAAAAATGGAAAAAAATGAAGTCTTCTCTTCTGTGAGCTGATTAGTACTAGCAGTCTCCCGCCAGGCTGCAACAGAAAGGAAAGGAAACAGGCTGAAACCGTAAAGTCACGGATGAGTAACTCACATAGAGGAGCTTCACTCTTTTTTGGGGGGTTTTTGAGTGAATTTAATTTGCTCTGAATTTACATCACAAAAGCTCTACAGAGTACCACGGTGTCGCACTGAATTCTTAATTCAAATAAGAATTTTTTGCAACACTGAACACTGCAACAATGAAAACATTCTGGCACCCAAATTGGTTATTAAAATCAATTACTTTCAATGTAAACAATTTAAAAATGAAATAGATCAATTATTTCATTGTGTCAAATGCAGATCTATTGTTTTAATACAATATCAGATTTGATTAGCATGGTTTCATTTATTCATGAACCTCTGCATATTATAAATTGAATTCATTCTCTCTCTCTCTCTCTCTCTCTGCTCAAGAAGTTGAGTGTGCCCATCAATAAAAATTATACCCAATAATAGCGCAACAAGCTAATACTAATGTGACTGACGTATGCAGGTCATACATAATGGCATCTTGCGTGCGCACATAACACGTAACAGCAGGAAAGAAGGAACATGTTTATCCTTCGATTCCTCTCCAGAAGAGACCACAGCATTGAGAAGCAAAACCACAATTATGTGACAGCGCTGAAATGCTGCTCCCTCTAGTGGACCACACCTGACCCTGCAGCTAACCAATAATTCGTTATCGCTCCCGCAAAGCGCACATCTGCTCTCGTTTGACAGTTCATCTGAATTACTCAAACGAAAGCCACGCACACAAATAATATTTCTCACCAAGAGCGATACTATTCAGATGAATGTGAAACAAGAAACCCATAAAGCACATAGCTAAAGTAACATCTAACATTGACTCTGATGTGTAATTAAACTTGTTAACAATTTAAATAAATTCTTGATTGAATAATAAAACAACATTGCCTGGTATATGCTTTTCAGTTTGCAAGGGTGCATAACTTTCTACATATAGAACAGTCCAGTCTGAACTAAATGAGAAAAAAACCTTGCTATCTTTTCTCCTACAAGTAAATTGCACAGGAATATACTCAGCTCTTCAAGAAATAAGCAAGTGCATTTTGTCTTTATCAGAACCAGAAAAATAGATAATGTTTACGCACGAATGGCAGTCTTCTGATTAAAAAATAAATGCACATTCGAAAATGAGGCACATCTGCAGTAATGCTTGCAGTTATAATAATATGGCACCTCTTTATTGTACTATATAAAGTTTACCTAAAAAAGCTCGTTCGTAATGTGATGCAGTTGGTATTATACAGGCGAACTCGTGAGCAGATAGTAATAGTAGGCTGCACGTGTCCTGCCTTACTTGACCACAATGATCAGAGTTGCGCGTGCTGACCACATTATTTTTCATTTGTGTTATTTTTTAATCCACGTGTTTCTGTCTGCTATCAATAAGCAACTTCTGCTTGTGTGCCATCTATGCAATATAATCTTTTAAAAAACACAGAGTCTCCGTTTCTTCACTGCGTGACATGTCCTTTAGGAATAGCCTACTGAGGTTGCGGTAGATCGGTTTACATCGGATCGCTAAGAGCGTCAAACCATACGGATTAACCTACTTTGCATTGCTGAACAATATATATATGCATCGTATGAAACGTTCAGAATTGCCATGCAAACCTTTTTCCAAACAAAATTACCTTTATTCACATTTGGAGATGCTTAACTAGGTCCTTCCCCGTTGCGTATTGCCGTGGCATTTCCATCATTGCTACCTGGACACTATTTTCCCTTCTTCATGCAACAGGACAGATGAAATATACACAAAGCGGAGAGAATACTGAAGAAGAAAAATGCTTCATTTGGCCAAAATTATTATACATAATAGCCTCCGATCGTTCTTGATCCGAATGTCTGTTAATATAACATTCAAACAGCATTCAAGCATTGACTATGGTAAGTAAACCAAACACAGTAATTTTGTTTAACCTGCCGATGCTGCGTTCCTGACAGAGGCTTTAATACCACAAACCCAGAATAACTACCATAAACTGGACAATAAAAAGTGAGCCACCTTCTTCTGTACGCTTCTTTCCTGTCCTCGGACATTTCTAAATGCCGTATGCAACATAGGCTACAAGAGAAATACCAGCCTGGACTTCGTTACTAATACTCAAAGAGCAGCTACTGCAGCACGTGTCCTATCTGTGTGCTGTACGGCGCGGTCGCAGTTATTTAGCCATTTAGCCCAGTTGTGCTGTGGGGGGGAAAAAAACACATTTGGAAGCGTTCGGCTAAAATAAACTGAGCGCAAAATGGTCTCTGTATTTCCTCCACATTATTTCCAAAGTTAATCTATGTTTATTTTAGTGCGCGGCAAAAATGTCCAGAAGCTTCCTACTTAGCCAACACATTATCATAATAATAATAATAATAATAATAATAATAATAATAATAATAATAATAATAATAATAATATTTTCGCTAGACGCTTAATAGATGGCGTCGATAAGTTTCGTACCGAGTGTAGGACAGACTGCTACCTGCCTGGCTTGGTGACGTTTCCTCACTTGTTGCTGTGCTGGTGCGCTCAGCGTTCATGCTCATCCAGCTCTGATGCCGCTGCTGACCGACTTCGGGAGCAGATGTTTGTGTTCCTGCGGTCCAGCGCGCTCATTGGGCAGCAAAACTAGAACCCCCTTCCCCCGGCCCCCCACCCGAGCGGTGCTGCACAGACACCCTGATCGCATCAGGTTACACTGGGAATTCAAAGTCGATGCGATTAAGCCTTACCCACAGCCTTTTTCTTTTCTTTTCTTTTCTTTTCTTCTTAATGGTCGGCTATAACTTTTCTAAACAGGGTTTGAGACAGGTTACCTTACAAGATCAACATGTCTCCCCAGGTCGACAATGATTCATTGACCGAATGCTTCAGTGAGTATGCGAGGTTAACTCGAATGCGCATGTATTTCATCAGTGAAAGTGGCCTATGTTTCACCATGTGTCAAACTCAGCAGGGGAAATGATCGCCTAACTTAGAAAACGTCAAATGCTGAAACGTGTTGGATAATAATTTCTTTCGTGGCCTACATATAAATTTGAAAGCAGTCTATTAAATATGGCAGAAAAGGACATGCTTTTATGGTGACTAATTTCCGTTTATATTTATTGTGCCACAGAGCTGGGTACTCAGTGACGAACAAGGTCGCGCGGAGACCTTTAGAGAGGCAGCTGCAATCAAAGCGATAAAAAGGCTCACCAAAAAAGAAAAACAGTTTTGTGATATCCAATTATTGTACAGAATATATTTAACCAAAATGAATGACAAAAACACAACAAGAACAACAACTATTATTATTATTATTATTATTATTATTATTATTATTATTATTATTATTATTTGTTGGCTAAGTAGCCAAATTTTGGACTTTTTTGCCATGCTCTAAAAATGAATAAACATGTTTTGTTTTTACATGAAATTAACACTCAATTATTTTTGGTTTGGTGGTCCTTTTTCATTTGTTTTTGAATGATTGATATTTCGAGGTTCATAGCAGAAACAGCTATTTTCTACTGCCGCAAACGGAGGCCTCAAGTTTAGCTGGGGCTGCTAGATAAAGAATAGTTAATAAGACAGTCCTGATGTGACCTCACTCATACAAAACAAGTATGAGCTTAAGCTCCACCAGGCATGTGGGCTGAGTGGCAAGTGCTTTCTTCACAGGAATGAAAAAATAAAGGTAGGACAGGCATGACATCTTATTGGTTGAAAACAGAGAAGCACTCCACCAATGCCTTTTGAGAATGCTTCCTGGCTGTACTTGTGAGTGAGCATCCAGGAATAATGCAATAGGGACATACAGATGCTGTGATGTCAGCTTACATACAAAGGGGAGTTCTACCAACTGCAGAGTACATGAGTAATAGCCAGTAGAGCACACACCAAAGATTTAATAACAATAATACATTTTATTGATCAGGTGCCTTTCTGAACACTCTAGGTCACCTTACATGGTATTAAAATGAATAGAAGAATGACAAATCACTACAGATACATACATGATATTAAAAACAGTTAGAAAAGACAAAGACACTGCCCTTACAAAACATGGTATTAAAAAAAATAAATAAATAAATAAATAAATAAAAGTGCCATGGGGGAGTGGATAGCTATGTCCTGTTCAGGCAAAAGCTAGTGTGAAGAGGTGAGTTTTTAAATGTTTCTTAAAAGTGGAGAGAGTCTCAGCATTATGGATGTGGGGAGGGAGTGTGTTCCAGAGTTTGGGTGCTGCACAGGAGAAAGCCCGATCACCAAGAGTGGAGTGGCGAGATGTGGGGACAGTTATAAGTCCTGCAGAGAAGGAGCGGAGCAATGGAGTGGGTGTGTGGTCCAGAATAAGATCAGTGAGATAGGCCGGAGCTAAACCATGAAGTACACTGTAGGTTAGCAGGAGGGTTTTGAATTGTATTCAAAATTTTACTGGCAGCCAATGAAGTTTGTACAGGATTGGAGAGATGTGATCGTATGTTTTAGTGTGGGTCAGTATTCGTGCTGCAGCATTTTGAACTAAACTGAAGTTTGCGTATTGATCTGATTGGGATGCCAGTGAGAATAGAGTTACGATAATCCAGCCGACATGTTACAAAGACAAGGATTAGAGTTTCTGTTGTGGAGTAGGATAGGGTGGGCCTGAGTTTTGATATGTTGCAGAGATGGAAAAAGGCAGATCTAGTGATGTGTTTTACATGAGGTTCATGTGAGAGAGTGGAGTCAAGAATGACACCAAGGCTCTTCACATGAGTGGAAAGCGGGATGGGGAAACCTTCAATAGTAATGGAAAAGTTTGGGGTTTTGGATAGTGTGGATGTAAACCCTATAAGCATGACTTCAGATTTGTCACCGTTAAGTTTGAGGAAATTACAGGTCATCCAAATTCTAATATCCTGCAAACAGTTGATGAGAGATGGGGGAGGAAGTGCACAGGAGGGTTTGGAACTTTTTAAAGCTGTGTGTCATCAGCATCGCAGTGAAAACTAACACCATGACGACGCATGGTCTCACCCAGTAGTTGCAGATAAATAATGAAGAGGAGAGGACCCAGCACCGAACCCTGTGGAACACCCTTAGTGACAGAAGCAAAGTCAGATCTGTGATTCTTTATGGATATATATTGCTGCCTATCAGAGAGGTATGAGTTCAGCCAGGAAAGTGCAAGATGGGTGATACCAAGACTAGCCAAGCGTTCAAGCAGAATTTTGTAACAGACTGTGTCAAAAGCAGCACTCAGATCCAGTAAGATCTGATCCACTAAGATGTTTAAGAGGTTATTGTTAGCTGCACGGAGAAGATTATTGATAACTTTCACCAAGGCTGACTGTCTTTGTGCGAAAACCAGATTAAAAAGGTTCAAGTAACTGATTGGTGGAAAGATGGTCCTGAAGCTGAATGGCAACTAGTCGCTCCAGTGTTTTGACTAAAAAGGGCAAATTTGAAATGGGTCTGAAATTGTGTAGGATTTCAGGGTTAGCTCCTGTTGTTTATGAATAGGTGTGACTGCTGCCCCCTTCAGGCTATTAGGTACAGTGCCAGAGGTGAGATAGGAGTTGATAATAGCCAGCAACAGGGGAAGGAGGGCAGGGAGGCAAGATTTGACTAGTGAGGTGGGCATTGGGTCTAGCTGACATGTGGTTGACCTGCATTTTGAAACGACTTCAGATAGAGTGGAATCATTGGGGACATTTTTACATATCATGAGGGAGTGTCCATCAGTCAGAAGTTTCTGGGAAAAAATAACAAAACGACTCTCTGAAACACTCGGTTTAGAGACTGCTCTCCAGAATGTATGCTCTTGATTGACGATTCGCGGCTGAATTGTAACCATACTCAAAGACAGCTGTGGCTATCAGCATGCACTTTTGCTAAAAAGATGTTGGCGGTTAGGTGGCAACCACCGCACACTCTTTCTATTCATCAGTGGAATCACTCGTTAATAGAGATTTTATCTATGGAGCTCTCTGTTGCTAGGATGAACGGGGCAGGCCAGGTTATGCTCGAGGCTAGGAAGGCGGCACTCAACGCAGCTAGAACCATGATATAAACTTTTTATTCTTATTTTGTTTCCTTATTTACTTTGCAACGTACTGTTAGGAAATATCCTGCACGTATAGTGGAATTTAGAGAAAGACCCATGGGGATGGGGTAGGTCAGGGTTAAGGAGCGATTCAAGGGTGCAGGTGTATGCTTTTTGTTACTTTTCTGTGTCTTTTGTTGTCTTGGTCATGGTGGCATGGCTGTGTTGTGACTAAAACGTTGAGTAATGAATTTATTAAGAAAAAAAGTGTGTGTTTTATTTTGTTTATTTGCCTGTCTATTGATGCCCTGGTGTGCCAGTATGTTATGTTATTGACAGAGGTTGCTTGTCAATGTGCACCTGCAGACCTTGTTGAAAATGAAATAAATAAAAAATTGGTCAAAAGAAGATAGAGTGGAATCATTGACGGGGAGGAACTGAGCGAGAGAGCCTGTCTGAGCTAGCTCCAAAGTGGGAGAAAGGACGTCAACTTTAGTATGAAAGAAGCTAAGAAATTTGTCGCAAAGATCAGTGGAAATGCAGAGTGGAAAATTGTCAGGGGGCTGCAACAATTTGTTAACAGTAAAGATGGCAGCTCGATGCTTAGTGACAGAGCGCACACCAAAGATGGCAGCTCGATGCTTAGTGACAGAGCGCACACCAAAGATAGCTGCTCGATGCTTAGTGACAGAGTGCACACCAAAGATAGCTGCTCGATGCTTAGTGACAGAGCGCACACCAAAGATGGCCGTCGGGTGCTTAGTGACAGAGCGCACACCAAAGATAGCTGCTCGATGCTTAGTGACAGAGCGCACACCAAAGATAGCTGCTCGATGCTTAGTGACAGAGCGCACACCAAAGATAGCTGCTCGATGCTTAGTGACAGAGCGCACACCAAAGATAGCTGCTCGATGCTTAGTGACAGAGCGCACACCAAAGATGGCCGTCGGGTGCTTAGTGACAGAGCGCACACCAAAGATGGCTGCTGGATGCTTAGTGACAGAGCGCACACCAAAGATGGCTGCTGGGTGCTTAGTGACAGAGCGCACACCAAAGATGGCTGCTGGGTGCTTAGTGACAGAGCGCACACCAAAGATGGCTGCTGGGTGCTTAGTGACAGAGCACACACCAAAGATAGGCTGCTAGGTGCTTTGTGGCAGTAGGTGCCAGAGCCAAAAGGTCTTTGCCAAAACCATTAAGGCTGTTCCACAGGTGTTACAAACAGACTGCCCCCTCTGTTTCTCCTGTAACATCGCTACCCTCCGATCCCTGAGTATCCCAGAACTGGAAGTATAACAGGAGTAGTGAAGTTCAAATAAACACTCTTTTCTTTTCTGTTTTCTACCAGTATGGTTGTGTTAAAAAAAAGAACACTAAGTTGAATATAACTTGCTTGAAGGTAGAAATTGTATCCCTCAAACTTTTATCAAATCCTTTTGAATAAGAACACAGCCAGCCACAGAACAGTATCAGTTTATTTATATATTCATTCAAAAACGAATTGGTTCTTTTACTGTACTTACTGTACCGTACTCTGTAATCCCAACAAAGCATTTTTCTTTATGTAAAATTAGCCTTCAGCAAATGTTTGCTTGCACCAGACATCTCCCTGATGCACTCCCCACCAACACACAGGGCTGGCAACCTCCTAGACCTGGTCATCCTGAGGAATTGCTCCTCTTCCGATCCCACGGTGACCCCTCTGCACCAGTCTGACCACCACTTAATTTCCTTCTCCCTCCCTCTTGCTCCCCTCCCTCCCTCCCCTCCATCCACTCCTACTGTCAAGGTTCGCCGTAACCTCCGCTCCCTCTCTCCCTCCTCTCTCGCTTATAGTGTCACTGCTTCACTCCCCCCTCTTGAATCCTTCTCCAACCTTCCCACTGACTGCTGCATCTTCCGCTCTGTCTCCCTCGCTCTCCTCAGTACTTAACTCTCTCTGTCCTCTAGTCTGCAGGCCGGCACACTCGTCCCCTCCCAGTCCGTGGATGTCTGTCACCCTCCCCACACCGGTCCGCCTACGTGCAGCGGAGGACTGGAGAAATCCATGGCTCCATCTGACCTGTCTGCCTACCAGTCTCTGCTAGCTGCATTTTCTATGCTGTAACCTCTCTAAAATTAATTTTATCAAACAAAATCATAATCTGCCTCTAACCCTCATCAACTGTTCTCATTTCTCTCTCTCCTTCAGCACTCCTCCTCCCCCACCTCAGTCCTCCCTGCTGCAGATGACTCACGCTTCTGATGAGAAGTTGCAGCATCCCAGCTTCTCACGTCCCCGCCACCTTCCCCACTCCCCTCTCTGTTCCCTCCTTGTTTCTTCACTTTCTCTCCCCTCACTGACTCTGATGTTTCCCAGCTCTGACTCTCCCACCGCCCTACCACCTGTGCTCTTAACCCTATCCCTTCCTGTCTCCTCCAGACTATCCTGGAGATAGTGACATCCTCCCATTTGTCACCTCCCTTGTGAACTCCTCCTTGTCTTCTGGATGTTTCCCCTCTTCCTTCAAGCTGGCCCACGTCACCCCACCTGCTGAAGAAGCTCATTCTGGATCCCTCCGTCATCCAGAACTACAGTCCTGTTTCTCTTCTCCCTTTTTTTATCCAAAACAATTGAACGAGGTGCTTCTAACCAACTCTCCTCTTTTCTCTTGCAGAACAACCTCCTAGACCCCCACCAGTCCGGCTTCAGACCTGGCCACTCGACAGAGACCGCACTCCTCTCGTCAGTGAGTCGCTTCATGCCGCACAAGCAGCCTCCGTCGTCCGTCTGATCCTCCTAGACCTTTCTGCTGCCTTTGCACAGTCGCCACCCCATCCTCCTGTCCTCCTTGGCAGCTATGGGATCTGTGGCACAGCACTAGACTGATCGAGTCCTACCTCTCTGGCCTCTTCCAGCCTGGGCGGTGCAGTATCGCACTGCCCTGCACAGGAGTTCCCAGGCTCAGTCCTTGGTCCTCTCCTGTTCTCCCTGTACACCCAATCTCTTGGTCCTGTAATCTCTGCCCATGGTTTGTCTTATCACTGTTATGCCGATGACACCCAACTTTTTCTCTCCTTCCCCCCCTCTGACACACAGGTCTCCGCTCGCATCTCTGCTTGCCTGAGGGACATCCAGCACCAGGATACATCCAGAGGATCATCAGACCCTACACAGCAGCCAGACCTCTCCGTTCTGCCACCTCTGGACGCTTGGCACCTCCCCCTCTTCGTGTCTGTACTTCCCGTTCGCGTCTGCTGTCTGTCCTGGCCCCTCGCTGGTGGAATGACCTTCCCGTGGCGGTCAGAACAGCAGAGAATCTGACCTTCAAGCGCAGACTAAAGACTCATCTCTTCAGGCTGCACCTCTCCCCACCCCTCCCTAGCCTCTAGTTTAGCTCAATGTACCTAGTTAGGCTAATGCGATCTCGTTAGTTTTGTATTTGGCAGGATTGTTTTGTTGATTCTGATTAGGCAAATGTGATTTCAGTGCTAGTTTTGTACTTGGCAGGATTGTTGTTTATTTGCTGAACAGGTTACCCTACAGGGTTGGAGTCCTGATCTGTGGTCACTTCTGGCACGACTATCTTTACTTCACTCTAGTGTGTTTTTCTGCACCTCTGCACTTTGAACTGATGCACTTGTTGTACATCGCTCTGGATAAGAGCGTCTGCTAAATGTCTGTAATGTAATGTAATGTAAAATGTAATTATATTTGATGCCGCCTATGTGTTGGTGCAGGCGGTGGTCACTGCTGGTATGCTAGGCAGGATCTTGTGGGCAAGAATGGGGATGTGGCAGAGGCAGAATCTGTTAAGATTTTAAATGGCCGAGAATTAGTCATCTACGTTTAATCCATGTGGACTGGAGGAAGAGGAGGGGATGCTGAAGCACTGCTCTGTGCGGTGCCGTGTGAGAAAGGCAGGAGGTGTGTTCGGAGAGTCTCAGACTGGGCTGATTGCGCCCCAGTCGAGTGCCTCTCTGAGCTCTTGACTAAGGCCATGCTGAAGCGGACATTGTCTCCGGGGCCTGAGTGACTATTCTTATTAAGAATGCTGGAATTCATTTTTTATCCACCCGTCACTTCAGGGCCTATTGTTTTATAGAAGAAACTGCACTTCATGTGAAAATAATTTAATCAGTATACACATAAAACCTAAACCTACTTTACTTTCTAGCCAGCTTGTCAGGTTAAAATTAACTCTGGCAATTCCTTATGACAATGAATTATTTTACACCACGTAAGTAATTCAGTTCATGTAAACCTAATGTTGATACACACTCCTCTCTTGACCATCTAGCAGCAATTATAGCCTAACTATCAAGATTCTAAGTAACTGAAGATAAAACTTTTTTTTGTACTCCACGTAGATCATAAACCCTTGAATATAAAACGACTCATTGAAATCGGTTGAGAAATGTAAACGCTATAGTGCTTTTTATCCAGAAAAACCTCAGCTCCCCCGTTTACTTCTATTTGCTTTCAGGCCAGTCTTGCCTGGACCAATATGGCGGCCACGTTGACGTATCGCAGCAAGGGGCCGAAGCGGCCAATGCAGCGTCTATGTATATATGTCTATGGTTGTCAGAGCCATTCCACAGTTTGGATTAAGCAGCAGGTGAGGATCAAGACTGCTGGACGACCAGCTCCGCAGATATCCATGATCAAAAATGCTAATTCTAGTGACACACGCACACACGAGGTTCCCATCCAGAGCCCGCAGTGATTAGATGTCTTTCGCTGTCGTTCACCTGGCCCCTTTTTATATTCATCCTTTGTGTTGTAACATGATATGTAAGGAATAAACCACGATGGGCTGTCCCGTTATTGGAAAATAATAGAGGGTATGCACATGACGTCACAGTAAGTGGAAGTCACTGCGGTCACACCCACTGAGTGGCAGAAAGACTATCAGTGGCAGCGTTAGCGTTCTGCTTGAATGCCGTGAAAACACAAAAAACACACCTAAAATGGGAAAAAGCTGTTGTGTGATTGACTGTACAAATAGATTCAACAAGAAATCGGAGCTAACTTTTTTACAGACTGCTGAAAGATAAAAAAAAGAGAAGCAAATGGATTGCTGCAATTTGCAGAAACAACTGGAATCCAGGCACCGAAATGTGGATTTGCGGTTGTCATTTTGTGTCAGGTAGCTATGTTGAATTTTGGGTAAAATCATGCCTTAAGTTATGTAGGCTACTGTATTGACTACTCATCAATTAAACATTTAGCATCTTTCATTTGTATTCTGTGTAACTGTAAAGTTTTTGTCAGCATTTATTAAAAAACATCCATGATGATGAGCCTTGTGTTCTACAAACAAAGGGGGGATAGATAGTATTAGCTAGCCAAGCATATAAATTATTAAGGTATGATTTTACCCAAAAATCCAACATACCTGACACAAAATAACAACCGCAGATCCACGTTTCGGTGCCTGGATTAGAGTTGTTTCTGCAAATAGCAGCGATGCATTTGCTTCTCTTTTCTTTAGCTTTTGGCAGTCTGTAAAAAGATAGCTCTGATTTCTTGTTGAATGTCCACGGACCACTGGTTCTTTGGTAAGTTGTAAGGATCACTGTCGAGTCCAACTGCCTTTAATTTAAGCAGGTAATCGTTTGTTTTACTCCCGGTTTTGCAGTTTCCTATACTGAAGGCAGCCATGTGGCAGCATGTTTTGCCACTCAGTCCCGACTGAGGGGGCGTATACTGATGGGAAAGTGACGTCAATGCATACCCTCTATAGGGTCGCTTAACCAGCCCCGAAGTAGGCTACATTATTTTCCAATACCGGGACAGGGGTTTATTCCACTTATACAGCGGGTTACCAACAATGACTATATGAAGATGGTGTTTATTTTATTTCATGTTTGTGGGGATGCTCTCCCTCTCTCCCTCCCTCTCCAACGGTGTTCCCCGCATCTACCTCCCAGGGATGTCATGCTGGCGTGCGACACCTATATGCTATATGAATAGGGAACATTATCATTTAGACACTACTCCATCATTGTAAGATACTGGGTATGTATTTCATAATTCATTGGCATCATTTTTGACAAACAATATAAAAACGAGTCGTGAAGATACATATTACATTAAGTGGCTGAATGTGTTTGTTTACCATGTATTCAGGGATCTCTTATGTTTAATGTTTTTCCCTAAGGCCTTGACTTACATAACCATAATAAAGGCTGCTCATTTAATTACATATATATATATATATATATATGTATACTTAGTAGAAAACAAATACCAGGTAAAAGTATGAAACAGTGGAGTAAGACTGAAACAAGTATAATGTTTTTATTTTCTCTGTAGTCCATGCATATTCACCGTATTTATCGTTGAAGTCCAGCATGCGCATCCTGAAATCACACATCTGCTGTGCAAACAAAAAGATCTCAAGTGCTGGGTGCTTATAAACAACAAACATGTCTCTATCACATGCTCAGCTGCCAAAAATGTCTGCTGTTTGATGGCATGAAGGGCTTTTACTCAACGCAGAACAAACCCATTGATGTAAGTAGGACCAGACAGTTTTGACACACAGTCCAGGTGATGAGTGAATCTCCTCAGCATCTGTCCAGCATACTGATGTAAAAACTGTCACTTGTAGCCAAAATATTTTGTGAAAAATCCTCTGAGCTAGCTAGCTAGCAGATAGCCTGCAGTGCACCCTCTTGCTAACAGCCCTTTCTAATGTGGGTGACACAGTTACTTCTGCTTAATAAGCCCAGCTCAGGAGTCAGGAAGAAGCCCCACTGAAGTAGGGTGCAGATAAAGCAGAGTTTACATTCATGTACATGAACAAAGCACTGGCGTCTACCGTATTTCCGACACTGGCATGCAGTTCCTGCACAAGAAATAAATGAGGAAACGCCTGGTCCAGGAGCAACCTGGGGAACGTCAGGTTTCTCATTTTTAAATAAACATGCTTTGCATTTGAGTTGCAGTAGCACAACACATATGCAAAGTACATGCTTCTAATACACAGGGATAACTCATTCATTAACAATGGAAAATAATGTCCCAGCATGCATAGGGTCATATACAGAAATGCTGGACAGGGCCGGGGGGCAGTAATAATAGCTAACATGGTTGAAAGAGGAGACCTGAGTGGTTTGAAAGAGGGGTTATTGTTGGGGCATGTTTGACAGGGACTCCAGGGGCTCAGGCAGGTTAAATGGGTGATGTTTTATGAGTCTAAAGTGATGTCAGCACAGAGCTCTGATGGAGGATGTCCTCAGCACAGGGTGACTGTCTCCAGGATGCTGCTGGCTGCGCAGAGCAGGGACGTGCGGGTGAGAGAGCACGCGTTTCAGCCAGGGGTGAGAGCGGCCTGTTTCCTTAGAAACCAGCAACCACATCAAGCCAGACACCACTGGGAGATTTCAGCTAGTGTGCAGAATACGATCATTATTATGTTAATTATGTTAATTAGCAGGCACAAGCTGAGGGAGCCCCTGCCCCCACCCCCACCCCCACCCACACCCACACCCCTTCTGCCCTGTCCATCCTAAACTGCCCTTTCAGCTACAGTACTGGTGCCTTTTCCAATCGCAATACCCTCCACCCCCCGCCCCCTACCCCCTGGTTCAGCATATGCCCTAAAAATAGTGTGTGGACGGCCCTGATGATTATGCCCATTATGTTCATTAGGAAACTGAATAAATTTGATAAGTTATCGAATCTCTTGGAAAGAAATAGTTCTGGGCTGTTCTCTCAACAGCTCTCATCTTCTTTCTGTGCATGCTGCGATTTGATTAAACTGGATATGATGCTTGAGCTTCATGGGGAGGCCATTTTATCCACGAAATTAACTCCTCAAATGATAACTGATGAGAAGGACACCTACTTAATCCAAGTTATCGGCCAGAAAAGGAGGTGCAGTGGCCTTTCAGATAAACATTTGGGACAGTGGTGTGTCTTGGATAATGTCCAAATTAAATTATTATATAATTCTTTCTCTCTACAATAATCAAAGGACCAAGACTACAGCTGTAGCAAACTTATGGCCGTAAGACCACTTTACAGACCCCACAGTGGCTCTTATATAATCGTGTGAGGAGTAAAGGAGGGTATGGAATGAAGCTTGTGCAGAATCGGCCTCCTTGTTACTTCTTGTGGTAATTTCTGAATATGACCACTATAATGCATGCATCGTAAAGCTCTACATCAGGGCAGCTAAAGTTCCCCAGGTGGTTGTGTAACTATGTATGCAATGATGTTACTGTATTAACTTGTGCTGCTCATTTATTCAGTGTTTATTCCATTTATTTTTTTACAATATGTAGAAAAAGGTCTCTACAAATAGTTAGATTCTATTAGTAGGGTATCACACTACTTTTGTAAGAAGGATATAAAATCTGTTGGTCAGAAACATCAAAATACGTGTTACAGCCAAACTCACAATATAACATCCATCCATCCATCCATCCATACCTGCTTATTGTGGAAGTATGGGTTTTCTTCATTAATGTTTTTACATTTCTTCTTATTAAAGATTGTACTGATCAAGAATATATTTAAATGTATGTGATTATGGGATGATCTCTGAAGAACAATAGGTATTCTGTGTTATGTCTATTTGTAACTAAGGAAAGACAGTGGTCTCCGTGTACACTGATGCATACTACCTAGAGAATCTTTGAACCCCAGTTGCAGGAGGGAAAAATTGTAAACATTTACTTAAGTGGAATTTTGTAAGTAACTTCTGTTGGGAAACAGTCTTGTGCAGAAGACCTTTGAGTTGTAAGAGAAGAGAAAGGATACTGATCTAGAAAGAACTGATTTGCTATATCTAGTAAATGTATAGATTATATTCTATTAAAATGAATGAATGAAAATCAAAGTAATCACGGCAACAGTAATGATATAAACATAGTTTGTTAGAACATGGTGGTGTGTATATGAGTCAATATTTCAGTTGGATTACAGCATGTAGTGAATGCATGTAAAGTGCATGTACTTTGAAACTGGAAGATGGAACAATTGTTAACCATGAGGACAAATACTTGTTATTCAAGTCATGCATATATATTTCTCTGTAAGTGTGTAGTGAAATATCTGTCATTGATTAAAATGGAAGATTATATAATAGTTATTGTTAAACTAACTTATGAAACATATGTTTGACCTAGGCTGGGATTGGTTATTTTAAAGGGAAGATACATCAGGGTAGGAGGAGATCTGGTTGTATAAAAAGGATGTAAAAACATAATGGGAGGAAGCTCTCTGTGTATCTTTATGGTACTAGAGACCTCCCGTAGGCCTACGTACATGAAAAGGATTATTGATTAAAGAGAATAAAAAGGTTATTAGAAGAAATCATAAGTTCTAGTCTTTATTCTTGCATCACCGACTCACCCACCGAACCTAAGAAGGGATTTTCCTCCACATTATCCTGGTCATGGGGGGGTGCGGGAGCCTATCCCAGTGTGCATTGGGCGAGAGGCAGGAATACACCCTGGACAGGCCGCTAATCTATCGCAGGGCACACTCCATTCACTACAGTATAACATATGCTGTTAAAATGATATATTTTCATGTGGAAACCTCACTAAACACAAAATACCAATATGCAATATTTTGCATATTCACTGTTTTTAAAGGTCCAGGAAACAAATCTGTGAATTCTTTGATATGATGTTTTGATTGTTTTGATTTTGCATTCACAAACGGCCAATAAATATTTTCAAATGATTCATGCAAAAAACGTATGAAAGCCTGTTTGGAATTTGGCTTTCTTTTCCCCTTGGCTAAACACCAGGTTTTCAGTGGGCAGGATTAATTTTGTGTTACTTGCGTACAAAAACCTTAAGTACAGTGAAATCCTCTCTACAAGTAATGCATTGCCCCTTCTCTGGGTGCAGAGAAAGCAATACTACTTTTACAATATTACTTTTCACAAAAAATGAAGAGACCTTCAAGAAATTGATTTTATTTCAGGAGCCTATGGGCACTGCAGTATTACAATAAACTGTACGGTTAGGATTTTCAGTTCCCATTTTTGCCTGGAACTTGCGTAGGACATGAAAGATTGGTAAGTAGGCCTACCATTAGCTAGCGACAATTAAATAGCTTTCAAGTTTAGACATGTGGAATCAACAACTTTATTTGGCTAAAATGTCCAAAGTTTGAGAACGCTGTAGAGTCTGTTAGTGTACAGTAGCTCAGTGTTATAACATTATTGCACATCGAATGGTCTTCAGGTTTGATGGTAAAGCCTACTTTATGTTGCTTTCTTTTGTTTTATCTAAACAAAAGAAAACAAATAAATCTGTTAAGTAAGGTTACTGCTCTAAACGCTTACGGATTGCATTGTAGAAGCGATATGCACGATTCTGTCACCAATTTGGAAGAACAGACAAAAAATAGTCTGGATATAGGAAATTAATTCTGAGTCATACCCATAATGTCAAAACACAATGACTGCAAAGACTTTGTTTTTTTCTCTCCCCCCAACACCCCCCTAAAGGTGACTCTTGCCTTTTTTAAGACAGGGGCATCGCTTTGAACATCCATTCTTTTCTGATTTTAACGGCTGTTCCAGTGTAAATTACTGCTCGGTAATAATTAATGCTGTGCCATGATAGGTGCAAACTTTTACCAAATAAATTAAACCCAAGGGTCACTTTGTTGTTGCATGTTACATATATTTTTAAAAGATTTGCCTTGCTCCTTTTTTTCTCCTTTATTGTACCGTAGATCCCTTTTCACAAAGTGCTCTTGCTTCCATGCTTCTCAGTGGCTTTCAGCTGTTCCCTTTCTGATGTAGTTACAGTTGAGGCCAAAAGTTTACACACACCTAAGCTAAAGACATTTTGGACCAAAAGTCTTGGCTGAGTTGCTTGGATTTTCCCATGGTATCAAAGGCAAAAAGGCAGTGGCTTTAAAGGTAGGCTCTTAAATACAGCCACAGGTGTCAATTAACTCCTGATTAACTCCTAATTATGACAATTGGCCAATCAGGAGCTTCTAAAATGTCATTACATCAATTTCTGGAATCTTCCAGACTATTTAAAGAAACAGTCAAGTTGGTGTATGTAAACTTTTGACCCACTGGAATTCTGATACAGTGAATTAAAGCTGAAATAAATCTGTCTCTAATCGAATGTATGGTAACATGAAATGTGTGGAGTTGAGAGAACTTGAGTTTGAATGTCTTTAGCCTAGATGTATGTAAATTTTTGACCTAACTGTAAACCCAAAAACACACACACAAAGGTGGAGCAGCTAAAAACAATCGTTTCAGTAAATTGCTTGTGTGAAATTGTGCTGATAACATAATAGCTTAAAGCCTATGATTAATCATGTAGCAAACTTTTTGTCCAGACCAGAAAAGGCACCAGCACCACCAGCAGGGGCTTTCATTGAGAGTGGATGGCAGTTTGAGCCTCCAGGTTCATTCAGATGGATGTAATTTTCTTCACTTCCTTCCGTGTCCTCCTGGCCTAGATTTCTAGACGGGTGTTTTGATTAATTCAGTGCCTCTGTTTCCCCTGCATAAACAGTAGGGTATCTGAGAAATAATAGAATTAATGACAAATCAGTAGCAACAATACTTAACAAATTTTGGCTTTACAAAATTTAGAGAGAATTCCAAGTCTTCAAAATGACAGAGGGCATCGTTCTTATTCATAGTAGCCATCCTTGCATCATTATTCACTGATTTACATTCTCTACTCTACCATATCAAGTTCTTTATTAGAAATACCGACATTATCTTAAATCAAAACCATGAAAATCATAGTCATATTCATAAGTCATAGCAAACATTAGTTTGAAATCAGTAGCCTACATGCAAAGTAGCGAGGGAATATGCAGGAGAAACGGACACTGAACTCAGCAGCACACCAGGAGCGAAGAGGGTAAGTGAAGAACTATTGGGCCTCATTCAGAAAACGTTTCTTAAATTATTCTTTCTTTTTGTTCTTAAAAAATGATCCAATGAAAAACCAATATGGGATTCATGCCACACATGCAGACCTTGGTTTTTGTGCATATCCCAGGTGTGTGAGATGATGAATTCTGACTGCTTGTAAATTCTATGCGCAATCCTGTTCATGTGATTAGCATAAGGAAACAGCCATGAACAAATACAGATACAAATAAAAATGATGAATGGCGAAATGTTCATGGAACACCCGATTTACGATCAAATACAATCGTATGCATGCTTCGTGAATGAGGCCTATTTTTTTTTATTGCTACCTGGGATCATAAATTCCCCACTCCCCCACCCCGGCATTCAATAATCTCTTTTCTTGGGGACCCCCATGACAGGCAGATTTTTAAACCCTTTGCATGTCCCTGCTTTCAGATATATGTCCATTTTTCTATGTTCTTTTCCTTCATTTTTTTTCAATTTCTTGAGGGAATCATTTGTGATAATAAAGCTGAGGGAGTATGAGATGCGAGGACATTCCAAATTCTGATAATCAGAACAAAGAGCAACAAGACCAAATGATAGACAAACACACAAACCAATTTCAAATTCAGTAAAAGGAAGTAAAAACAAAACCAGTGTGTTTATAAGATTGCTCATTTTTGTAGAGAATGGACATTGGGAGACCTGTGTGTGTATGTGTGTTTGTGTCCAAATGCTGAAAGCTTGCAGTTTTAGATAAACAGGCACCTGCTCCTGGCTGAAGCTGAGTTGATAGCAGAAGTCCTCGATATTAACGAGACCTCTGGAACATTTTCATGAGTCACTATGTGACTATGGACTATTTATTACCCATTAGCTAAATCTCAGGGAAAAAAATCTGGAAGATATTATACTCATTTAGCAGATGCATTTATCTTGAGTAACTTAGATTGTAAATATGAATAAAACAAATGGCTAAATATAAATGTGAACACCATTAACTTTTTAAATCGATAATTTGTCTTCTAATTTGTCTCCAGCTAGAGACTAATGTATAACAGTTTATAATTTCCCTTGAAGAGTACTGCCAGCATTAATCACAGTTTTTACAGCATGAAAAAACCTCCAATAAAATGTTTCTTCCCTTCAAATTAAAATTAAAAGGTGATAGCTTTATAGTTGAGTTTATTGGTTCTAAGCTGTATTGGTACAGTAGCTGAATAGTATGATATGGCACCCAATTAACCTCCATCTCAGATGGCTTTAGTGCTGTGCAGCCCTGTGTAGAGCAGTACTCCCCATAAGGGACTGGCCCTATGTGTAGAGCAGTACTCCCCATTAGGGACTGGCCCCATGTGTAGAGCAGTACTCCCCATAAGGGACTGGCCCCATGTGTAGAGCAGTACTCCCCATAAGGGACTGCCCCCATGTGTAGAGCAGTACTCCCCATTAGGGACTGGCCCTATGTGTAGAGCAGTACTCCCCATAGGGACTGGCCCTATGTGTAGAGCAGTACTCCCCATAAGGGACTGCCCCCATGTGTAGAGCAGTACTCCCCATTAGGGACTGGCCCCATGTGTAGAGCAGTACTCCCCATAAGGGACTGGCCCCATGTGTAGAGCAGTACTCCCCATTAGGGACTGGCCCCATGTGTAGAGCAGTACTCCCCATTAGGGACTGGCCCCATGTGTAGAGCAGTACTCCCCATTAGGGACTGGCCCCATGTGTAGAGCAGTACTCCCCATTAGGGACTGGCCCCATGTGTAGAGCAGTACTCCCCATTAGGGACTGGCCTCATGTTAGATATTGCTTGTCATCCTTGTTAAACAGGCCCCCATCCTAATGTGAGGACAGATGTAGGCTATATCACAGCTTAATATCTTACTGAGAATGTATGTATGAATTCCATTTAAAAAAAATTTTTTAATTTAGCATGACTTAGAGGACAAATACATTTCCAGTTGAATTAAGAATGCAGTTAGACTTTTTTAAAAATTAGATGTTTATTACGATGTGCAGTAATTAATCAGGAAATTAATTAGGCAAATTCATTGAAAAGTATGCCACTGACAAATCCACCTTTTTCTGTGTCATTCCAGACACTAAACGTGAACCAAAGAATGACCAGAATTCACCTCCCCTGGAATGGAAGTCAAACCCACAGCTCTGTGAAAGGTTCTTTTCAAGGTGCAGGTAGTAGCTCTGTACAGGTGTAATGTACAGCTAGTGAAAAGGCCAAAACATAAAAGCTAAAGCTAAACATAGTAACAGGAGAGAACCACAAGTTTTGTGACCCTACCTCACAAGTCATTAAGGCTGTACTGGCCGCACATAATTGCCCTAGATCAGGCCTGTTCAATCTCCTACGGAAAGGGCTGGTGTGGGTGCAGGTGTTAATTTTACCCCAGCAATAAGACACCTGATTCAACTAATTGACTAATCATGGTCTTCAATCAAGTCCATGCATAATCAGGTGTCTTAGTGCTGGGGTAAAACAACCACCTACACCCAAACCCACTCACCAAGCTTTTAATTAGTTGTAGATCAGATTTAAAAATTTTAAAGTAAGATCTACATAAAATGTCATAGCGATACTGAACACATTCTTTAAATATAATTATCAATGTGAAATATTGTGTGGATTCACTTGTTTCCGCTTGGGAAAAATAAAATGATTCTATTCTATTCTATGGAGTGGGTGGGGTTGTCTGATGAAGACGAATGCGTAACTGAAAGATTTCCATACGGGTATGTTGCAATTGACATGTTTTAATTGCTATATTTATTTTTATGTTTATTTATTTTGTTATGATATAGATAGCAGATGAGGTTGCCATCAAAATTGATTTTACTTCAGAGTTATATAAATACATAACTGGACTCAAATTTTTTGAGCTGAATGTCACAATGGCTGGATCATTACTCGCAGGTGGGATATTACTCAGCTGAATGGAACGGAACAAAGTGTAAAGGCTGGCAGGAAAGACAGTCTCCTCAGATATGTGATCAGATAAGTGCTCAGATATATGCTCAGAGTGATATGCTCAGATGCGTCCCCAACTTTACCCAGGTTATTTACTACAAAGAACTGCAGAGTTTAATTTAATGGTGGTGCAAAAAAACATTTGAAACTTAATTATATAAACTTCAATTACACTTCAAGTATTCTCTGCAGAAAACACACACCATGCTCTGAGCTACACTCCACAGTACACAATACTCAACCACGTCACGTAACCACCTAATTATGTAGTTCCCAGTCCTAATTATATATTTCTCTCTATTCCATCCCTTCATATTTATCTGTTTTCCTCTCTCTCTCACACACACAGTACTCTGCTCCAGTCCCTGTCTCGTTTTCACTTAATTTCCTGAAAATCCTCTTTCCTTTTTTTCTTATCCTCCGTGTTCTAAAATCACATCTTCCCCCTTTCCTCACTGTGTGCTGGAACCCTCTGAAAAAACGGATTGTGTGAGTGAGACCTAAGACTAGAGTGTGTTTGTCCTTTTAAACATTGTTTTTATTGCTGTGAAAATAAAAATAAATAAATACTGAATTCTTCCATCAAACTAATCAATGGTGAAATAGCACAATTTATATTTATTTTACGATTTTATACACAAGTTTTATATTTTGATGCTTGGCCCAAATTGTCAATATATTGTTATACAAAATGTATGTATCAAATAATGGGTGCTTTATTATAAATTCAAGCTTTTGAATCTTGGCCTCGGTTAAATGATCAGACAAAATGCTAAACTTTGAGCTCAGAAAGTCCATTGTAAACCTGACCCCAAGAGAGGAGGTGTGTCGATTATTGATTTTCAGGGTTTGTCGATGGCAGTTTTTCTCTGCTGGTGAGTTCAGAGTTTTGTGAGACCTTGCCAAGAGCCTAATTACAGTAAAGGATGATTTTGTTTCGAGCAGAACGGTTGCTCAAGCTTCACATTCTGGCCAATTACACTCCACTACTGTCAGTATGATTCATTTCTTAATCTTGCAGCACATAAACTCTGCCTTTTCAACTGGGGAACACGGCAATGCAACTCTTTCGTAATGGTTGCCAGGTTGATTTTAAAGACATCATTTGTCAGACAAAGGAGTCAAAATTATTAAATTACATGTTGGCAAAATAATTGCCAAATGGCTTCTAATGACAAAGTTGTCACTAAACGATTATTTCAGGGGCCATTGGTGGCTCATTCGACTAAGACGCCACACTTGCATGGACGAGCTCCACGATTTGGGACTGAAGCCAGACCATGCTGGTATGGAACACAGGGTAACACACAATTGGACATTCCATCACCCAGGGTAATTGAGGGTTCCGTTAACCTGGCAACCCAGCCTCAGTTCACCTGTGTATTCAGTAAGGGTTAGGGTTAGGTTATGACTCAAGCATAGACCTCACAGGCCAGAGAGAGCCTCAGATGTATACACTGCCTTTGACTCCTTCAGAGGACACTGAAATGTCAGTAACAGCTCAGCCAGCACCATTGCTAGCTTTTCAAATGTACACTGCTTTTCAGTTACACCGATTATCTTCATTTTGGTATTACATTACATATAGCAGACGCTTTTATCCGAAGCGATGTACAAAAGTGCATTTCATGGTCATGGACAACTACAAAACACAGGTTCAATAAGGCACGGTACTCATTTCGTACAGCTATTTCTAGCCAAGAACACAGTACAGTTCACACAGTGAACACTATTCTGACCTAACTCATGCCAAGCCAAACTAGGGAGAAGAACAAGCTACAGTATTAGGACAAATACAAATTACCAAAAGTGCTGGAATGGGGGTACATGTAACATGAGTATCATGAAAGGGGGATTTAAAGTGAAATAATACACAGAGTGGTGGAAGTTAGTCAAGGTATAGTCTGAAGAGATGCGTCTTCAGGCCACGGTGGAAGATGGGTAGTGAGGGAGAGGTTCGAAGAGGGACAGGGAGTTCATTCCACCACTGGGGAGCTAGGGTGGAGAAGCTCCGTGATCCCTTTACTCGGGTGGGAGGGGGTACAAGGCGCCCTGCTGCTGCAGAGCGGAGTGGTCGAGCAGGCGTATAGAATTGAATCATGTCCTGCAAGTATATAGGGGCCATCCTGTTGGCTGCAGTGTAGGCGAGGGTCAGGGCTTTGAACCGGATCCTGGCAGCAACCCATAGCCAGTGGAGTGATCCCAGCAGAGGAGTGATGTGGGAGAATTTGGGAAGGTTATAGATGAGTTGGGCAGCGGCATATTGAATCATCTGTAGTGGGTGTATGGCACAAACTGGCAGGCCTGCAAGGAGAGAGTTGCAGTAAACAAGGCAGGAGGTCACCATACTCTGGACAAGTAGCTGGGTGGAGTGCATAGTCAGGTATGCTCGAATCCTCCTGATGTTGTACAGGAGGAATCTGCAGGACTGTGATGTTGCCTTGATGCGGTCCTTGAGGTCCAGCTGGTCGTCCAGGACCGCCCCCAGGCTCTTTGCCAAGTGAGAGGCAATCAGTGTGGTGCCATCAACCGTGATTGTTTCTTTAAAAAGATATGTTCTAACAGTTAGAAATATACATTTTCAGATTACGTGACAGATTTATTTTCAGCCCAATGCATGTAGGGTCAGCTGAAAAGAATCCTTTTTAAAAACAATGCATGCCTATTTATTCATTCTGAATTTAATCTGGTTGTAAATAGATGCTTTCGATTAGACACCCTTGAGGTGTGTTTGATTTGAGAACACTGCGAGAATTTATATGGAAAACATTCAATCTGCAACCAAATGACCACATTATGAAGGCCTCCTATGGTAATACACCTCCACTTATTTACAGTAAGCTCAGGTTATTACACCTTCAGGTCGATGCCGCGTTGTCATAATCACCCAGGGAGACTTGGGATCAGAAAATAATGCAAAGGTAAATCATCAGGTAAATCAGCAGAGCAGGACTGCAGGTGGACTCATGGGTCTCTCGGAGACAACAAGAACAGAGAACGGTCATTTCCTGTCAACAAACTGTGCCTAATTGTTTAATAAGGTGCCTTTTTTTTTGCTACACCTTTCCCATCCGCTAGATCGCTAATTGACAAATTACATGCGCCTGCTGCCAAGAGTAAATGCTGCCTTCAACCAATTTTCCAGTTCAAGTGCAGCAATTATGTGACCGAGTGAATCCATCCCTTTCGGTAGGAGGGATGTGTTTATCACAATTACTGAAATTCTCTCACTAGTTGTCTCTGAGGATAGCAGTCTTCTGCCAGCAGTTTCTGCCTCTGTTCCCAGAGCTTCTGGAAAGAGAGTCATGTGAAAGTTTAAAAGCCTAGACCACAGAACTGTAAAATAACTGGAACAGCTACTTGCTTTCCAGTTTATTTCATTTGTTGCCACTTTCTCCACATTCAAACTAGAAATGAATAATGTGTGAATTTCCCTTTTGATATAATTCTACTGGTAAAACAAACTGTTCTGTCAGGACCACTGTCATCTTTATTAACAATAAAGGCAATACCAGTTATGTTTGGCGGTATGGCTCTGTTCTGGGAACTCTCCCACCAAGCACGCAGCCCGCGTGGATAAGGCCGGGAGGCCAGCAGCCAAACCCCAAACAACCATATGCCGACATGCTATTAATGGGTGTCTCCGGCTGATGTGATGACTATGTGTACGACCACCAGGAAGAGGCCCTTCGTCCAGTCAGCTCGAGGCCGTCCAGCGTTACGTGGATCAGTAGTTGTGTACCAACAAGCATGCTGGACCTTCTCCTGAGGCCAATAATTAGATGAATTATTAATTAATAAACCAGGGGACATACTATGTGTGATAATGGAGGCTACGCCTGTCTTCATGGCCTTGGCTTAGCGACTCATAAGCCAGGCCATTCTAAATAGTGAACAAATGTTATTAGGCTATGTGTACCAACAAGCTTGTTGGTATTTCCCCTCAAGTGCCAAGATTTAAACTAAACCGGGGAAAATATACTACTACCTGCACCAGTGTAAATTAATCCTCACTCGTTGCCGTCCATACAAGCATGCATGAATAAGACCGGGAGGGGGCAGCAGCAAACCCCTAAAACAACCATACGCCAACATGTTGTTTGTAGTTAGTCTCCGGCTGAAATGATGACTGTGAAACGCCATTTGTCTACCGGAAGCAGCCAGTAGTAGCAGCAGCAAGAGCAGCAAGAGCAGCAGTAGCAGTAACGGCAACAGCATAGGAGCAGTAGGAGCAGCAGCAGTATGAGCAGCGAAGCACATGTCCAACGCCCAGCAGCTTCACTGAGAATGCTGGCAACCGTCACTGCTGTCGTTGCCGTACTGAAGCAGGAGTGGCGGTGTATAACTCCGGAAGGGGACTGCATTGCCAATGAGACGGAGGCAGACAGCAACCAGATTTCATCATGGCATTTCCCGATAAAGGCTTGTCAGGGCTCGCATGGGGGCACCACCACAGGTACCGGGTCATAGAGGAGAGGACAGAAAAAACAGTGCTAGTATGCAATAATGACACGAGTTCCTTCATTTTCTCAGATTTAAAGGCTTGAGGTGTATACAAAATATAGCTAACTTAAGCATATTTACCATGATGAGATCACATAAGGAACCATGAAAGCATAAGGAACAGTGGGGACTTAGGGGTTGAAGCCCTTGATTTAAAAGAGAGACCAGTTTGTGAACATAGTTATATGAGGCTGAAGAGTCTATGCATCTTTTTAAAATTGGGGGGGGGGGGAGATGCATTCTGCAGCGATTGGATGAACATATTACTGCTTCTGCCCGTTAGACATCACAATGAGGCTAATCTAGCGTTGCGCTATCGGAAGCGACTCCTGCCGAATGGATACTTTTGAAGATGATGCATAGCCCGGCCCCGAGACGATTGGCGATCACTCTGTTTTTGAGTTTCACTTAGTTCACTGACATAAGGGTCACTCACGGGCGAGGGCAGGCATCAAAGCGATAAGGTCAGAAGAATTATTTATCAATAATCACTATTTAAATATTATTTAACAGTTGGGCACAGTGGGCTGCTTTAAATCGCCACATTGCATTACTAATATCCATCCATCCAAATTTATTTATAAAGCACATTTAAAAACAACAACAGTTGACCAAAGTGCTATACAATCAAAAATAGCAAAAACCATAAAACAACACAAAAACACAAAGACCAGTTTAGAAGACAAAAGGACAATAAAATAAAGATGTGTTTTAAGACAGGATTTAAAAACAGGCAGTGTAGGGGTCAGCCGAACATGCAGAGGCAACTCGTTCCAGAGTTTGGGGGCTACCACTGCAAAAGCGTGATCTCCCCTCTGCTTCAACCTTGATCCTGGGACAACCAGAAGCAACTGGTCACCGGTGTGGTTGTAAAAGGTCAGAGAGACAGGTTGGAGCTAGCCCATTTAATGATTTGTAGGCAAACAATAAAATCTTAAAATCAGTCCTAAAACGTACAGGGAGCCAGTGAAGGGAGGCCAGTATGGGGGAAATGTGCTTTCGCTCGCGTTTTTCTGTTAAAAGACGAGCTGCAGCATTCTGGACCAACTGCACGCGTGAGAGAGAGGCCTGGCTAACACCAACATGAAGGACATTACAGTAGTCAAGTCAGGTCGAGATAAAAGCATGTATAACCCTTTCAAAATCACTACATGATAAAAAGGACTTGACCTTAGATAAGGTAATATGCTTACCGAATGAGTATATTAGGAGGGGAATTGGAACCAGCCATAACTGGGAGCAGATGCAATGGATGACGAGCAACGCCATCCTGTAGAGCAGGGGTTCTCAACCTTTTGTAGGTCAACGCCCCCCCTATGGAATGTTCAAGTCCCATACCCCGCCCCCAAACAAAAACTGAATTATCAGCCCCAAATGTAGGTTATTATTTTTTGATGTTCGTGATATGTTATTTTTTCTTTTAATCAAACAAGCCTACCTATGCTGTTTAATTTTCAGAACTTCATTTTAGCTATGTGTCATAAACCCCGCCATATTAAAAAGGCAGTGCGCACAATGGATCCAACTGAAGTCCTTTACAAATGCGTCCACTGCAGCTTGGTGTATGCAACAATTGAAGACATTAGAAGATGTAAAAGGCTTTTACATAGTCTATAAGTACAGGGACAGTCCGCGGTCGTTTGCCCTTTCATACTTCAGTCGTACCACCGCATACCCAAGCCCTACATTTCCCACAATCTTTGCGCGTCGTTTTCCTTTTCTGCCGGAAGTTAGACTGTAAACAACATGGCCTCGTCCTTCCCCAGCGTTGTGCTTATTTCTCTTCATGAATTGTTGTTCTTCTGAAAATCTTTATAATCCCGTTGGGATGAATCGCATAGGTGCCTGTACCTTCTCACCTCTTCAGCCAGTCTCTCTTCAAATGTCGACTCCATGTCTGTTTTGTGTATTCCGCATCACCGTGTGTTTCCGGTGCATGTCAATGTTAAACAGTTTCATAGCGAGCCATGATTTGTGTGACACAGGTACGCGTATGCTAGGTACGCGCGGTCACAAAAATTGAGCTTCGCGCGGACATGCCCAGGGGGACGTACGTCATCGACCCACGTCTGCGAGGGTCCGCGCGAACCCCTATGCGGACATCCGCGTGCAGCCCAAAATTTGTAACTGTGTGGATTGTACGCATAGCAAGCGTGCCGACTGCCCATGCTCCAGATAACAAAATGGATGCTCGTATTGAAGAGAGGTTGTGCGAGGAGATCCGCCGTTACCCACATTTATATTGTCTATATGGATATTCATAAAAATATTCTTTCACCACTCAAAAATCGTATTCATTCATAGCAACAAGATAAACCCGTCAATAGCCCTAAGATATGCCAATACGGCAGTGAAAACGCTGCTCACTGAATAACGAAATAAACAAGACAAAGTTTTTTAAAATGATACCATGTCATTCTACAGTCAATATCTGGGACTAAATATTGAATAAATATACAACCTTCTCATTGGTTTTACGTGTAGAGATGTCCCTTTTGAGACTGAGTGGTCATATATTGTCTTGGACAATCCGGTTGTGAAATACACGCACATTTGTGATGGCTGGGTACCTTCCAAAATAGATGTGCGTAATACCACACCTGTTGTTTATGGCGTTGTCACCCTTTTTAGTACAGTCTGTCTTGATTGACAATTCATTTATTCAGTAGGTGAGAGTATAAGCTTTCTAAAGATGTATAGCATGTCTCATTTTGCTTTTGGAATAGCGTTTTATAGATCAGCGTAACCAAAAATTTTCTTATCATTGCATTCACTCTGTGGTAGCAGACGTTAGTTAGTAGTGTAATAGTTTTTGTGATGCATGCAACAGTGATGGTCAGTGGAGGATACGCTAAAAAGAAAAACAAAAAACAGACCAAATACACAGAATCCTCGTCCGTTCCGTCAGCCAACGAAACATAACATAACAAAAACAAAACAGTACGACAACAACTGGCGCATATTACATTCACAACGGGACGCCGTCGCTGATCCACTGGGTCACTTGCTGTCCTCACTAGTTTTTCTTTAGATAATTTCTAGTTCTGGTTTTAGCAGCCCGACGGTGGAAACAGAAACGGTAACCGTTCCCACGAGTCCTGAGCAGCACGGAGCGGCCCTGGTAACGGTTCGGCCCTACGCTGGAAAAGCGGCTATAGTGAAATTTGGCAGACCTATTAGGGACTGTGAGAACATACGTCGCTGTTTAGGCTCCATTTTTCGCTGTCAGAAATGGATTTGCGTCCGTAGCAATGGTAACCGGAAACAAAGTATCCCTACATCCGGTTTTGTTCGCCATCTTGTGAAATAGGCCTATTGTATTTTATATAGAATAAAAAACACGTTTTCAACGTACAAAAATGCCAAGTTACTCACACATACAAGACATACACCGTCTATAACTCATTCATTCAGACTGCCAAAATCCAGGCCTGCCATTAAAAGTATTGACATCAAAATGACGCCAAGTTACGGTACTACAAACAATATAGGCTATCTTGCCTCACCAAAATTAAATAAGATGTATTCCAAAGCAATGCTACCCAATATTTCCTCAATTCTTTCAAGTCACTTAAGTTGTGGTTATTTCTGTGGGGAACCCTGAAACGTGCCAAACTCTCAGTGCTGTATAGGTATGGGGCATGCCCCTGCCAAGGCATAACTTGGCGGGATGGCATACCTGCCATCCCAATCACATTTCGCACCCCACACTAGATTTGAAAAGCTTTTTCACGTTATGTAGACTGGAATTTTCCACCTCTGTAATTTTGATTACCTCACAGTTTATTACCAATGTAATTTCCTCTATATTTTGGAGTAGTGCATCTCATTTTCCAGCTATTTGTGCATTTGTTAACTTGTTAATGCTTATTTCCTTTTCCCCCAGTTTGGAATGCTCAATCATGCTTACATTGCAATGCTCATTGCAACCTCCATTGTCAAATCGGGAATCTCATCACACTTCCGTTGACATGTCTGGCTACACAGACATGAGGTGGAAGAAGAGAGATCTTGTGCAGCTCAAGAGATTAATTTGCGGATGCCTAATTGATCATCCAACTGAAACCTTCCCATCCCAGGACCCATCCATGCATAGCGCCTTAACAGATACCAGACCATAGAGCCCATCCATACACTAGAACAGTCCCTTAACAGATACCAGACCATAGAGCCCATCCATACACTAGAACAGTACCTTAACAGATGCCAGACCAGGGGGCCCATCGATGCAGTAGAACAGTGCCTTAGCAGATAACAGACCATAGATCCCATCCATACACTCGAACAGTGCTTTAACAGATATCAGACCATGGAGCCCATCTATACACTAGAACAGTGTCTTAACAGATGTCAACCCATTGAGCCCATCCATACACTAGACCAGTGCCTTAGCAGATACCAGACACTAGTAGTATCTTAACAGAATAAGCCATAACCCAGTAGACTTTCATCTGTCTGTTTCAGGCTGTGATTCTGTCTGTCCTTTTAGTACCACACTTTTTATGTGCTTCCAGCAGTGAGCTTGATGATTTGATAGGTGTGTGCTTGTGCTGTCAAAATATTGTTTCTGTCCTTAGTAAGAAAGTCAAGGATTCAACTAAAGCAAAATAAAGAAGATATTGAATATCTATACCTCCACAAGATATTCAAACCCTACATGCCAGCCAGATCCCTCCGTTCTGCTACCTCAGGACACCTGGCACCTCCCCCTCTTCGCACCTGCACTTCCAGAACACGTCTCCTGTCTGTTCTGGCCCCACAATGGTGGAATGACCTCCCCGTGGAGGTCAGAACAGCTGAGACACTGACCCATTTCAAGCGACAACTGAAGACTCACCTCTTCAGGCTGCACCTCTCCCCATCCCTCCCTACCCCCCTGTAAATGACTGTAAGCTTAGGGTTGTAACTAGGCAGCCATTTCGTAGGTGACTTAGGTGCATTAACTGTCTTAACTACTGCTTGTATTTTTTCCATAGACTGCGTTGTTGCCGTTCTCATTGTGTTAGTGTTAATCAGTTTAAACCTTCAGGGTCCAAGTTGAACTATGCGGTTGTTCCCTGCACTTGGACCGGTACTTCTCTCTAGGGTTTTTGTCATACTTGTTCCTGGTTATGGTTATACACTTTGTTGTACATCGCTCTGGATAAGAGCATCTGCCAAATGCCTGTAATGTAATGTAATATTCAACTCACTTAAAAAGAGTGAGAGAAATTATGTTGGCAAATCCCCAGTACTAGCACCTGACATTTTCAGCAAATGCACAAAGGAAAGAGAAAAAATAATTAGAAAAACATTATTCCTACGGATAAATAAACCAAAATGAATGGCATAATAATCCTTGTGTGACTTGCAGGGCCACTCTTTATTAAAAAAAGATTCAAAACAGAAAATTAAAAACAGGCACTATCACTGAAAATTAATATTTCAAATCCCAATCCCAGAGGTTTATGGCTCTGTCCTGCAAAGCTTAATATGGTTCTGATTTTTGAAAAGGTCGTTACACAATTACTTATGTATGATTTTCCTGTTTCTTAAAACTGTTTTAGATTTTAGATCTTTTGGAAATTTTCCAGAGCTTTCCTTGGAGCTTTCCGTTCTCTCTGGACGAGGGCTCTTATATGGAAGTAGCTTGGTTAGTCTCTCTTTAGTCTTTGGAGGCCCATCTTAGATTAGGGACTCATAATTCCATGTAGGGCAGATACATTTGATTTCATACATTTCTGTTGTTGATGTGTAATCCTCTGTAATAACATGCTTCTGAGAGTTCCTGTTTGTGCTGGGAGGGGGGGGGGGGGGTGGCTGGAGAGGGAGAGTGTGCTTCTGGTGCCTCAGCTCCTATGAGTATTATTTGTAAACACATTCAACGGTTTGTCTTGTCTTTTTTCATATAGCATAGTGTTCTTTCTTTTCTGTATCTTGTAAATAAAATGATTGCCTTTTAACATTGTTAACTGTCTGTCCTCGTTTATTGTAGACTGTTCTACTGTGTTTCACGATAAACTGTTTTCCCTATGAGGTTTGTGGTTAATGGGGCACTCACTGGGCATATTGTTAGTTTCGCTAGCCGGATGTGCAGCAACTACGGGTGATATAACCGTTAGCTTCAGTGTCCATATTGATTCTAGTATAATTTCTTTAAATAATAGAGGGCTCCTGCACCAGGATAGATCAGCTCACTGACAGGATGGAATGTGCCTTAGTCAGGGCTCCCTGGGATGGCTGTTAGTCTCATATTTTACTGGTTAGAGTTGCTTTTTCATGGCACAGAAACAGGAACTGCATGATTCCTGGATAAGCAGTGAGTTTTCCTCCATGGATAGAAGGTATTACTGTCAGAGAGCGCTCACAGTGGATGAATGTCTGGAAGCAGCCTTGCTCCCTGGGGTGCAGGGTATTACTGCTCATTATTTCACATAAGCACACCTCAGCCAATGTGCAGATATGTGAACCCACATTCGTACATAAACATCAGGTTTACAGGGAACAGGTTACAGGTTCTGAAAATTAAGAGTCAGATAAACTTGTTTTCCTCCCTGTAGCAAAATCCAAACGGGATTGTGGTTTGTGTGATTTCCAGAACACTATAATCAGCTGATTTGACTCGTTATGTGGGAACAATCACTGTAGCACACAATGGCGCTGTGCTTCTGTCACCTAGAAACAAATGAACCAGGTTCTGCTTGTCCTGATTTGGCAAGCTACACACCTCTTCATTGTCTTTCTTGTTCACTATCTGCAGTTGTAATGTGCTTTATTTAATACAAAAACACGTTTTTCTCAGTTCAATTAGCAATGCCTTTCATTGTGTGCTGCAGCTTTCATAGCATGATAGATACAGAAGCTTAAGTGAAAAATTGCCAAGCTAACGCTAACAACCAGATGGCTTCAACAGCCCATCTCTGTTGCAAAAAACTCTTACGATTAAAATGGAAATTATATGCAAAGCAGTAGCCTACACTAAATCTAAACAAGGTAACTGAAAAAAATAATAAAGCATAAGTACAATTTAGCGAGGGGCATGGTGGTGCAGTCAGTAGCATTGTCGCCTCACAGCAAGGTCGTGGATTTGAATCTCAGCTTGGGGTCTTTTCGTGTAGAGTTTGCATGTTCTCCACGTGTCCACGTGGATTTCCTCCAGGTACTCCAGTTTCCTCCCACAGTCCTAAGACATGCAGGTAGGCTAATTGGAGACTGTAAATTTCCCATAGGTATGAGTGTGTGAGTGAATGGTGTGTGTGCGTATGAGTGTGTGAGTGAATGGTGTGTGTGTGCGTATGAGTGTGTGAGTGAATGGTGTGTGTGCGCGTATGAGTGTGTGAGTGAATGGTGTGTGTGTGCATATGAGTGTGTGAGTGAATGGTGTGTGTGTGCCCTGCGATACATTGGCGGCCTGTCCAGGGTGTATTCCTGCCTCTCGCTCAATGCATGCTGGGATAGGCTCCAGCACCCTCTGTGACCCTGACCAGGGTAAGTGAGTATAGTTAATGGATGGATGGATAATTTAATTAAATAAGCAAAATGATCTGCCAGTAGGCTAAGAAAAATATTTGATAAGAGCTAACACGACAAATATGATATTAAATTAAGCAAAACAATCTTACAACTCATAAAATCATAGTTATTATAATGCATTTATAATACCCATTATGTTATTATTGCCATAGCCATGGCAGCAATCTATTTTTTAAACTGTATCTTTGACAGCTGAGGCTCTGTTTGTCCACTGGCTTCTCCGGCTGAAGATTTTGAGTCTCTCATGAATGTTCTGCTAAGAATACATTGCAACTCAAAGATAAGGTACTGTCATTGTATTTTTTTTATTCAGATGGATATAAAATGATTTTATGTAATAACCACAGTAAAATAAAGTAATAGAATCTGTGTAAAGAAATTTTTGATGAAAGAAGTGTTCCAGGGGAAAATAGCAGAATAAGACTAAAGTCTAACGTCCAAAAAGCAAAAATGGGCATAAGGTAAAACAAACAAATGAAGATATTATGAAATTTATGATGAAAGTGTGTTTCATTAGAAAACAGAAAAATACACAAATAAGGTTTGTTTCACCTTATGTCCATTTTATGCTTTTTGAACATAAGACTATATATAGCCTTTTATGTCAAAAATGTTTTTAAAAATGCAAAAATTTTGACAAGGTCAGTTTTTGATGCAAATAAATAGGGAATCATGTTATTTTATCACACTAATACATGAATAAATTAATAAATAGAATTATGTTTTAAGAAAATTGTGATGAAAAATGTGTTAGAATGCAGGGTTTCCCCCAGAAAAGTTGTTAGGCCCGGTGGCAAGTAGCTATCTTTTGACGGGGGGTGGTGGCCCGGCGCAGGCCGGCGGCCAAGTGTCTTTTTTGATGGGGGTCCGGCGCGGGCCTGCGACAGAATGATGGCAGCATTAAGTTGGGCCCTATAGTTTCTGTGATAACAGAATCACAGACGGAATCGCGGAATTGAGAATTCAGCTTTGGAATGTTGGGCACATTTCAACAACAACAAAAGAAATTAAAATAAATAATATCAAAGTTTTTGCACTCCACAAAAAACTTGTATTCAAGTCCTGATTGGCTACTGAATCTTACAACAAGCCTTGGAATGCTAGGCACATTTAAATAGGATATGGGAATCGCGAACCGGTCCCAAATTGTCCTATTCATTGGAATCGCATGGCTCCGAGCTTATCGATTCCGCTTATCGAAGCCAGCATGTTTTTACGACAGCTGCGCATTGCAAAACAATGACGTAACGCCTTGGGGGAGGCACGCACGCAGGCGGCCTCTCTCAGGTGTTTGTTCTGGATGGCAGCTGTCACAACAAATTTGATCCGGGCTGCTAGCCTTGATACATTCTCTTGCAATAAAGATTCTAAGACAATTTCTAAGGCAATTGCTCTGGATTAATGGGTTATTTTCTAGCCTGAAACAAGATCGTATTACGAAATGACTACACATGTCATGTAACGTGCAAGTAGTTGGCTATCTCCCTGGATATGAAGTAAATGTTTTTACCAATAAATAATAATAATAATAATAATAATAATAATAATAAATGTGATTTTATCCATGGAAATAGCTATACAATAAGGCAAAACAAATGTCGTGTTTGCGATTGCCGTCGTAGATGTCAGAAGGAAATGTCACTGACAAAAAAAGAAGTTGGCTCTCTTTGCAGTGGTTTGGGCTGGAAACGAGCTGTAAGAGCGGGATATGCACAACACTGCCTACTTATTGGCTACTAAATCTTACAACAATGTACAGCCTTGGAATGCTGGGCACATTTCAACAACAACAAAACATCTATGTATCTGTGTTACTGACTGTTTGGCTAGCTAGCTAAGTTAGCTAAATGACCACGTTGTCGTGCACATCAATATCACCAAGCTAACATTATTAATAAACAAGTGAAGTTGTTATTTAGATGGCGATTAATACATCATGTAATGTTACAATGTATCGAACATTCCATTCATGCTACTAGTTTAACGTTACCGACACACTGCTTAAGTTACTATAAAAAGAATGTACTTACCGACGAGATGAAGTGATAACAGTTTGTAACAAGGTTAGTTAGCCTACTAAAGAAATGGTGCCTTGATAGTTGGAAGCATCAAGTGTTGAACGTCACTCTATGCACAATGGGGGGTAAAGAACAGACCTGCTGTTTTCCTATAGTGCTTTCACGTTTTAACCAACAGATGTCACTGGTGAGCTTTCCAACCAAGCCGCCCCACTGTAACTGTAGTTTAAAAAACATTAAAAATACGTTAAAAAATAAATTAAATAATAATCCCCGATGCTTAGGCCCGGCGGGGGGTCAATTTAGGCCCGGCGGCCCGCCGGGCTTGCAATACACTGGCGGAAACCTTGGAATGGAAAAAAGCCAAATACACCAAGACCAGTCTTATATCCTTTTTAAATTCAGTTTGGTAGGAAATCCTGTTCAGTCAACAACCACATGGAAATAAATAGAAATGTGCTTGAGAAAAATGTGTTTCTGGCAAAAACAGCTATATACATACAAAAACATTCAGAAATTTAAAAAATGCCATTTTTTCCCATTCAGATTGTCAGGTTCCACTCCGGGAATCTGGATTCCGACCGGGAGCCGGGAGTTTAACCTTATCAATGCCGCCAGGAGATGACTCAAACACAATGATGCCCAGGTGCAGAGAATGCTCAGGAGGCAGAGGGAAACAGTCAAACGGAGTTTTACTTGAGAAGGCAGCAAAAAATAGTGACACAAATGAAGCCTCACCTCACAGCCTCACTCGCAGCTAAATACGTTCTTGCCTAACACAGCCTGAGGGACAGTGGTTAAGCATCTAACAAACATATGTATGTGTGTGTATATATGCATACGTGTGTGTATGTATATTTATGTGTGTGTATGTATATGTATGTATATATATATATATATATATATATATATGTGTATGTATATATATATATGTGTGTGTATGTGCATATATATATATGTTTGTGTGTACGTATACGTATGAGTATATATATAATACTCTTATTGAGAAAATACTTTTTAAAATTAATTTAATTTAGTTAATTTAATAGATAAATATTATGTTACTGTCATTTATGCTGTTATTGTTGTTGCTGCTTGTTTTCTTTTTTCTTTATAATTATATATTCTTACTGTGGTTGATTATTGTTATCACTATGCTTTGGCAATATGTATTTTTAAATATGTCATGCCAATAAAGCAATTGAATTTGAAGCCCAAAAGAAAAGAAATCCTGACAAAAGGTTCAGTAGAACTGTAAACACTAACAGCAAAGTTAAAAAAAACAAAAACTTACAGGAACAAAAAAAGCTACTCGAGCAATGAGCAAGGCTCCTCACAAACAAGAACTCACTGGAAGACTGAGCTCCAAAGAACACAAACGTGGGGCTTAAGTGCACAGGATAGTTAAGCGCACGAGCAGACCATGGTGAAGTTGATTTCAAGTTGGATATTCCAGTTGGATATTCAATTTCCCCAACTCTACCCTACCTCAACCCGGGGTTCAGAGCTGCAATGCAACGGTCTTCACAACCGGCCGCTTAGTCAATGCAAATGGTCAGGGTTCGTCAGCAAATTACAGAGTACCGACACATGTTGCACAGCCTTTGCTTTGTCCATTTTCTTCTCGTGCTATTTTATATGAATTTTTCAAAGTTTGGAATTTCAACAGCTTTTTGGTCACATGACCTAGACACCCCAAATCCCTATTGGATTGCTCACTGAGTACTGACACATGTTGTACAGCCTTTGCTTTGTCCATTTTCATCTCATGCTATTTTATATGAATAATTCAAATTTTGGAAATTCAATAGCTTTTTTGCATGGCTGGAACTTTGGCTCACCCGCCTTTACGAAGGCAGCTGGAATTTTTTGTCTTGGGTTGGGCGGGCCGAGGATTGTGGGCGGGGAGTTGTTCGGGCGGCAGGGGGGGTATATGCGCCTGCATCCGAGAGAGTTGTGTGGTCCCCGAGGGGGCGGCGGTCTCCTCACTGGGCGGCCCAGTTGTCTGCCGTGGAGGCGGTGGGCGCGGGCTGATATCGCGGGCCTGGTGCTCACAGAAGGTGCTGCGAGCCAGCACCTTCTGTCCGCTGTGCGAACTCAGCCGGGTGGTGGCGCACGGACCTCTGCCTCCTCCTCGCAGCTTGGCCACCCAGTGGGAGCGGACAGCTGGCGGCAGCCACTCGGGTAGTGGGCTCACAGGAAGGTGGCAGCGCAGCCCTCTGCCCGCTGTGCCGAGACTCGGGCAGCTGGGGCTGGAGCCGCACGCTTGCTGCGTCCGTCCCCAGCTTTCTCCCTCATGGCGGCGGCAGCTCGCCGGAGGATGAGTGGGCCGCTCAGTGCTGGAGCCGTCGGGCCGCTCGGGAGCTCACTCTCGGCCTGCTGCGGTTCCCTGCCACACCGGGCTCATCGCCGCCCTCTCTGCAGTCCCCGCCTTTCACCGGCTCAGCTCCCCGATGGTCTCCTCAAGGTCCCTAATCTCTCTCCACAGAGCTCGCTCCATCCTACTTCTGACATCAATGTGGCACTCTTGACAAATGGAGGCAGAGACAGGAGTTGGAGTTTACGAGTCGCTCGCACATAGCTTCAGTTTATTTTACCAGTCCTGACAAAGACTATTGGTTTACTTCTGACGGTTACAGTAATTTAGGCACAACACATACACTGACTCACCCTGCTCGGAGTCTCCCCTTATATCGACGGGGCTATGCAAATAAGGTTTACAGCATAGCTCTAACTTTTTAGCCAACCGCTTTTTAGCCTGCCTCTACCCAGCTCCAAGCTGCGACACACACATGATGAGGGGCAAGGAACACAGGGGAAACTCAACAACTACAAGAGACGCTATACACAACAAAAATGTACAAGCACACGTAACACAGATATCTACACTTTTAACACACAAAAGCACACTAACTACACCTAGCTACACACAAGCATTTACATGGCGCCAGCAACGGCAATCGTAGCTAGCTGCCTAGCTAGCTTCCCCAGGGTCGCCACATAATAAATGAGCCCTGAAGGTTTAAAATGAAACATTGAGATTAGACTTTTTTAAAAAGCAGAAATATTGTCCCACAATGCTGTACAGTACCTAAATGTGTAATAATTAACTACTGTATGTATTCCTATACTCTGTACTCTCGTATGTTTTCTTGTATGGGGATGGGACGACATGAAAACTATTTTCAACCGTCCACCACATTTTGGCAATGTTCCAACACTCTCGTCATCACTGCTGCATGCATCACAAAAACTATTACACTACTAACTAACGCTAACATTACAGTGTGAAATATCCTCATTATAAAATACCACTAACCTATTTAAAGATACTCAATTTCAAAAATAACGTATGTAACCGAAATATTTTGAGCAGTAATACTTACATAGCAATGACGAAAGCTGTTTTCAATAGAGACAGAGACAGTAAATCAATCATATCTTTCACCAGAAAACGATGTCAGCTAGGTCTATCAGCAAACATATGGCTTAGCTATGTCCAGTCCTCAATAATAATACTATTTTCGAAGAAAATGACCACGTTTTGTTAGGTGCAGCGTCTTTTAGTGCTACCACAGAGCGTAAGTGAATGCGATAAGAAAAATTTCGGTTACGCTGACCTAAAAAAACGCTATTCCAAAAGCTAAATTAGACATAGTATACATCGTTAGAAAGCTCTCACCTACTGAATAAATGAATTGTCAATCAAGCCAGACCGTACTAAAAATGGCGACAACGCTGTAATCAACGTGTGGTATTACACCCAGCTATTTTGGAAGGTACCTAGGCATCACAAATCCGCTTATATTTCACAAACGGATTGTCCAAGACAATATGGCTGTGTCCCAAACCGCATACTTCCGTGCTCCGAGTTCGGTAGTGCGGAGCACAGATAGTACCCGGATGCGCACTCCGTTTGATCAAAATTTGAAGTGTCCATCCGTGCATGCTCCGACTGGGAAAAATCCCATAATTAATTTCGAGAAAAACTGTTAGAAGAAAACGACAATGGCGGATGACGGACGTCAGGTTGTTCCTCCTGAGGCCTTCTACAAATGTAAGTAATTTATCAACAGTTTGTATGCTAAAATTCTTAAAAATTTGAAAACATGTGGTACAGCACAATGGTAATACAGCCAGCTGAATAATGTGGCTAACCGGAGCTACCAATCTCCAGTTCGTTAACTAGCTATCTTGCTATCCATACAAAGGCAATAATAGTAGCGATTTAGCTAGACGGACGTGAATATTATTAAACTAATATTCATAATATTTATTACGAATTTATTCCCATGTGCTCTTACTTGCTACCTGGCTGGACATCGACCCACTTAGCTAGAATTACACTTTAAGAAAGTATTCTATATTACTGTTTTTTTTTGGTTCTACCATGTCAAAGTTTCAGCCTAAAACCGGTTAAAGTGGTACGCCTGTCATATGATACCACGAAAGACAACCCAGCACCACTCCATCATATTCAAGGGAGAATTCATAGTTAGTAAACAAGAAAACTGAAGTGAGCCTCACCCTTGTTCTTGGGTTTAGTAAACCGATTGTACAGGCAAAGATGTTATTATTGAGAAATCATTTAAAGTGCATGGAAGTAGGCCAGCACATGCGATATATATTGTGATTAACATTATTTCATTAACAGCACTTGAATGTATGTACATATGGATAATGTAAAATGTAGAATGACATTTGTTAAATGCCGCAATACTGAGCCCAAGATAAATTCCTCTAAGGGGACAATAAAGTATATCATATCATCACCTGGTTTTCCATATGTGACACAAGGGACAGGTGATGACACAAGATCCCTTTGGCGGAGGGACAATGAGGCCCTCTTCATGGGCAAAAGAAATCCCGCCAAGGGAGGATGGGAGTAAGTACTTATGAAATAAATATATAATTACAATCTGATTAGATAATTTGTTTGTTTTTTCTTATATCCGGAATTGTTTATGTTGCAGGCAGTTTCAGTAACACAGGCCTGCAAGGGCGGGTATCAGCTGCCCAAGCTAAGAAAAAATGGGAAAACCTGAAAAAAAAGTACAAGGTATGTATCTGTAATGTGTACATATGAAGTTTGACATGGTCAGTATTTCAAAAAGAGAATTTGTTTAAATCAATTTTGTGGATATAATGATGATCGATTTTTGTCATAATGTACGTTTGCTTGTTTACTTTATGTAGTTAATAAAATCTGAAAGACATTTGTGGTCAGTATACCATTGCTTGTCTCTTTAGGTGCTAAAGAACCCCCCCACAGGGGTCAGCACTGAAGGGGGTGAGACCACTGCTGCATCCTGGTGGTGGTTTGCCATGATGGATGAGGCAATCGGGGGGAGGCCGTCCATTACGCCTCCTGTCCCGATTGCCTCCGCCAGTGGTGAAGGGGATGCAGTGGTGGTCTCCCCTCAAAGCAGAAGGCAGGAGCGGGCAGGCAGCAGCAGGAAACTGAGGAACTCCGACCTGTTGGAGTTCCTCCAGAGGCAGGCTGAGGTGGAGGAGGAGAGAGAGAGGGAGGCACTAGAGAGGGAGAGGCAGAGGGAAGTGGAAGCCTTGCAGAGGGAGGAGAGGAGAGAAGCCCATGAGAGAGAGGAGAGGGAGTTTCTGGGCCACTTTCTGGCTGTGTTTGAGAAATATGCTAATAAATAATTATTTTAAGCAGCTGTGTTAGTTTTGTCATTATTAAAAGGCTAAATTACATACTATACTTGCTGTAAACCTCTGTCCTCATAGAAGTAATTTAATCTGTTTTTCATGTTACAAAAGTACAGCTTTTTATCAAATATCAGTGGTTTGCATGTCGTGGCAACCAAAAAAAAAGGTAAATTCTAGAAGTTTTTAATTTGCTAATTAACCCTCCTGTTATATTGCGGGTCAAATTGACCCTTTTTAAAGTTTGAAAATCTAGGAAAAATACTTAAAATTATTTTTTCAGTATGAAACTTCTTCTACTGGCCTTAATTAGTGTAATCAACATTTTAAATGAAAATGGTTCATTTCATGTATTTGCAAACCCCCCCTGTATGGGGATTGACCCGGGAACATTTTTGCTGTACCTAAAAAATGAACAGAACAGGAGGGTTAAAAGATGTGTAACTTCTGATAAGCAACAAGTATTTAAATGAACAGATTATCATACTTAATTGGTCACAATCGAGTGAACTGTTAAAAACAATTTAATTATTGTGAAGAGAGGGACATGGACATGGATGGAGAGATGGAACAACATTTACAAACAATAAGCTATATGGCAAAAAAGTATGTAGCAAATAATGCACTACAGGGAAGGTACTATAAAAAATTTAGAAAAAATAAGCAAATTGGAAAAAAAAAAAAAAAAAAAAAACACATTTTATACTACATCAGAGCGCCAATAAATGTGGTCTTGCAGACCACCAGGACACACATCTGGGGCCGACACCTCCTCCGCCAGTCTTGCCCTCAGGTGCTGTCCCGGCATCTCCCCCCTAAGGATGGGCACTGGGTCAGGGTCATTTTCTGACAGTGGTCTTCTGTCTTCCTCCAGGACATCGTCAGCAGCCAGGCAGACATTGTGAAGGATAGCGCAGGCTGCAATAACCTTCGGTGCAAATGAAGGGTGCACCTCTAGGGATGAAAAGAAGATGCTCCTCCATCTGGACTTCATCAGTCCAAAAGCTCGCTCAATTATGGAGCGAGCTTTGGAATGATGCCGGTTAAAGCGGGCCTCCACCGGCCCCTGGACAGGCTCCCTGTAGGGGGTTATGAGGTGGATTGGATCCTCCAAGCAGGGATACCCTCCATCACCAAGCAGCATGTATCCACGGGGAGGATACAGCTGCTGTACATATATGGGGCTGTTCCGCAGGACCCGTGAGTCATGAACCCCGGGAAACCCACAAAGACATCCACGAATTTCCCAGAGAAGTCACAGACAGCCTGCAGGATAATTGATGGAAAAAATTTCCTGTTGATATAGCACTGTCCAGTGACTCCTCCGGGTGGCTTCAATCGTATGTGGCACCCATCAATGGCTCCCACAGCCTTCCTGAACGCTGAATGTCCTGCCAGCCGACAGAACCCCTCTCCAATGGCTTCCAGGTCTCCGGTTTCAAGGAGGTGTATGACTCTCGGCAGGATGGAAATCAGGTCATCTGCAATGGCATGGACCATCCTGTGTACTCTGCTGCGTGGGACAGCAAACACCTCTGACACCACACGGTAGGATGTCCCACAGGCCAGCCAGTACACAAAGGTGAGGACATCTAGTTTGTAGCCCCAGCCATGGTCCCTCATGTTGGGGAGCATTCTCAAGAGACTCCGGATTGCCCGTCTGGACAAACGAAAGTCTGGCTGGAGATCCTGGTCCTCATCAAAAAATTTTGTGAGGATCGGGACACTGACATTAATCCTGCCATACCTTGCAAGGCTTTCTCCCTAGAGAGAAATTGACAAAGTAAATAAATACTTTACGTTACTTCAAGGGGTCTGTCTTCTTTTTGTTTAGTACTAACAGTGGTGCAGATTGGAAATTTAAATGATGTAATTCTTGAAATGATACATGAAGAGTTTGTATAAAAGTAAAGTGATAGAGTGAATGAGTAACGCAATATGTGAGGTCAATGTTAGTTTTTTTGTAAGTTTAAGTATATATAATGTGAACCAGTGTAGCTAGCTAGCTAGCTGGCTATATTGACTACCTACATCGGTGCTGGCAAGCGCAACCCTTCTCAGTAATGCTCGTCTCCTTGCTGCCGCTCTCCGGATAGCCTGCCTTCGTCGGTTCCCGTTTTCGACGATCAGTCGCTGTCTCCTCACCACAGCCAATCTTTTCCCCGTTTCATGTGCAATGTACACCCCATGAAAAGTAGCATGACCATCACGAACATAATGGGCTCCATTTCTGTCGCCTAACTTACTGCATACCCAGTTGTTCACGCGCTGGTAAACAGCGCGAAAATAATGAACACAACACATGATTGTTTACAGTGCAATTGCAACTTCATTATGGGGTAGATTGTTCACTGAAAAACGTCGCCATCCGGTTCTGTTCTGACATACGAACGCTAGCAAAAATGGAGAATTCAATTTAACCGATTAGCTATGCCGATTAAATGTTGCTGATAACTGGTTATATCAGAGTATTTCAGTAACACAGCCTACTTATACAGTACCAATTCAGCTAGCGAACTAACGAATTAACATTATTCTCCTCGGGTCTACCATCTAAATTTCTCCGATAGTTACAGCTAAGATTGTGTCCCGTCTTGTGTATTTCAGGTTAATTGAAAAAGGCTCGTCCCTACCAAGCGGCCAAAACCAGACTTCGTTTTTGAAGCTCATTTCCTGGTGTTGTAGTTCCTGGTTGCTCACTAGCGCCACTACGGATGGCTCCAGTATAGGTGTTTTCATATCCGGTTTCCATGCAAGTCTACGGTACAAATGCGATCAAAATACAAAGTCAATAATTTTTTCTCACAAGAACAAATGGTCATAATAGGTGTATTTTATTCGTCTTATGACTGTCCATGGGTCGATTTCATGATTTATTGCGTCATTTGGGCACAGTGCCAATATTTGTTCTGGACCAATGAGGTACAGTTTGCGTCACTTCCGGATTACTGCAGAGGACTGAGCTACAGTAGGGGCTACAATCTGTGGTCACTGGGGTGGGAGGTGGCGTCTCTTGGCCTTGACATTGCGGCTCCGACCACGGTCCACCTGTGCGAAGTCAGAAAATGCAGGCATCCCATTTTGTAGTGGTTTCATTATAGCGTGTGCTATTTACAGCTGCACTAGACGACCATAAAATAATCCTCCTCTGAAGTTTTCCGGTAGCCGAGTCATTTTTACTATTTCCTTTAGCCCACTTAACCAAATAATTAGTTGGCAGAAAGCGTAATCAGCAAACGCTTATTTGCTATATGTGGTAGTCCAGTAGCCTATGCTAAAACAGTTCGCAACTTCGGCTACCAAGCCATTTGACTAGCTAGCTAACCCTAACCGGCAAATATTCCATCTGTCAAACGTGTTTGACGGCTTGTCAGTCGTGTACATTCCGTAAATGTCTACCTGGGCTATGCTGCACGAATGTGACAAAGCTAGAAGCTAGCAAGAAAATAATAATAATTAGAAATTAAATGTACATTGTTTTTGTCTTTATGCAACAGGTGGAAAACTTGCTCTTCAAAGTTCGTTGTCATATTTACACGCCTGTAGAGTAGGTTATTAAAATACTTGGTAGATTTGTTAATCACCGCTGACGGTGTTAATTTTTATTCGGTAAAAAGTGACTTGCGAACGATCGGTCAGCTAGCGTCACCCAGCAAGTAAACACCACAAACGACGATGGAGTAGTAGCAGTTAATGGCTCATTAACTGACTGTGGCGAAAACCTACCACGATAACTTGCTTGGTTAACAGCAGGTCTGCCAGACAGTTATATGAAAATTAGCCTTGTCAAATCACCAGTAGTCTACACATCTCTGATTGATTGACCATCAGTGCAGTCGATGTTCTTCCCCTGTAGTTCATATTGCTAATGCGTGAGCTAACCACGGATAGCTTACCTAGCTCACTGGCAAGCTGATATGCTAGCTAAGCATATTCGTTTTGCCGAGAAACATAAATTGAAGATAACTGAACATAATTGTATTATTAATGTCATACATACAACGTGATTACATGACACAGTACAGTCACGGATGGAAATTAAACTCCGTAAACATTTGATCGTATATTTTAAAACATAACGGCAGACAGTCAGCTAGCCTCAAGTTCGTTCTGCAATCGTTCGTTCAGGTTGATGGGCTTTTCCGCACCGGACTGTCAATCACATTGCAAAAATCACAAGACCGCTTAACTCTATGGTTTTGGCTCCAAATCGAGAACATGGCCGCGCCCGCCATTGAGCTTCAAAACGTGTTTTACAGACCCACGGAGAGGCAATGGGTGACGTCACAGTAGCTTTGTCCATATTTTTTACAGTCTCTGATCCCAACACAAAATAGCCTAATAGTCTCTGCGGGAGAACGAACTAAGGCGTATTTTAGTAAAACTGCAGTGCAGTTGGGAGAAAAGCAAAGAAAATGTGCCTCGTAACGAGGAAGGCAAAAACGGCGTTTAAAGGAAAATAAAGAATAAAGCTAAGTGGCTAGTAGGACCGAAGTCTTACTACTAATCAAAACAAAAAGCTATATTCAAAATTCTATACCTTTTTCCTTACAACACTTTTCTCTAAAAGAGCTTTTTACTTACCGGCTTTCGTGTAACGTGAGTAGGCACTAAAGAGAAGAATAGATCTGCCGTGAATTTAAGCTCTCTAAATCAGGTGCTAACAATCGGTCGTAATCAAAAGCAATCACGGAGCGCCCTCAGGCGGTCCTGAAGATTACCACACTCAGTTACCTGAAACAGCACTCAGTTTGCTCAACAGGGATAGCCTACTGAGTAGCCGATTAGCACGAAACGGCGCCGCACAACAAACGAAATAAGGAACCATGACACTAAGGGCGTAACCATGGTATAGACATTGAGGGGGTCCAATTTTTAAAAGTGCATTTCCCACAATTCTATGATATTTATATATGAAAATTCGCACATTTAGAACATAGTTTTGAGGACTGCATTGACCATTTGATTTCACATTTAAAGGAATAGTCTGTTCTCTGAACTGTCCTGTATCATGCTTGCTTGCTTGCTAGCTAGCTAGTTAGCTAACGAGGGTAGCACAAGAAAACAGACAGTAATTGAGTAATACCTAAACATACTAGCATTTTAAAAGCCTTTTTTTTTTTTTTTTTTTTAGAAAAGTAGCTTTATTAAAAAGAACGTGGTAGTTAACTTGTCAGCTGTCAATTAGTCTACCTCACGCCTGCTATATCATGCTGATGCTGGGAGTATTTTGTGAAAGTTGCAGCCGGTGCAACAAGTACGTTGTAAACATTGCCGGGGCGCCGTCCATCCATAGGGGTGCCCCAAATGAGGGAATGAAAAAAAAAGCAAGATTTTAAAAACTTTTACAATTTTTTACTAATACTATTTTAATATTATTATTTATAAATGTAACGAAAAAAAGTCCACAACAACATAACGACATAGCCAATTAAATAGGCCCTATTTTCTTGGTTGTCCGCGGCATCACCCCCTCAACCTCCCGGCTCTTAGTTAGATTTACCAGATTGCGGGGGATGGGCGAGTTATCTGAACTAGAGTGACGCTGACCTTGAAACGTGATACGATTAAGATCAGTAGCCTAATTCAAATATATCATGTCAAAAAACCAAAGCCCTCTGGTGCCCAGGGAATAAAAAGAAGAGAAGAGGAGGAAAAACAGGAAAAAGACAGCGGTAATGTGATGAATGAATAGTTGATCTTTTGCATAGTAGTTACCGTTGGCGCAGAGTGTATAGCTTACTTTGGACGATAGTAACGTTCGCTAATTTAATAGCTAGAGTTAACATCAGTTACTCCCACCTTAAATTCATTAGGGAAATATTCAGGTGTTTGGGAATAACCTACAACATAATTTTGAGAAATACACTTTTTCTTTTAAGTGTGCTGCACGAACCAAAACTGTCGTCGGTAGTTCTATTTGCTCCGTTGTTAAGCAAAAACCTCTGGTCGTTAATTCTATGAAACCAACGATTCTATCAAGAAAAAACAATTCCTTCTTGTTTTATACCATAGTACAATTAGCACCAATTTTGGTCATTTTTGTCATTAGCCTACATTATTTAAGAAAGCTACATGAAACCATAACTCTATCAAATTAATCTCCCTACCTCTGTCTTGCTGTCTCGCAGTGTAGATATTGCACTCTGACACTCTGAAACCGGGTTTGAATGCCAGTTAGCTTTATGATAGGTTCGCCGTCACTTGTCACCTAGCCAATATTAAAATTCTGGGTTTTAGGTCAGAATGGTCTCACAGCATGCTTGTTATCCCGGCTAGCTATATAGCTAACTATTGTATTGTATTCAAAATAGCGGTTACTACAAACGGAATCGTTCACAAAGATACGGATGAAAAGCCATGAGTTAAATATGGAACGCATATTCTACTGTCCAAATAAGGGAGGATTCACTATTTTGCGGGATGGTTGGCATCCCTAAATGAAGCCAGTAATTACAACCTTGATTCAGCATTGCCATCTATTGCGAAATTGGACATTGAAAAGGGGAGGAGACGTAACAAAAATTCAAAATCGAAAGAATAATGTTGCTGTTTTAACTGCTTTAGAATTCTGGATTTTGTAGCGCATTGATTTTACAACTGTTAAAATGCCGAGGTGTCCCTTTACTGAGAAATAATGCCCACCCTTGGACCAATCAGAATCGAGTATTGAGCCAAGCCGTTGTTTAAGTCTAGTTAGCCAACGTTAGCCCTGCTTGTAATAGTCAATCTCATAAAAAACACGTTTTCAACGTACAAAAATGCCAAGTTACTCACACATACAAGACATACACCGTCTATAACTCATTCATTCAGATTGCCAAAATCCAGGCCTGCCATTAAAAGTATTGATATCAAAATGACGCCAAGTTACGGTACTACAAACAGTATAGGTGATCTTGCCTCACCAAAATTAAATAAGATGTATTCCAAAGCAATGCTACCCAATATTTCCTCAATTCTTTCAAGTCACTTGGCCCTGTGTTCTGTAATCTTACCATTTTACAATGGCATGCAAACTTTGTGTCAGATCAAAGTGTGAAATATTTCGAATTGCCTCATGGAACACATTGAAATTCATGTAGAAAACTGCTGGTCAGTAACTACAGGAAGCATATTTCTCCAGAAAACAGACATTTATACCAAGAAACATACAATCATTCACGCAACAGAAAGGCTGGGCAGCGAAATACATACATACCAATACAAATTGGACATATAGATGCCTGTTCAATCATCTTGACTGTGAGAAAGCCATCCACACATATGTTTGGCCTGTCCATGTACTGCATGCTTATACACACAGGGCCAAGTGACTTGAAAGAATTGAGGAAATATTGGGTAGCATTGCTTTGGAATACATCTTATTTAATTTTGGTGAGGCAAGATAGCCTATATTGTTTGTAGTACCGTAACTTGGCGTCATTTTGATATCAATACTTTTAATGGCAGGCCTGCATTTTGGCAGTCTGAATGAATGAGTTATAGATGGTGTATGTCTTGTATGTATGAGTAACATGGCATTTTTGTATGTTGAAAACGTGTTTTTTTTATGAGATATCATTTCTTTTTGCAAAGCGTGTTATTATGAGAGTGAGAAATGTGAAGTGACCCTGTAAGAAACGGTTGCGGAATATGGCTATCCTTGTGTGAATTTGTACAGTCTGATGAGCGTGTACCGTTTAGCAGTTTTGGTTTGCTATATATGTAAAAAAGTGGCTGTGACAAAGGGTGTGGTGGCGTAAGTTAAAACGCATCAGAAACGCAGGTGAAATATGGCCAGTGTATGTACTCACGGATTTGATGACCATCCAACGAGCTTTGACTGACAAAAGAATCAGCAAGCCCGTAGAATTAGAGCTCCCTAGGTCGCAACTTGTGTATCCTTCTGTCCTGCTCCGTTGTCTGTTATTTTGTGGAGATGCACTTTTAGTGTTTGTATGGTTTATAAGGCATTTTGATAGGCTTATCTGCAGGTATGAATCCTCTTCGCTGTTTTGCTAAGCTAGAACCGGAAAACTTGATAGTGGAGAATAGGAGCAGACTCGTATGTCCCAGCAGGCTTTGCATATGAGAAAATAACAAGCGTGAGATAAATTAGGAGAAGTGATGAAATTGCGTAGTTGGAACAATATGTTTTTAGGAGAATGGGCATGTAGGTGAAGGTTGATATGATCACAGACTATAGTGCGAAGTAAATGAAGTGACCATGAGCGACCTTAGTTTCCTTATCGAACGGTTTAGGCCTATATAACAGTCTGTATACAACATGCGTCGTTAAAGTGGAGGGTTAAGTAACGTGTGAAATCTATTGCACTGATGTGCTTTTCTTATGTTCAGTAGTAGTAGTTATAATTATGAGTGAGTCATGATTTTAAATGTAATGTTTTAATGGGGAGTTGCAGAACGTACATACGTAGTAATTGTTTGTATGTGGCTAGATAGAGAACAGGGCGAGGTAACATGAATGTAGAAACGTGGTGTTTGCTGATAAGAAGGTTTTGTACGGTAGCCAAGTGAAGAAATATAGTTAGTAGAAATGGCACAGTGGTGAACCGGTGTAACTTTTTAATGAAAGGAATACATTTGCCGTCATGAAATGCATATGGGTGGCTGTGAGTGAGTTTTGGTAAAGCAAATATAAGCATAAGAAAACGTTAGTGTAAAAGAGGAAATTATCTGCATGAGGGCGAGGCGGGATTCAATCCTTCAACCGGAGGTTTACCAGTCTGTGACTTTGTTATTGCAGCACCATGACGTAGCTATGCAATGCGTGAAATATCATTAGCAAACCTGTCCGTGGTTTTAAAGAAGAACACAGGCCAGTAAGCACAGAAGAGCTCCCGTTGAATCCATATGGCTTTGCAATATTGTAGCTGGTTAATAACTGAACGTGCAGATGGTACGTCATAATGCAGTGTATACGTTCGGTGAACGGCGGGTAGATATGGTGCAAAAGCAATAATTGAGAAGTAGTAGACAATTATTACTGAGGGTAAAAGCAGGTTAAAGAAACATGTTCCTAGCTGGGCTTGAACCTAGAACCCCATGTTCCCAAGATTGGGACCGTGCCCACTAGGCCACAGGCAAACTAGCTGTTTAAACTGGAAATGTTTCAGAGTAAAAAGGTATGGGTATTTTGCGTGTGTATATGAGTTTTTGATTGGGCCGTGTAGGTGAAGATTTGGCTGGTGTCGGTAAAATGTCCAATGGGGAGACATGTTGTTAGTGGGATAGGCGGCAGGAAAAATAAGAATGAGAAGAAGAAGAAGAAGAAGGAGGAGGAGAAGAAGGAGATAGGTATGGGGCATGCCCCCGCCAAGGCATAACTTGGCGGGATGGCATACCTGCCATCCCAATTAAAATGCTTTTCGTTTTCCATCGCCTTTTGTAATTTATAGTTGTAATTTTCATTATTGATTAGTCTTATATGTATATGTGGAATTGGCTGCGATGCAAGGAGCACCAGCTAAAGTCTTGCTGAGGGCACCAAATTGGTCAGGGCTGGTTCTGGGTGATGTGGAACGTTCCAGAGTCTTCATGGGGATGGAGTCTGAGAGCTCACACAGACAGATAGGAGATCATGTTTATGTAAGAACCACAGTGAAATAAATGAACAGAAATGTGTTTCAAGAACTCTATGAAAACAAAGGTGTTTCAGTGGAAAATTACAAAATGCATAACAATATAGTCTAATTGCTAAAAGTAGCTAAAAAAAATAGCACATTTGAAAATGTTATTTTTTTTATTCAGATGGAAAGAAAATTATTTTCAATTAAAAAGAATTTACTGTCCATCTAAATGAAAAATTAACAATGACATTTTTGCATGTTTGTTTTCTTTTTGGACATAAGTGTCCTCTCACATATTTTGCTCATTTTCAGCTGAAACATGTATTTCATCATAAATTTTGTCAAAGCCATATTAATGCACTTATTTCATCCTGGTTGTTAAATAAAAATTACTTCCCATCCATCAGATTTAACAAATGACCATTTTTTTTTTGCTTTATTGTCACTTTTGGACATAAAACTATAGTTTTATTTCATCCTTCCTCATCGCCAGTGCGTAGTACTGGATGAGCGCCTGAGGCAGTGCGTAGTACTGGATGAGCGTCTGAGGCAGTGCGTAGTACTGGATGAGCGTCTGAGGCAGTGCGTAGTACTGGATGAGCGTCTGAGGCAGTGCGTAGACCTGGATGAGCTCCTGAGGCAGTGCGTAGTACTGGATGACCTCCTGAGGCAGTGCGTAGTACTGGATGACCTCCCGAGGCAGTGCGTAATACTGGATGACCTCCTGAGGCAGTGCGTAGTACTGGATGACCTCCTGAGGCAGTGCGTAATACTGGATGACCGTCTGAGGCAGTGCGTAGTACTGGATGAGGCCTGAGACAGTGCGTAGTACTGGATGAGGCCTGAGACAGTGTGTAGTGACCGCCTGAGGCAGTGCGTAGTATTGGATGACCGCCTGAGGCAGTGCGTAGTACTGGATGACCTCCTGAGGCAGTGCGTAGTACTGGATGACCGCCTGAGGCAGTGCGTAGTACTGGATGACCTCCTGAGGCAGTGCGTAGTACTGGATGACCTCCTGAGGCAGTGCGTAGTACTGGATGACCTCCTGAGGCAGTGCGTAGTACTGGATGAGGCCTGAGACAGTGTGTAGTGACCGCCTGAGGCAGTGCATAGTACTGGATGAGCGTCTAAGGTAGTGCGTAGTACTGGATGACCTCCTGAGGCAGTGCGTAGTACTGGATGACCTCCCGAGGCAGTGTGTAGTACTGGATGACCTCCTGAGGCAGTGCGTAGTACTGGATGACCTCCTGAGGCAGTGCGTAGTACTGGATGACCGCCTGAGGCAGTGCGTAATACTGGATGACCTCCAGAGGCAGTGCGTAGTACTGGATGACCATCTGAGGCAGTGCGTAGTGACCGCCAGAGGCAGTGCGTAGTACTGGATGAGCATCTGAGGCAGTGCGTAGTACTGGATGACCGCCTGAGGCAGTGCGTAGTACTGGATGACCGTCTGAGGCAGTGCGTAATATGGATGAGCGCCTGAGGCAGTGCGTAATATGGATGAGTGCCTGAGGCAGTGCGTAGTACTGGATGACCGTCTGAGGCAGTGCGTAGTGACCGACAGAGGCAGTGCGTAGTACTGGATGAGCACCTGAGGCAGTGCGTAGTACTGGATGACCGCCTGAGGCAGTGCGTAATATGGATGAGTGCCTGAGGCAGTGCGTAATATGGATGAGTGCCTGAGGCAGTGCGTAATATGGATGAGTGCCTGAGGCAGTGCGTAATATGGATGAGTGCCTGAGGCAGTGCGTAATATGGATGAGTGCCTGAGGCACTGCGTAATACTGGCTCAGCAAACAAACGGAGGGAGGCAGCGACACTAACTTTTAAAACCTTTAAAAAGTGTGAGGCGATGACCGTCAGGCCACGGCACATGTGGTGCCCAGGGGCAGTCCCCTCAATGCTGCCCATGAGGTGGCAGCACTCCTGGTAGAGCGGCTTTTCACCCTGGCAAACGGAGAAAGATTTCCCATTCCATGTCCATGGTGAAATCACATTCACAATCTAGCGGGACAGACATTGCTTACATAGAGCATAACCTTTCTGTCTGCTGAATAGGCACAGTCACTTCAGCATAGGTCTTCAGAACCAATTCTGGGCAACACAAATTCTCACTCCCATCCCCCTCACTCTGAGGAGAACCAAATTTTTTAGTTGTGAATGAGTGAGCACTTCAGGGATAAATGCTATGTTTGGCCAAAGCGTGACCCCACAACCATCTGGGCTCCATCTCAAACCCAGCTCACTGACTGACAGGGCATGGAGCTCGCTCACACGCTTCTCTGATGTAATCGCCAGGAGAAAGGCCCAAGTGGACGAGAGCTGAGGTAGTTTGCCTGTGAGGCGCTGGAACATGATATCGGGCGAAACACTGCCCGCTCTGAAGAGAGGGGGGGCACAGGGTGGCTGGAACATGACATAGGGCAAAAAAGAGGGGGGCACAGGATGTCATCTGTCAGTGATAGACAGGGTCAGTGAGCACTTCTCGAAGTTCATAGAATCTCAGTTACATTCTTAACTCTTGTTATGAATTTAGCTCATCATAATAAATATCAGATTAATTTTCTCATTTATTTCACCATGGTTCTTCAATAAAGATGATTTCACAACAAAATTCATGAAAAACATGTAATATTTTAGCACTGTCGCACTGTCGCCTCACAGCATGTTTGTGGGTTCAAAACTCGGCTGTGTGGAGTTTGCATGTTCTCCCCGTGTCCATGTGGGTTTCCTCCGAGTACTCTGGTTTCCTCCCACAGTCCGAAGACATGCAGGTAGGCTGATTGAAGACTCTACATTGCTCACAAGTGAGTGTGTGAGTGAATGGTGTGTATGCCCTGTGATAGATTGGCGGCCTGTCCAGGGTGTATTCCTGCCTCTCGCTCCAGCACCCCCCGCGACCCTGCTCAGGATAAGTGGGTATAGATAATGGATGGAGGGATGGATGTAAGACTATCATCTGATGTATTTTTGTGATTTTCTACTGAAATCATTTTTAAATCGTAAACATCTTAAAACTCATTTTATTTAATTTATTTCACCTTAGTCCTGCCTATTCAAATGAAGAAAAAAAACATAATTGCATTTTTTTGGCATTGTTGTCACTTTTTGAACATGAGACTGGAAAATCATATTAGTGCACATGTTTTACCCTGGTTATTCAATACAAATGATTTCCAGTCCATTAAAGAAGGTGACGTTTCTTTCTTTTTTATTTATTTATTTATTTATTTTAGCTACAGTACATGTATGTGCTGTAACAGCGCAGAGTACAGCACTCCAAAGTTACAGTAGAGAGCAGTATGAAAATTACCTACCTATTTTCCTCTTCCGGATTATAGAGGCTACTGTGAAGCGGCTCAGATTCGGCTGCACTCTTTGCCCAGCTTCCCTCATTGACATCCCATGGAGACGGACATAGTCAACTAGAGTTGCATGAATCTCATCAGAAACTGTTTGTCTCCTAGCCCTTGCCCTTCCTCTTCCTCCTCTCCTGTGTCCTCTTCCTCTACCATTGTGGATCCATTGTTCCAAAACAAGTAAACTGACCATTGGCCCTTTTATCTATATATCCTGAGGTTCTGATTGGTGTATGAACAATTTTGACTCTTTTCACAAAAAGTTCAACAAATCTGAATCATGTGTGAAAACGGGAATAGTGTTTATAGTTTTGGGAAATGGGTCTGTCTTTTGGTAGACGGCGTCATGGTTTGGGATGTTTAGTTAATAGGCCCAGTTATAGTGTGTAAGCGATCGAGAAAAACTGTAAATAAAAATGATTTCCCACTCATTTGAAGACATTATTAAAATAACATGATTTCCTGCCTATCTGAATCAAAAAATAATTTAATAATTCTTTTTGAATTTGTTCACTTTGTGGACATAAGACCAACGTTTTTTTTGTTTTGTTTGTTTTGTTTTTTTTTCCACTGCAACACATTTTTCATCAAATTTTGTAAAGCACATTTCTATTAATTTATTTCAGCGTGGTTGTTAAATGAATATGAGTCAAAACATGGCATTTTAAAAATGTTTGTTTTTCTGTTTTTGAAAATGTGATGATGGTCTTACACATTTTGATGTTAGGCACTCAAACACATTTCAGCATAGTTTTATTAAAACACGAGAACCTTTTTATTAACACCTTTCCTTACTATTGACTTTTTTTTTGCCATTTAGTGAGTACATTTTGGTGTTTTTCAGAAATAACCAAAAACTGTTGTAATGTAGGTAACTAACTCATTTAATTCATTCCAAAGTAAAATGAAAGGACAAAAACCGATTTAATCCAGCTTCTCTTAAACTTGTCCTACTATACTTTGAAATAATTTTCATTCATGAGCCGTGCATGCTAACTCAAATTCTGAAGACAGAGACTTTTTAAAGACTAGCAATTAATATCTTATACATGTATTTATACTTGATGTTTGTCTGATTCATCTTTTTTTTTTGATTCATCAGTTCATTTATGCATTTGGATTCATTTTGGTAAACGGAATATTTGACGCTTTTAGTTCTCATAAACACTATCACCCATTTAGAAAAAGAAATCATAAAAAATAAAATGCCGAATCTACCCGTAAAAGCCATTCTCCTTTGTTGGCTCTGTGAGCCCTCTAGTGGCGAAGATTTTGTAAGTCATGACAAGAATGAACAAGACTGATAGATCGGGAAGAGATCCATGCATCCATTATCTATACCTGTTTATCCTGGTCATATCCCAGCATGCATTGGGCAAGTTGGGAAGTGATGCATGCGATTTCATTATATAAGAGATACATATATAAAAGCGGCCAAACTGTTCACAAATAAGTTTGTTATTTATGTCTCCACACTCCAAACACACATGCATGCACGCACACACACGTGCAAAACACAAAAAGCAGGAATCTAATCAAGGGAAAAAGAAAGTTTATTTTTTTCCTTTTTACAAAACATTTCAAATGTAACCTAACCTCAATAATTTAAATCTAATATACATCTGCAAGCAGCGAATATTCAACTTAAAATGAATCCTGAACTCTTTGCTACAGTTTCAAACAGCAGAATATGCATAAACATGGACAGAAAGGGGATTATGTTCCTTTTTTTGCAGCTCCAGTACAGATAAAAGAAGATAAATGGTAGTAAAGTTAATGAAGTGACAAATCTGTTAAAACATTATTTTGTAGCTCAAGCCTTAAATAGCAGAGGGAAGATTATTGCACACTCTGAAGTTATTTTGTTGGTTTTCCAGTGTAAATCTGGATGGTAGGAATGATTATGTGATGCTATGAATTTGGACAACGGATGAGTGAGAGGTAATAAGCAGTGTTCAGAGGGTTAAAATATCAGCCTTATGCTGCATCTTTGCAATGTACAGCTGCTTAGAAATATAATGCAGAATTTCCTTGCAACAGCGATGACTTTAGACATTCAGTAGGTAGTGAGATTACCTTGATACTCTGCCTCACAAATAATGATGCTGCATTATCAACAACACAATACTGCTAAGAAAAACTTATCAAATACAAATGATTTTAATGGAATAAAATGAGCGAAACACCAGTCAATAATAGTAGCATCTGTAGTGTTATCTTAGTACCCATAATAACAATAATAATAATAAAAATAATAATAACACAATAAAATGCTACACATACACAGCCCAAGAGCATTGTTTTTTTTTCACTGACTTATTCATTGACTACTGTATTAGAACATTCCATACAAGCTTTTTAGTTACAATCTAACTAAATTATCAAAAACTAAACTAAAATAAATCCTTTAAATAATTTTGAATTAAAACGCAAAGCTGTGCAAAATATCAAATGACATAACTATTGCAGAATATGAACTGTTAAATTAAATATGCATTCCCCATAATCCTCAACATAATATGAGCCAACTAAAAGCAAAAATATAAAGACATTTTAGCATAAATATTTGTGACTGGCCTGTTTCATTCTTCCACGTGAGGTTAAGTAATAAATAAATGTGTCTGGCTGACAGCTGCTGATCATATTCAACACAAGTCAACGTGCTAACAGAGAAATCTCTAAATCTCTTCCAGCTAGGTACACAGGTTACACAGCAAAAACCGATTCTTCACTCACATTATCCAGTGACTAACCCTAACCCTAACCCTAACCCTAACCTCCTCATGAGTTTATGCTGATGATACAGCATGCTCATGTTCCTTCTGCTTGCAGTGCTAATGGCCAGTATACAGTGTCACTGCATTGTAGCTCCACACCTGTAGCATCTAGCATTGACATTTCAGCATCTTCAGCTGCCAGCCAGTTAAAATCAGGTTGCCTTTGGCTCGGTGTATGGTTGCATGCATTCGGATGCATGGAAAAAACCTACTTAAAAACAAAAAAGAAAGAAAGCATCCTTGAGCATTACGATGTAGAAGTGTTATTAACAAGCACACTTTAAAATGATGCCGTTTCTCAAAGTCAGCTTAAAAAGACTGCATTGCTTAATCTGTGTTGTTGAAAGATTTACATTCAACTTAAGTGATAGTGCCAAACAAATTTTTGACTCAAATGCGGTTGAGGCCTAGATACATAACATAACGTGTTTCCAAACACTACACAGCCTCAGGAAGCACTGCAACCGCAAGTGAGCACGCAGGTTTTTTGGGGACTCGGTTAAACGAGGGTTCGGTTTTCAGGGGGCTCGGTCTTTCCGATATACGGATCACCATTTCCGGGGGAGTGGCCAAGGGCTACAATAACTAACATTGTCAATAACTACGGCAACAAATCAAAACCCAACAGAGACTAAAATAACCTAAAAGCAAACAGTGAACGGAAGGACTGTGGAAAGAACAAGGCTCATGTATGTGATTATAAACAGCGCCCGTTCCCCTCGTCTCTTAGAAACAGCTTGTGATTCCAGCAGAGGGGGGAATGCACTGTTCTGACGTAATTACAGTTATATATGAAATATGGAATATACAGAAGTAGCATGGTAAAGTTGATTTACAAAGTTTGCACTTTGTAAACGTAGATAATTACACTGCAATAAGGGACATAATAACGTGCATGTTCTGGATATTGGCACAAACATATTAAATGCAGAACATTTCCTTTATTGAAAGCAAAATTATTTCAAGCTGTTTATAATCACATAATCTGACCAAAAGGGGAAAATCTAATCTGTTTTGTAACTTGTTTTAAATCCAGAAATACCATGGATTTGCTGAAGCAAACATGATGGCCTTTTGAACAAAAACCAAAGAAAAAGAGAAAGAAACAATCATGTGTAAGAGGAAGGCAGACCGGGTTCTGGTGTCTGCCACTGGCCAGAACCCTAGAACATTCCACGGCCCTAAAAAATCTGTTTCAGCCCCAACACAATTCTGCATTCAGGACAGCTCTCATGTGGAATGCTGGGTAAATGGTCCGAAGGCCATTTGAAGCGTAGAGTCAGACTGTGTGTTTATTCAGTGTGCCACAGGTGAAAGTGTAAAAAAAATGTACAAGGGCATTTTTGAGCTTCTGCATATGAATGAATGCATGCAGACAGAAAGCCCAGGCCTTTGTGGATTCATGGAGAAAGAATGCACAAAAGGAGGAAATTTATAAAGTCGGTGTGCGAGAGCCTCGTATAACTGCAGTGGAGTGCTTGCATACTCGCTGCAGAAAGATGTGACAGACACTTGGAAGAGGAGCCATTCTCAAGTTCAGTATTTTCATAAGTCCACTGCACAGATTTGGTCTAAAGCACCTAAATGCACACAGCAGAAACTACATCGGATAACTTTCGTTCCTCAACAAATTCAGTGCTGTGCGAAAGTTGCATCTGTAATTCTTATTTTATTACAAAATTCCACAGGTATTGCTTTCAGTCCAAATTTCATACGTTTTCATATAACTTTCAAGTTAATTTCGTGAAACCTGAAAAATGAATGCCAATTCAAGTCTGTTTGGGCATCGTCATGGCACCTCATGTAGATACACATGGGGGACAAGCTAGTACGTGGCACCTGAGCTTAAAGTGACACGGCCCATAGTCTTAAAAATCCATATGCATTTTTCAAAAAATCTATTTTTTTATCATGCATTTTCCCCCATGCCACCGTAAAGGCTTTTAAATGATTTTCCTTGGACTGCCCAAAGTACACAAGACACAGAAATGAAAAAAATAATGAATGAGAGTGAAGTTTATGGTTGTGCAGAGCGCCTTTTTGAAACATGTACGGTACTAGAGTGTCAAAAAAATGACATTGTTCTTTGAAGCAATGGGTAGTAGGACTGGAGCTATTAATTTACCAACAGGGAAGTGGAACAGGAAGACTGAACAGGAATATTTAAATGAGTATACAGTATAGTATATAAATGGGTTATAATCACTTAAAATGCAGGGTAGGCCAAATACAGAGAGAGAAAGAGAAAACAAACTAGGTGCAATGCCATTGGCTTAAAAGGGTCATGTGATGCAGTGAAGGATTATGGGTAGAATTTAGAGTGCGCCCATTCCAGTCAACTCAGATGTTGTCCTTGAACATCGAGGGAGGGAGGTGGTGGGGGAGGCAAAAGGAAAGGGCAGAAATCTAAAAGAATGGTTCTGAAAGCATTTGACACTTCCGTACGACATGACATGCTCTGCAGTTCTTCACTGCTTTCTCTCCACGTTTTGCCAGAGCTTTGTAATCAGGACAGATTCACTAATTAATTCGGGCTGACAACTATAAAAACTTTCCAACTATAAATACTCTCCAAACTTTTTTTTTCTTTGATAGAAGCATTTAGCAAAACAAGTCTCCAGACCAGAACGAAAGTTAAATAAGCAAAGGTAACATTTCATTTCATAAAAAAAAGAAGAAAAAAAAACAGAAAACAATCCAACTTGGTATATGTATGTCTGAGCTTTTTGGACTGAGACTACTTCCTCCTTGCCTTCTTGTATTAAAACTACTGCCTCTATCATTAAGAGGGACACTATGGCAACATCCCTATATAGGTGCATCACATCACACCTGTTTCCTAGCCAACAGCATTGCCTAGTAGCAATCAGATGCAATTACATTTTTATACGTTTTTTTAAAGAAATTTTACATTTTTTTGTACATTATTTTTTGTTTCTTTTTTATATGTTATTTTCTTGGCAAAGGCCAAGGGACTTAACAACCCTACTCAGCAATACAAGCAAACAGGAGTCAAAGAATAACACAGCTGGATCCTAAGAGTTTGGCATGCGGAAATACTAAACTAAAGCACTACAAGAACAAAACGAAACGACATCATTTTGTCTCCATTTTAGCAGCTGCCTCCTCACACCAGGAGGACAGCTGCTGGAGGTTGATTGTCAGGTGGACAGATAACTGGGTGTGGTTAAGTGGGCATGGTTAACTGGGCCAGGACGGATGAGAGGTGCAGGATGGGTCCGAGGGAGGGGCCTGCTGAAAGCTGCAGATGATGGAGTCGGTTTGGGGCTTCAGGATGTAGACATGGACGAGGGGTCACTCCACATGGCTGCTACATCTCTGAACCTGAGCAGCCAATGAGAGTAAAGCAACATCCGTTAGACTACATCGCTGAACCTGGCCAGCCAATGAGAGTAAAGCAACATATGTTAGACTACATAGCTGAACCTGGCCTGCTAATGAGAGTAAAGCAACATCCTTTAGTCTACATCTCTGAACCTGGCCAGCCAATGAGAGTAAAGCAACATCCGTTAGTTTACAATCTCTGAACCAGTCCAGCCAATGAGAGTAAAGCAACATCCGTTAGTTTACACCTCTGAACCTGGCCAGCCAATGAGAGTAAAGCAACACTTTTAGTCTACATCTCTGAACCTGGCCAGCCAATGACAGAAAGCAACGTTTGTTAGTCTACATCTCTGAACCTGGCCAGCCAATGACAGGAAAGCAACATTTGTTAGTCTACATCTCTGGACCTGGCCAGCCAATGAGAGTAAAGCAACATCCGTTAGTCTACATCTCTGAACCTGGCCAGCCAATGACAGAAAAGCAACATTTTTTAGTCTATATCTCTGAACCTGGCCAGCCAATGACAGTAAAGCAACATCCATTAGTCTACATCTCTCAACCTGCCTGGTTAATGTTTATCGATGACAGCCCAGCTGTTATATTCTAAAGCTCCTGACAGGATTTTAAAACTCCAGTATATTTAGGCTGGGGTTCTTACTTTGAGTTGGAATGAACTGTGACTGTTGGGTACATTCTTCACAAACACGGTCTGGTGAGTTTGTAATAGAAACGGGTGAACACTTAAATATTATTTATTTAATTCCATTCCATTCTGATTTCATTGGGTAGTGCTCAGTGGCGGTTCATGAATGCGGGGCGCCGCCCCCCTAAATGCGAAATAATTATAAAATAAAAATTGTTTACTCGTACAATGCGCCTGGTAGTCTATCAGCGCCTGTCAGCATTTATTAAAAATTGGTTCCAAAATCAAATTGTATTTGGTTAATTTCTGTCTGAATACATATACTTCCTGGGTGTAGGGCGCTGGCCAAATGAGTGTGTATCTAAGTTCTTCAACTTTTGGCAAGCAGGTGACCTGAGGCTGCTCTCTAATTGGTTGCTTCAGATTTTCCACAGGGCGCAGCTCCAGACACTCCCACTTTTATTGGCAGCGAATTGGTATTGTTTTTATGTTTGTTGATGTAATGTCATTGGACAATTCTCAACGCTATCTTTCATGTTCACACCCGCCATTAATATAACTACAGATGCGCGACTGTCACACCTGCTCCTTAGCTAGCTGACCGGTACTTTCAGGAAATGGCAAATTCAAGTGGAACCACAGAAATCAAAGAAAATTCGGTTATTTCCTTACAAAAACACCCTTTCACAAGGCGTTCACTGGAAGAAAAACAGAGGAAAAGGAGCTTGGACCAGATCGACCAAATTTACAAATTCAGCAGCAGGCAAGTGTCGAGGACGAGCCTATACCCGGGGCTTCTCCCGCTCTTATTATGACAAACGGAGTTGGCTAGCTGGATGTGGTGTAAGTAATGCCTTTTATTGCTTTCCCTGTTTGCTATTTCAAAGTGTCGGCACCAAAGCATTGAGGACAACGACGGGGGTACAAGACCTATAACATCTTTCTGAAAAATGCAAACGGCACGAAAGTAGCCGCAGCCATCTAGACAATAGTATGAGACTAAATTTTTTGGCAGGCTTAGGATTGCTGAACAGCTAGATGGAGACTACTGGATTGGCATTAGAAGGCACAACGAAGAGGTGAAAAATCGACACATCCAGAATAATAGACTGTGAAATTTTGTGGAGCCTTTGAGTTGGTTTTGCGTGGCCATGATGAGAGTGAGAGCTCCGATAATCCCGGGATATTCCATGGGTTGGTGAATTTTGTTGCCTCCTTTAAACTTCAACATTCACATTTTGTCCAGCAGATGGCAGCAGAAGGCTCTATAAATGACCTTGGAGTTAGCTAATGTTTTCCTACTCTTTTTATGACTTCATAGAATGTAACAGTGGCAGTAAAAATGACTTTAAAAGTTCCATATTTAGAAATTGAGCTGTTGCCTGTTGGTAACTTTAGGTGATGTAGGTGAAATGGGCATTTTGTCATCTCTACACATTATTTTATATTATTAACAAGGGCAAAATATGTTCAAGTAGTGCTACTGGCCAGTGTTTAGGCAACATTACAGTGTGTTGTGTTGTGTTTCGATTTTTTGCTGAGCTATGAAGTGCTGCTTCAGTTTGTTTGTCCCCCCCAAAACTGCACCCCCCCCACACTGGCAGTGGTTCAATAAACATTAGTCTTCATAGTCAGTTTGGTGAGTCCAAACTGAGTTTGTAAAGAAAAAGTGTAAAACTAGTGTTTACTTGTGACTCACAGTTAAGGACAAATGTTAACTGAATACAAGCCGCTATCACAAAGATACATTACCAGAAAACAGGAACAATGTTAAAGACTGAGCCTGAACCCTTACAAAAATGAGCAAGTTAAGCAAAAAAAAAAAAAAAACCACAGTGGTAAGAAAAAACAGTCAAACAGTAGTGGAAAAAAAAGAATCTCAGGAGGATCCCAGCAATAATCAGGATTTGAAGTTAAGGACAATACTTAATGGAGTCCATTATTTTTTTTCAAATAACCACAAACTGGAATGAAAACATGTTGACTCTGACAAATCTGAAGATTCCCTGTGGTATCCAGTCAGTTCCTACAGTATAGTCACAGCCTTGGTCTTGTGCACAAGGTTTAGAAGCTGAATTAACATTTATGGTGGTTGTGGGTACCTTGCGTAGATGAGGTACTGGGTCTAGCTAATGGTGTTAGCGGTGATTTTGGGTAATTGCGTTGATGAGGTATTGGGTCTAGCTAATGGTGTTAGCGGCGGTTTTGGGTACCTTGCGTTGATGAGGTATTGGGCGAGGCTGATGTTGGCGGGGGTTCCTGTGATGGTGATCTGACGCTCTGATGACCCTTCCATGGCGTTAGCGATTTTGATCTGCGCTCCAGACATCTGTCGGATCTCGTTGATTTTGGTTCCCTGGCGCCCGATTATACAGCCTATTAGCTGAGAAAAAATTGCAGAGGTTCTTAAAAGAAAAACCACACCCCAAAAAAGGTCTCATGACACTGGTCGCGCTCTTGCTCCTCTTGCATACAAATGCATGCCGATATCTTTGAGATCTGCAGTCTTTTCATGCATAATCTACATGATACAGGAAAAAAGAATTTGCTGAATCATCTTCATAAAATCTTTATAAATTAAAATATATTAAAATGTATTATGTATATATAAACACTTCACAATATAGGCAAATATGCATGTGTCATTGCATGAATAATTAATACCAGATAATGCAAAATAATTTTGCACTGCAATGCTGTGAAATATATTTATCAAAAGAAATTTTTTAAGTACATATATTTACAGTATGTTTACATATTGCCGTACATTGGCAGTTATCAATGAGAACTGTTTGAGAAAACTAACAGACCTAAGAGCTAGGTTTCATCTGGGCATACCAAGCATTTATCAGCCAGCTCTCCACAGGTAATCTACCTGTATGTAATTTGTATGCTCAGAAGGCTCTTCGAATTTAATGTTTTATCAATGCTGGTTTGCTTTTTATAGAGATAATTCATAATTAAATATTCATATTTTCAGCATTCTGAATCTAGCCAGGGCTTGGTGTATAAATGAACGTGGACATGGCATTGGCATGACGTTAGTGTGATGTGGGTGTGACATTGAGGTGATGTGTACGTGATGTGGGCCTGGCATTGGTGTGATGTGGGTGTGACATTGGCGTGATGTAGACATGATGTGGGCGTGACATTGTTGTGATGTGGACATGATGTGGGCGTGACAGTGGCGTGATGTGGGTGTGACATTGTTGTGATGTGGACATGATGTGGGCGTGACAGTGGCGTGATGTGGGTGTGACATTGTTGTGATGTGGACATGATGTGGGCGCGACATTGGTGTGATGTGGGTGTGACATTGTTGTGATGTAGACATGATGTGGGCGTGACACTATGGTGACGTGGGCGTGACATTGTTGTGATGTAGACATGATGTGGGCGTGACATTGTTGTGATGTGGGCATGACATTGTTGTGATGTGGGCATGACATTGGCGTGATGTGGGTGTGACATTGGCGTGGTGTGGACATGACATTGTTGTGATGTAGACATGATGTGGGCGTGACATTTTTATGTGGGCATGACATTGGTGTGATGTGGGTGTGACATTGTTGTGATGTGGGCATGACATTACTGTAATGTGAGTGTGATGTGGGTATGACGTTGGTGAGATGTGGGCGTGACATTGGTGTGATATAGGAGTGATGTGGGCATGACATAGGTGTGATGTCATCGTAATGTGCGTGTGACGTTGGTGTGATGTGGGTATGGTGTCATGGTGATGTGAGCGTGATTTGGGGACTTCCTAGGAACAGCACATACTCACATCATTGGGAATGGTGAGTTCATGAGTACTGGCCGGGGGGCTGGCATCCAAACCTGGGTCAGGAGCAGGGCAAAGAGAGAGGGCCGCATAAATAGCATTTAAGATAGACTTGAGTTGTTTCCATGGCGATAGAGTTACCACGGGAGCCAGTCTCCCTCCGTCACGACGACAGACCGGGGCCCCGCCCTTAATACCTTGCACAGACGTTGCTGTAGGGGGTAACAAGAAGTTATGGGTGGGATCCTTGGAATGAATTTCAAGGAGATGGAATAAAAATCATGTAGTCCTGTGTAAGCCCTTATTCTGATGAATAATTTGCCATTGTTTGGAGTTGAGATGATTTTAGTTTAATAAATTAGTTGTGAACAAAATATAAAATAGCTGTGTCTGTAAAAGATATTTTATAAAGGTTGGTTGCCTGGAGTATGCATAGCATTTGTGTTTATGTGCATAAAGATATAATAATAATACTATTTTTTGAAGTCTCATAGTCATGGAAATCTGTTCTGTTCAGGAAAAGTGAGGCTTGATTCATTGTTGATGACTCCAGGACAAAATTGTTGAATAAAGCTATTTTTTTAACAAGACTGTAGATTTATCTGTTGCCCTGTCTGGTGTTCATTATTCAGGGTGAATCTGATACAGGTTTTTTTTGTTACTGAAGTGGGGGGGGGGGAGGGGGGCGATAGGATGGAACCTCAAACTTTTTGCTTGCAGGAAGTTGATCTTTCTTTGCCTGGAGAGACGTCCTCTCCGACCATAGACGGAACGTCCTCCAACCATAGACGGAATGTTCTCGGACCATAGACGGAAAGTTCTCTGACCATAGATGGAACGTTTTCCAGCCCCTGATGGAACCCTCTCAGACTATAGACGGAATGTTCTTCAACCATAGAGGGAACCTCTCCAACCACAGATGGAACGTTCTCTAACCATAGATGGAACCCTCTCCAACCACAGACGGAACGTTCTCCAACCATAGGCTAAACCCTCCCCAACCTTCATGTGCTGGGAAAACCTTGGGGACTCTATAATGAAGTGTGAGACGAAACAGCCAAAAAACAAAAAAAAAAAGAAAAGCACCACGTGAGACGTGGACAGCAACCACCAGGGGCACGTTGAGAAGCGCAACACGGAGAGAGAGATAAAGTGAATGAAAAAGGAGAAAGAGCTGCTACAGGTAAAAGAGAAGGACATTTGAATAGGGCTGTTGGGTACGTACCAGGGAAAGCAGGGGTGGTCTGTCCAAGGGGAGTAAAGGGAGTTTGCTGCATAGCCAACTGGTGGAGCTTGGTCAACTGCTGACGGGGGGGAGGGACAGGAGAACTAAGAGGTTATTTTTATAACACAAGTCACACCAAGAAATCAAGAACTAAACTAGAATAAACAGACAACGAGGAGAGGCTATGAAACATCATGGTGGAAAAGAGAGAGAGAGAGAAAAAGAGAGAGAGTGAAAAACGTGCATAGGACTTGGCCTGGGATTGGCTGAACACCGTGTGCTGTGGGTTTGGGATTGGCTGAACACTGTGCTGTGGGTTTGAGTTTGGCTGAACACCGTGTGCTGTGGGTTTGAGATTGGCTGGACACTGTGATGTGGATTTGACATTGGCTGAACACTACTGTGGGTTTGGGATTGGCTGAACACTGTATGCTGTGGGTTTGTGATTGGCTGAACACTGTATGCTGTGGGTTTGTGATTGGCTGAACACTGTGTGCTGGGGGGTTTGACATTGGCTGAACACTGTGCTGTGGGTTTGTGATTGGCTGAACACTGTGTGCTGTGGGTTTGAGGTTGGCTGAACACCATGGGCTGTGGGTTTGTGATTGGCTGAACACTGTGCTGTGGGTTTGAGATTGGCTGAACACTGTGCTGTGGGTTTGAGATTGGCTGAACACTGGGTGGGGTGGCATGGTGGTGCAGTGGGTAGCACTGTCGCCTCACAGCAAGAAGGTTCTGGGTTCGAATCTCAGCCTTTCTGTGTGGAGTTTGTGTGTTCCCCCGTATCTGCGTGGGTTTCCTCCGGGTACTCCGGTTTCCTCCCACAGTCCAAAGACATGCAGGTAGGCAGATTGGAGTCTCTAAATTGCCCATAGGTATGAGTGTGTGAGTGAATGGTGTGTGTGCCCGGCCAGGGTGTATTCCTGCCTCTTGCCCAATGTACGCTGGGATACGCTCCAGCACCCCCCGCGACACTGCTCAGGATAAGCGGGTATAGATAATGTATGGATGGATGAACACCATGTGCTGTGGGTTTGTGATTGGCTGAACACTGTGGGCTGTGGGTTTGTGATTGGCTGAACACTGTACTGTGGGTTTGTAATTGGCTGAACACTGTGGGCTGTGGGTTTGTGATTGGCTGAACGCTGTGCTGTGGGTTTGTGACGGGCTGAACACTGTGGGTTTGTGATTGGCTGAACACGGTGCTGTGGGTTTGTGATTGGCTGAACACTGTGGGTTTGTGATTGGCTGAACACTGCTGTGGGTTTGTGATTGGCTCAACACTGTGCTGTGGGTTTGTGATTGGCTGAACACTGTGCTGTGGGTTTGTGATTGGCTGAACACTGTGCTGTGGCTTTGTGATTGGCTGAACACCGTGTGTTGCAGGTCTTCCTCTTGGTGGCCTCATAGCTATGTTTGTTTGGCGTATGCTACGTGCTGATGATCCTCTGAGCATGATGCATGTGCAGGCAAAGGGCAGAAGGTAGCATTCAGCTAACGCTTACGCCGGGTATCTCTGTCCGCTAACCGAGTAGCGCATCAACCCATAAAACCCCAAATTCATCATGGGGATACACACCTTACACCCTACCTCCCCCCCAAGCCATTTCTTACGCAGTGGAGGGGTGATGACCTCGATTAGACACACTAACACCCCCCCCCCCTCCGCCTTCCCGCACGCAGCGCAAACTCTATGAAGGTAACGGCTTTCATTCACAGTGCCGCAGTGGCGCAGGACGCGGGTAGACCGCACGCTGAGGAATGGGTTCACCCTTTAGAAAAAGTTTTAACGAGATGAAGGGGACATCAGCGCCCGCTTGACCGATGGTAAAGTCACCCGACGTCTCCTCGGGCATCAATCACCGCCACTCCCGAATTAAAGCATGTGCCACACAGTCTCTCTCTGGATGCTTTTTACTACCGTGACTGATCATGTCAGATTAGTCATGGAGACAACATGGTCTTCTGGGAGCCGGGAGGTGTGGACGACCCACATCCCCGGCCCGCGCGGGTTTACCACACTCATCATCGCAGGGGCGGAGGGGATGAAGAGCGTTCTGTTACACCGCACCCTTTTTAGCCGGAGCTGACTCGGAAGAAACGACAACCCCGCTGGGCGGCCATTTTCACCTGGCACAGGCCAAGTCCTCGTTTGGTTCACACTTCGGAAGCCACAGGCTGCGAGCAATTTCAGATTGTAATATGACTCAAATTACAGATCGGAAATGTGGTATTAATATTAGGATCTAATATTAATAGAGTTCAGCGGAGAGAAGAGACACATGCAGACTGATGACAGTGAAAGGGAGAGCGGAGATAAGCAACTCACATCTGGGTGAGGGATGGCATACTGTCCCTGAATGGTGTAGGCCTACAAGAGAGAGACAGAGAGAGAGAGAGGGAGAAGGAGGGAGAGGGAGAGAGAGTATTTTACAATCTTCACCTTTAGTTCTGTTGAGCACTGCTTCTCGCTGTGCCCAGGGGGTACTTTTCCTTTCGCTAAATTAATTTTATAAATTCTCACTGTGCTCTACATAGCATGTAAAAATCTACAATTCCACAAAAGAAGTGTCCATGAAATAACTAAATTCTCTCAGTAAATAGAGTCCAAATGACCCGTTCTAACATCCAACCCCATTCTTTTATAGTATTTCCGTCTATAATCACTCCCATAGAGCATTCCCCAGTGCTATAACAAGTTTAATTTCAATACTTATTTCAGGGACCTTGAATTCTGGGATAGCGAGCAGCAATTCATGGACCTCCTGAGTTTATCATTAGAGACTTGGTGTTGTCATATGAATGACACACAAGAGGAGGAGGAGTCAGGTTTGGCTCCTCCCACACTCATTGCATCATCCCTCATAGAATGAACTGGAATGACACTGACAAACGTGCTGATATTATATCCCTTTAATATCACTGGAGAGCCCAGCATATCAGATCTGTATACACCAATCAGTGATACGGTTTTTGGAATTAAAATCAAATGTGGCCAATAGTTCATGAAAGAATATCAAAAGTTGAATTTTACAGAGATACATAGAACATATACTGTGAAACTGAGAATTTAGTCTCTTGATGTGGTCTCAATTTTTTCCAGAGCTACATATGGAGGTCATGAGGCTGTATATTCAATATTAAAAGGATATGCTATCTTCCCAGGGGGAGGGGTGTAGGAACTAATAAAGAGAGCTTGCACAACTTGTCTTAAACAAAAGACTTATAGCTTATAGTCTTCTAGCTTGTGTTCTTTGGGTATATGGTGCGTTCATGAGCAACTGGGAAGTGGGAAAGTTCCAACCTCCGAGTGGGAGAATACACCTGAACGCCTGTTGAACTAGGAACACCCCACTAGGAAAGTGGGAGGTTTTTGAGAGCTCCGAGAAGCAGGTTTGACGTCACTCGACATGGCAGTGTTTGTGGTGAAATGTAAGGAAATGTACTTGCTCCGCACACAAATAAGTCACTTCATTGTTAATTTAGGTCATACTCATTAGCGCAGGAGATTGTGATGTTAAACGATACTTTGCAGTTTACTTCCATAAATTTATCTTCATCATGTAGCTAGTTTTCGTGTAGCTAACGTAATGTTAGCCTTATGGCTAGCTACTTACCTAACTGTCAATACCGTAACTGACAGAAATCAGCTGATGCCTAGCCTACCTAGTTTGCTAGCTGTGTTAAATATTATTTACGAAAAACGGCAGTACATCAAAACATGTAGAAATGTAGTGTACAAATAATATTGACCTCCTGAGCTCCATTCCGTCCCTGTGTTGGTTTATATGGGTGATGACGAGGTTGTTTGTCACTTTTCTGTATTCTGACAGCAGAAATAGAGCAGATTTCCTGGGGGCGGCCATGTTGCCTGTTTGTTGTCGTCATGTGAACGCTCTCAACTAGGAAGTGGGATGTTCACAAACTGGAAATTTCCCAATTCCCAGCTGCCTGAACGGTGCGTTTGTAAGACTATAAACTATTAACGCTAGAGTCCAGAGGTATGTCACCTGTACTCCATAATTGCTGTACATTGGTTCATTCATAGGAAATGATGGAGGTAGTCCTTGTACACAGGAGCGTATAGCACTGAGCTGGGTGCGGTCACTTCATTTACAGATGGCTTGTATGCAGAGCAAACCCCACAAGAGTGTCTAGCTTCATCTACAATTCTGCCATCCTCATCTACATTCAAAAAAATCTTTTTTAGGTGGTGGAATGTCATGGCAGTTTATTTTCCTGCCGAGAAAAAATAAAATCGTGATCTGGACCTAATTTGCAAAGCAGCGGTAAAGTAGAAATTTTGGGGTAGTTAAGAAAAAGAAACATTTCTACATTGTTCACCACAACCTTACTGGAATGTTTTAAACTTCTGCAATAGTCAAGTGCAACAGGTGTGTGCTTTATGGAATTTAGCCATTCAGGCTGTTTTCTGAAACTGATACTCTAACCTCTAGATACTGAGTGAATCCTGCAGTAGCTATGCATCTAGTGTATGACTAGTCTAGTATGACACTCTCCCTCGACACCAGTAGAACTGCTGCTGTTCTTTCCATCTGATAGTAATAAATATCTATTATAGTCTGATATCTAATCACTATTTATATATTCTGCTCGGAATGACCAGATAGAAAAAATTTTGTCTTCAAGCCCTGGATGTGAGTGTCACACCTGCAATCCTGATGCAGATGATCCAAAGATTCCCTCTCAAAAGCAGACCCATTGCAAGCTCTCTTCCCCCCCCCCTCGCCCCCCCACCCCCCTGGCTTTTCTGGGCGGGAGCATGCAAGTGAGAAGATGAGTAAAACCTGAGCACTAACAGGCAGTGGCTGGTGCTGCAGTAAGAGGCTGAGGTTTGCTGCGGACGCCGCCAGAGGATCGGCTCTTACCTGGCCACCTGAAAAAATGACGGGGGTGGAGGCGGGCTTTGGGCGGTAGGGAATGGTTGCACCTTTCGGTGGGGACTAGGAGAGGGGAGAAGGGAGAGGCAGAGACAGAGTTAGAGCAGGAGAGAGACCGTTAAGAGCAGGAGAGAGACCGTTTAGAGCAGGAGAGAGACCGTTTAGAGCAGGAGAGAGACCGTTTAGAGCAGGAGAGAGACCGTTTAGAGCAGGAGAGAAACCGTTAAGAGCAGGCAAGGGCCCAGGGCTTCAGAGCAAACGTCTGTCTGTCAAACTCCCAGGCTCCGCCCCTTACCTTACCTGTGGGCGGGGTCTCTCCAGGCCAAAAACTGAAATCATCTAAAAACAAGTAGAAAAGAAAAATAATCCTCATTTTGCACTTGTCTGAGAGGGAAGACTTAAAGTTTGTAAAAGACCTGTTGAAGCTGTGGGTTTGAATCATGCATAAGGAGCATCTCCTGGGGAGAGAGTGTGTGAGTAGGTATCACTGCGGGAGGAGGAAACGCCACAGCAGTTAGTATGTGAGTTCTGTGTGTGAAACACACTGACCTTGACCTCATACCACATACAGCAGCCAGCGGGATTTTCCCGCCTTAATACGCCCTAATAGCTTAGCTCCTGGACTAGAGTAACATCTGCCACAATAACTGTCAAACAAAGAGGCCTAACAAACCAGCGTTTCCCCATTTCAAGCCCAAGAACAAAATGGCTGACACTCAGCCATTGGTGAAGAGAGTGTGGGCTTGTATGCTGGCATTGCCCAGGCAACCAGAACATAGGGTTTTTGTTGCGTAGGCCAGTGTTGGACTGGCCAGTTTCCTTCCAGCCTGCGTTGAGTGTGAGTCACCTCACTCACCAGGGTCATTAGCATTTGCTACTATGTGCCATACTAGGTCACTACTGAAATGTGAGGTAAGTCCACCCAAATCCAGGGTCGTGGCATGTGCCTGGCTAACACAAAAACAAAATGGTTGTTTATTTCTCCTGATGAGTCATGATCTCATGTAGGTGAGGCTCCAATTGGAGTTGATGATTCAAGCCAGTTTAACCTCTGACCTGTATCATGGCTACAATGTGCTGGCTAGATTGCAGGAAAATCCATTTCTACAGCCTCCCTTTCTAGATGCTCTAGTGACAGAGAGCACAGTGCAACATAGCTAGCATGTATGAGGTGGAGACCAAAGTGTTTGGGGTGGAGGTGGAGACTCATGTATTTAAGCGGTTGATTAGTGTATTTGGGGTGGAGACTAATGTGTTTGAGGTGGAGACTAATGTGTCTGAGGTGGAGACTAACGTGTTTGAGGTGGTGACTAACATGTTTCAGGGCTCGAAATTAACTTTTTTACTTGGTAGCACTGGTGCTCCGAACTTCAAAAAGTTAGGAGCACCCACCAAAATGCAAGGAGCACCAACAATATATGCAATAGATTTTTTATTGATAAAAAACGACAATATAACAGTACGGTTTACAATAAATAACGCACGCTTAAAGTGTCGTAGTCGCTGGATAGCAATCTAATTAATGTATGTGTCGACTCTTCAAGGAATTGCGTGTTATGCATTCAAACGACAAATCGCTTCTCGTCACGTTAATACCGCTAATTAAATCAACCGCCAGTAAACTGCATCGGAGAAATTAGCTGTTTCAACCGGGTCGCTACACAAAACACTACGTTAATGTTTTAAAAAAAATGCCGTAATCGTTCGCTTCAACTTTTCAGCTTTCGATAACGCTAATAAATTGAGCATAAACTTTTGTCTTCAGGTAACATTAGTTAACGCGTTAGCTCCCTGTGACGCGTGACAGTGGAGTGCAGCGACAGGGAGTGATTGAAGGCTAATATTAACCAATGTAAAATCAGCATTAAAGGTAAGAATGTCAAGCTCACGATTGGTTAGAAGGGTCACCGTCAGCTCACGAGGCACATACTGAGTGTACTAACTAGCGAATGTACAGAGAAAGACGTTTGACTGGAAAAAGAAAAAAAAAAAAAAGGTCGCACCAGAACAATTATTTGCACTTGCACAAATGCCCCCAATTATATTTCGAGGTCGCACAGATTAAATTTCGGGAGCATATGCAACCAAAATGGTCGCAATTTCGAGCCCTGTGTTTGAGATGGTGACTAACATGTTTGAGGTGGTGACTAATGTGTTTGAGATGGTGACTAACGTGTTTGAGGTGGTGACTAACATGTTTGAGTTGGTGACTAACGTGTTTGAGGTGGTGACTAACGTGTTTGAGATGGTGATTGGCATGCCGGAGGTGGGGACTAGTGTGTTGGAGGTGGATAATAGCATGTCTGAGGTGGAGACTCATGTATTTGAGGGGTTGATGACCGTGTCTGAGGTGCAGTGTGATGGCCACCCATCTCTGGTCATACTCTACCTCTAGCATAACCACACATATTTGTTTGACACACTGGATGATGGCCTCAGGGGTCCCAGAGATGGTCACTGCACGCTCTGTAGAGTTGGGCAGCATGTCCCCCGCCACCTGCACCTGAGCACCTGTGGACTGGAGAGAACAGCAGTTAGCAGCACACAGCAGACTAACAGGCCTGCAGGCTAGTGCTAGCCACAGAGGATAGCAGCTAGCAGCATGCAACAGGATAACAGGTCTGCAGGCTAATGCTAGCCACAGAGGATATCAGCTAGCAGCACACAATAGGCTAACATGCCTACAGGCTAATGCTTACACAATGAAACATACACTACATGGCTAAAAGTATGTGGACACCTGACATACAACATCTCAACATGATTATGGGAATTAATATGTTTATCCACCCTTTGCTGCTATAACAACTTCTACTCTACTGGGTAGACTTTATGCTAAAAGTTTGCACATTGCCTGGCTTTCCAACTGATCCCTAGCGTTTTAGATGGGGTTGTGGTCAGGGCTCTGTGCAGGCCAGTCAAGTTCTTACACACTGGCAAAACCGATTCTATACGGCCCTCGCTGAGTGCCCGGGGGCATTGTCATGGTGAAACAGAAAAGGGCCTTCCCCAATGTATATTAAATGCATTACACTGCATTTTTCAAAATGGTATTAGATTCATTAAATAGTTGTTGTGTAAGGGCATAGTCAGGAAGGAACTCAAGGTGGCAGTGTAGTAAATGGTAAGGGAACTGGCAGGGTTGATTCTCAGGTAAGACAATGCCATTGTACCCTTGAGTAAGGTACTTCACCTGAATTGTTTCAGCATGTATCCAACTGTATAAATGGGTAATATTCAAAAGTGCAAAAGTTGTCAAGTCGAAATGCCTGCACTCTAATGCATGTAATATAAAACCTGTAATGTAATGCCTGTAATGTAATGTAATTTGATGCACTGTAACCCATGTTCTGGTCGTGTAACAGAGTTCCAGAAGGGTAGATGTTTGGGGGAGGGGGGGGGGGTGTTCTCCTTACCTCCCTCATCTCCTTAATCTTGGAGCCTCCTTTGCCGATGAGGGAGCCACACTGACTGGCCGGCACCACCAGGCGCAGAGTAACGGGGGGCTTGCTGGTGGCTGGACTGTTGCTCATGGAGTTGATTATATCCTGGAAGGCCATTTGGGACAATTACACACCATTAATCTCTCCCTCATTAGGCATCCATTTCAATGTAAAAGCTGACCTTAGAGGGAAAGAGGCTGTTTTTGGACTGGCATGGTCATCTGACATAAATCTGAGTCGGATCGCTTAGGGAACAACACATTGTGATTGTATTAGCGTCAAAGTGTTCTTTTCAGATTCAGTTCCAGTTCTCTGGGTGCGGCCTGTGTGTGCATTTGCTTACATTCAAGTGCTTTTCCCAGCATCTGTCTGTCCAGGCACACAGGACCACATACTGTACAAGTCATGTGTGTGTGTGTGAGTATACATATGTGTGGTGGGGTGGGCGTGGTTTGAGCGTCGGCTGCAGAGAGAGAGAGTGTGAGAGGAGCGGCTCTCGGATCCTTCGTCACGACTGTCAGCTGGAGGTAATCAGCGCCGATAATTGTTAATTGTTTAATTGCGCTGATTGCCTCTGATTGCTTTCAACAGTGAGCCTGGGGTTTTTTAAAGGAAGACCGGAAGCTGGAGCGGGCTGACAACAAGGACTGTGGAACCGTGTTTTTGTTACATATCTCTGTAAAACGCGTCGGTAAATAAAAGGCACGCAGTGCAAAAGGACCAACTGTCTCCCGTGAGTGTGTGTTTAAACAGGAGGGGTGGCACTCACTTGCCACAATATGTATGTATGTACGTATGTATTTAGGGTGTGGACGTGTGTGGACAGTCAGACCAAAACAGATTTGAAAAACAGAAAATTCAAATTGTACCAGAAACGTGACAGTGTAAACACGAACAGGTATGGTCAGGAAGAGGATCCATACCTCCTCGAACTTGTAGGCAATCATAGCAAAAGCCTTAAATATGGCGTCTGTGGGACCCGTGATGGTGACGATCCTCTCTGGGCAGTTCCCCTCCGAAATGTTGATCCGTGCACCGCTCTGTATGACAAGCGGGTCAAAACAATCAATCTGCAAAACGTACAATGATCTATGGCAGGGGACCCCAACCATGGACTGGAAAGTCAAATACACTGCTGGTTTTCACTGCTAATCAGAGCTTATTGGACCAATCAAAGCAGCTGATTGCACAGTTAATTAATCCCCTGCTTTCTTGGGTCTGAATTGGCTGCTGATTGGTTGTTTCTAACTTTGATCTCCAGGACCAGGGCTGGGGACAACTGGCATATGATAAACTGTAGGAACCCTCCAAATACAGGAAGTGGAATGAAAACCTACCTCTTCACGCATTTTCTTTACAGTTTCCCCTTTCTGAAAAGGAAGAGTCAAACAACCGGGGTGATATTTCTCAAAGGAAAACATTCCCAAATATCATATATCTGCTTGTCCATACATAAAATGAATAAAAGTGCCCATTTTGTGGACAGTTCTATACATACCTTGCCAATAATGCTTCCAACTTCCTGTAATGACAGAAATGAATATATTCAAGATATTTCTCATACCATTTCAAGATTTGCAGAAATTATTTAATTTTCTCATGGGTTTTCAATATTGAAATGCTTTACATTTTGAGGTACTTACTGGAAAGTTTAGATTCAGTTGGGAATACCGGTTGCCAAAAAGACAGATATTCATTCTGTTGTATTCAGCACTGAATGTTTTTAAATGTCAGGAGGACTCCACAAGAGCATCAGGCCAGTATGTTTAATTAAAATATTTTTTTAACATTATTTCAATGTTAATTAATACTTTCAGTTGGTCCATTCTATTGAATGTGCAATGAAAAGTATTACACTGGTGGGCTTTACAATGTTGGACACACAGACATACAGACATCAGATTAATTTCACAGTGTTTATGCAAATGCATAACTATCAGTTTGCATATAGAGTCAGTACTTCATTCCTTCTCAGCTCTCAAGCAACGCAAAGATTTACCCCTGTAGTGATGTTGAAATAGGAAGCACAGTCCCAAGCACAGTCCCTCAGGCCATAGGAAATAGTCCCAAATGAGTAAGAGATTTAAGAATGAGCACATTGTTTAAGAATAATGGGTAATATACACAAGTACAACCCCTGAAGGCATAACAACATTGTAAAAGCCACTGTAAGAGTCACCTAAAGTGCATTTTTTAGGGCAGACCATGAATCCCAAATGCCCCCATATCAGCCAGTGTAAAGCCAGCAGGTCATTAGAAACCTTCCACACAGAAAATGTCTGGGCTAATCAAGTAATAAAATCCATCCATCCATTCTCTAACCCGCTTATTCCTGGTCAGGGTCACGGGGGTCCAGAGCCTATCACAGCGTGCATTTGGGTGAGAGGCAGGAATATACCCTGGACAGGCCGCCAATCTATCGCAGGGCACACACACCATTCACTCACACACTCATACCTATGGGCAATTTGCAGTCTCCAATTAGCCTACCTGCATGTCTTTGGACTGTGGGAGGAAACCCATATGGACATGTGGAGAACATGCAAACTACACACAGCAAGGATTCAAACCCAGGACCTCCTTTGCTGTCGGGTGACAGCGCTATCCAATGCATCGCTCATAATATTAAATATTTTAAATAATAATATGAAAATAATGCTAGTGAGCTAAAGAGATCTCTTTAAAGACCTTTCCCAGTGCGTCACTGTCCTCCACATCCCTCCCCTTCCTGTACCCACAATGCAATGCGCCCCTTACTTTTCCGTGCATCAGCAGCCGAATGGTGAGGGTGACGTTCAGCCCGCCTTCTGACTGGACTTTGGTGGGTTCCATGCTGGGAGTGGCGGTGAGACAGGAGTGAGGTCACGTGACTGGAGTCCCCTGGGGGCAGGAAGAGTGTGATGGTACAGTGGCCAACCAATCACCTGCGGGGGGGACAGAGACACGCCCATTTTAAGTAAGACTAGGCAATTCCACAGTCAAACAGCACATTTCCTCAACATGAACCTCTACATATAAATAATCACCACCTGATAAATCTACATCTGATTACAATATGAAAAAATCGTATGATTAATGATAAAATGATTAATTGCTTGGTTGTAAATTGATACTAAATAAATCATGGGGTTATGCTTCATTCTAGCACAAGAGGGAGCACTTTTCATAAAACTCGTACTCAGGTTTCAGAGAATAACTTTAGTTAGTTTTAATAATATGTTTCAATTTTTTAAAATCTGTCAAGAATTTAAGCCCCATTTTTACATCAATGACACAAGTATCCCTACAATTAAATAGCTGAAATAAAAATAGCACAAAAAAAGCTACTTTTACTTCACTTCATTTTGCAATGTCATCCACTCAAATCACTTTAACAAGATTCACTTTCACACAAATCACTTTCTACAGGATTCACTTGCACACTAATCGCTTTCATACAAATCACAAAGGGTGTTCTAGCAGAACCAGGGCAGGGGGAGGTTGTCATGCCTATGCCGGAAAGTAATGTAAATCTACCATAAATAAAGGAGATCAGAAGCTTCAGACAGCACTCTGCTGAAACTCAAATCGGACTGTGACAGCGCGTACATTCTCAGTGCAGCACTCTGCGTAATTCTGGCTTCTAACACTGAACCACCACAGAAGCATGCCTCCATACCTCTGGAATACCTAAAGCGAAGTAGAGCCTAATTGTAAGAGAGGAAGAGGAGGATGGCAAAGGGAAACAGACGGGTTGAAGAGAGAGGAGGAGGGAGAAAGGGAGGGAGAGATGGGGGGAGGGGGAGAGAGGCTGAGGGATGAGATGCAGTGCCAGCTGTTCTACAATCTCGCATCAGAGCTCAGATTACATAAAGTCTCTAATCCGGGGCTAACAGCGGGGGGGGCTGGTCCCTGCAGCCGATCGCTTAAGGAAACGCCAGAGACCAGCGCTGACGAGTTTAGGGCCTTTCCACCCCGCACTGGGGCGAACCCGCCGAGATGCACTCTGCAGAAACCCTGCTCTGCAGAACCCTGCTCTGCTAGAACCCTGCTCTGCTGGAACCCTGCTCTGCAGAAACCTGCTCTGCTGGAACCTGCCCCTGCAGAACCCTGCTCTGCAGAACCCTGCTCTGCTGAAACCTGCTCTGCAGAACCCTGCTCTGCTGGAACCTGCTCTGCAGAACCCTGCTCTGCTGGAACCCTGCTCTGCAGAACCCTGCTCTGCAGAACCCAGCTCTGCTGGAACCTGCTCTGCAGAACCCTGCTCTGCTGGAACCCTGCTCTGCAGAACCCTGCTCTGCAGAGACCTGCTCTGCAGAACCCTGCTCTGCTGGAACCTGCTCTGCAGAACCCTGCTCTGCTGGAACCCTGCTCTGCAGAACCCTGCTCTGCTGAAACCTGCTCTGCAGAAACCCTGCCCTGCAGAACCCTGCTCTGCAGAACCCTGCTCTGCTGGAACCCTGCTCTGCAGAACCCTGCTCTGCTGGAACCCTGCTCTGCAGAACCCTGCTCTGCAGAACCCTGCTCTGCAGAGACCTGCTCTGCAGAACCCTGCTCTGCTGGAACCCTGCTCTGCAGAACCCTGCTCTGCAGAGACCTGCTCTGCAGAACCCTGCTCTGCTGGAACCTGCTCTGCTGAAAGGGTTAACCTGTGTGCAGGTCAAACTCATTGGGTTATCCCTACGCAGTAAAACTGTAAAACCAGCCGTGTGCCTGGTTGGGAGGGAACGACGACAGACTCGGGAACATGGAGGACCGCCCTTTTGCAGTGGACTGCATTTTTACACGCGCCAACTGACAATCCAGGGTTGAGTCACGGCAGTGGTGAGTCAAGCCAAATTTCTACAGGCAATAATGGAAGGCGAACATCCTGTGCCTCTGCAAGAGAATGCACTCAGGAAATATCTGATCCTTCCAACTGTACCTCTGGGACAAATTCTCTGTCTGGTCCTCGAGTAAATTCACTGTTTGAGAGAACATCTGAAAACTCTTCTCACATCTATTCAAATTAAAATTAAATTAATACGATTAAGTATTAAAGACAAATTTCAGATCCAGAGTCAGAGAACAACACAATTAAATCATCTTAGAGCAAGCTCTCCCAATTAAATGAGCTGTTTGAAAAGATCAACATATTCTTTCCTTTCATTCATCATTAACATTAAAATCACAAACACTTGGACCGTAATTAAAAAAAGCATTTATCTTAACAGCTTTTTAAGCAAATGGCATCAAATATAGACACATAAAATGAGTTTGTTGTATGTTGCAATCTTGAGCTTGTATTTCCAAGCCATCTGTTCAAACAAAATGGCAGCCTATTCAAACAAACACGACCTCAAAAGCCATGTTCACTCTTAATTATCAGAATTCTCCCTTAAGCCCCCCCCCCCACACCAAACAAAGAATAAGCTGAGGACTGAACAAAGAATGAGCTGTAGCCGAAAGAAGAAAATAGAGTGAATTAATTCTTACTTTTATTTAGTTATGTACATGTAAATTTCATGCTAATTTCACAGAAAACTGCCCAGTAGTTATTAAGAGCTGTATTTCTCATGACATCTGATTCCGAAAGTGGGTCAAGCCTTCCTGTAAAGCGCTTCTGGGCCCATCCTCCGCGCTAGCTATTGCATTAATCACGCTTTACGCATGGCTGAGCAGCGCTCGGAAAATGCTCTTTTTCCCTCTCCTTTTGCTTTGTGTTTCACGACCAGAGTTGCATACACAGATAAAGTGCACTTTTGTGTGGTCTACCTTCCTTCATTCATTTTTTTTTTTGCCTCTTAATGCATCTTCTCTGAAAGCCTATTGAACTGTAAATGAATGAATATAACAACATTAATATGAAAAAAATCTAAAAAAATAACCCCACTAGATGCGGATTTTTAATGATTTTTTTTTTTTTTTTAAACGGGTGATTCTATCACAACCCGTCATCTCGAGGAGGGCCAATCAAAAGTCGATATCCACAGTTTGGTTTTACGGGCAAGAGGCACAAATTACATTTGATTCAAGCCTCGCCTTGATTTTCCGTTTTTAAAACCCTTAACGCAAACCGGCGCCCCGCCCCCTCGTAAGATACGCAAAGCGATGTGCAGGGAGGGGCTCATTCGGGCGTTCGCTCTTCTTTTTTTTACGCCCCGCTTTCCGATCGCGGGAATCTGAGAAAATGCGGCCCGATGAAAAGCCGTAGCGGAGCCGGCGAGCGCCCCCCCGGCCGCGCGCGGACAAACACGCGCGCCGTCCTCCACACGCCAGCGCTCCGCCTCGCTCACGAGGCCGCGAGAGCGACCCGCAGCCCGGCAAACGTCTGCCCGCGCGCTGCTGTCACCGAGCGACGCCTGCCGTTCTCCCTTCTCTCCCCTCCCCTCCCTCCCCTCCACTCCCACCTCCCCCCTCCTCCCCTCCCTGACACACGCGTGGGCGTCGTCAGTCTCACCGCGTGACCCCGCTCTCGCTCAGATCTAGCGCCACCTTCCACTTCTCCATCAGGGCCGTTGCCCATCTCACCCATGCGGTGCTCAAACGTGCCACAGAGGCACAGACACAGGAGACAGCTCATCATCGGGAGGCCGTCACACAGCCTGTTTAAGAGAGCTGCAGACTGCAAAACCATCTGGTTTTATACCCCCAGACAAAACCCCATCTCTTGCGTCCTCAACAACAAGACCAGACCAAAACCTAGTATATGGCTGGACCTAACACACGTGATCCGGCCGACCAATGGTGTAACTTCATCACTCAGTCACTCAGTCAGTCACAGACATTCGCGTTTGAAGGGCTGGCCCTGCTGTTGCGGTCCTAACTTCACTTGGGGGAGAGGCCATCCTAGAAAAGGATCTTTGTCACTCAAAACACACTTTAAATATCAGGGCCTTTGCTTCTGCATCATTGTCGATAATTAATTTCAGCAACATTATAAAAGTAAAGAAGAAGAGGAAGAAGAAGATGATGAAGAAGAGCCAGAAGCGCTAAGCAGAATGGTTCTTTTTAAATTCAGGGCAAATTTAGACCATGAACCCCAAATGCCCCCACATCCACTATTGTAAAGCCAGAAGGTCATTAAAAACTTTCCACACAGAAACTGTCTGGGCTAATCAAATAATCTATACAACCACCCATGCATTATCTAACCTGCTTAGACAGAATCGCATTATCTAACCTGCTTAGACAGAATCTAGTGGCATGCTTCATAAAACAAAGTGCAGCAAAGGCCATGAGAACAAAGAAGATATAGCTCTGAGCATCACTCTGTCCTGAGCATCACTCTGTCCTGAGCACCACTCTGTCCTGAGCACCACTCTGTCCTGAGCACCACTCTGTACTGAGCATCACTCTACCTCTGAGCATCACTCTGTACTGAGCATTACTCTATACTGAGCACTAATATGTGTACTGAGCATCACTCTGTCCTGAGCATTACTCTGTCCTGAGCACCACTCTGTACTGAGCATCACTCTCTTCTGAGCATTACTCTGTACTGAGCACCACTCTGTCCTGAGCATTAATATGTGTACTGAGCACCACTCTGTCCTGAGCATTACTCTGTCCTGAATATTACTCTGTACTGAGCACCACTCTGTCCTGAGCATTACTCTGTACTGAGCATCACTCTGTACTGAGCATCACTCTGTACTGAGCATCACTCTGTACTGAGCATCACTCTGTCCTGAGCATTACTCTGTACTGAGCATCACTCTGTACTGAGCATCACTCTGTACTGAGCATCACTCTGTCTTGAGCACCACTCTGTCCTGAGCACCACTCTGTCCTGAGCATTACTCTGTACTGAGCATCACTCTGTCCTGAGCATTATTCTGTACTGAGCATCACTCTGTCCTGAGCACCTCCAGACCCCCCATTTGGGTGTATGGGGCATGCAGATGTGCAGAGGGCAGAGGTGAACATAGCAGCAGCTTTGTGCCAACATCTGTTCACCTCATCAATGTCACAGCACTCCTTAAATGTAATCCATTTTAATGATTCCAGATCTTCAGTAAATTTTATCATGTCTGTGTAATGCACATATGGAAGTTACCATAATGTCTTTAATAGAATTCTTCATTTCTAATTTGCAATAGTAATGTCAATTGAGGAATCTCTATGTGATTTCTGTCATTTTATTTCTTAACGTAATTTATGTAAATTGTTCATTTAATTTATTGTATGCTGGCTGACCCTTGAAAAATGAAGTTAATCTATTCTGTTTGAAACGTGTTCAACAGTTTCTTTCGACTCCTGGCAAGAACATATGCAATAAAATGATATATGTCAGTGTTTCTCAACCCTGGTCAGGGGGACCCACTGCCCTGCATGTTTTAGATGTCTCCCTGCTCCAACACACCTGATTCAAATGAATGGGTCGTTATCGGGCTTCTGCAGAGCTTGACCAGGGTTGAGAAACACTGATCTACGTGGTGACGGTTATAAGAATCAGCACTATAATTTCACAGCCCAGTGCAGTTTTTCCTTTTTTTCAACATTTTTGATACAGGAACCTGCAAAACTAAGGTTGGATCTGAACACACTTTCAGATTATTCAGATTATTCAGATTACAAGGACTGCCATTAGTGCCACTGTACCAAAACTGCAAAGGACATTTGCTCCATTCATACTGCCATGGCCAAAAGACAGATCAATCAATTATGTCAATCATCCTTTATTTACACAGTACAGCACATTCCATATACCTTAGTGCATCACAAAGTGCTTCAAAATAAATTAAAAGAACATAAAAATGCATTAAATATCAATTTTAAAAAAATAAATTAAATAAAATGAAATTAAAATAAATGAAATATTTAAAACTGGACCAGTAAAGAGTTATGTAAAAGCAATGCTAAAAATGTATGTCTTGCATTCGTTTGTGAAAACTTTCAAGGACTGAACATCCCTCAGACCCTCCAAGGGCTGGGGCCATAGACACTAAATGATGCCATGCCAAAGGTCTGAGTCCTGTATCTAGGGATGAATAAATAGGTTACTGCCAGAGGATCCAAGGGCTCTATTAGGCACATACCCCGAAAGCAAGTCAGATAGGTAGGGGGTGCTAGGCCATGAAGTGTCTTATAAACTAAAAGAATTTTAAAATCAATCCTAAAATGGACTGGTAGCCAATGAAGTGCTTTTACAACAGGAGTTATGTGTGCTCTCTTTTTGGTTTTAGTCAATAAATGAGCAGAGTTTTAGACTAGCTGTAAGTGATTGATAATAAATAATTACAAACCAGAAAAAATTGTAGTAGTCATGTCCACTCATAATAAAACCTGTATTAGTTCCTCTAAAGTGCTTTTCTATAAAAGTGGTTTCACTAGAGCAGTCTTAACAGCCTATGGGAACTCCCCAGTTTGAAGGGAGTAATCACTTAAGTACTTAAGACTTTGTCAGACAGAGCACTAAAAACTATTTTATAAAGGGAGGTGGGGATAGGGTCTACAAGACTGGGTGAGGACTTGAGTTCCGCAAGAAATTTGCACAGCATGTCATGGTTAATCACATCAAACTCTTGGGTAGGAATTTTAGTGCCAGAGCAAATATTTACAATTTTGCCTATGAAAAAAGAAACCAATTCTGTGCATTCTGATATGGAGAAATAATCACTTGTGTGGGCATGGGGAGGATTGAGAAGGCGGTCGATAGTGGAGAGGAGCTTTCTGGGGTTATAATAATTATCAGCTATTAAAGTCTAGCCAACTTAATGACCTAATTGAAAGCAGTAAATTTCTGTCTAAATATGTAATAATACACCTGTAATTTATTTTTCCTCCATCTCCGCTCCACCTTACGACAACATTGCTCAGGCTGTAGTGTTTTTTAATGAGGGTACTGCTGTAGTGGCTTAAAATTAACATAAAGGGCTTAGCTTAGATAGGGCCAAGGACAGGCCCATGTGGAACCTCATAACACCATTTTCAGCCTTTTTATGTCACCTTTTTTTCTTTAATGATTTCATTCATGTCCCAATCAAATTGCATGGCTAGCAATGAGGCAAAAGCTAAATTGCCATTTAAAAGCAGAGGACTGATAAAAACCATCTCATTATGTCTCTCACAAGCATTTGCTTGACTGTTTGGAGCCAAATGGTGAAAATATGTGAAGCATTTCTGGGTGAAAAAAGCTTTTCTATGAACAGATCTAATGTGCTTTTCAGCATTTTGGCCACGGTCCCAGCCTCCTGAGATTCATTAATAATTCAAAGAATAGCAGCCAAAAAATTGAGTTTATGACTCAGCAGGTAGGTTGAGTGCTCGATTTTGGCAGCGGGTTCAATTACATTAACATCATTATAACAGTTTTAGCAGAGATTTTGAAGATTTCAGCATCAGTAGTAGTTTAGTAGTGATTTAAAGAATATTATCGTGCAGGGGATACACAGCTCACCACAGGTAGGTGAATAGGCTCTGAATGGCAACATAAGAGGCCATCTTATCCAGGAAAGCCAGGTCTTCCTCCACTGGAGATAGGTGACAAGCTCAAGTTTTCTCAGAACAAGGTCCTCTAATGTAAAGCAAAGGGTTGAATAAAAGAGCTCTTGCAAGTGAAGACAGTCAAGCTCATCTACACCAGAGATCCTGTGCAATGGGATGATGTGTAAACACCTATAATGTAATAAATAAAGGATTTATAAGGTGAAGGGCAGATGGATGTTTCATTCAGGAGAAGAAGTGCTCTGGTATAATGGCCTCGTGGTCACAGTCCTACTGCTGTATGAAAAGCCTTCACACCTAACAAGGAGATCATGAATGCCCTTAACTGAAAATGGACTATTCCCACTTGCATAATGAACACACTGTCCATCTATCAGGTTTTGTCAAACTCAGTCACTCCTTCATGAACAAAGGTGAAGTCATGCCTTCAAGGTGGCTGTGGATGTACCTGGACGAAGACAAAGGTGAACTCTGCCAGCCCAGTCAGCTGCGGACAGCCTGAATCTCTGAATTAAAGGCGTCTTTATAATGCCAGGGGCCTGTGGTGAGAGTGGGGAGTCTCTTTCCTACAGCCGAATGAAAGATATCAACTCATTACATCAAAGCCGTTAAGCAGATATTTTTTTCTAAAGCAACTGACACAGCTTTTTTGCACTTTTACATAGTATCCGTTCATGCAGCTGGATAAATACTGAAGCCATGCAGGTTAGGCACCTTGCTCAAACGTACAACAGCAGTGTCCTTCTTAGGAACTGAATCTGCAAACTTTAAGATACAAGCCCAGTCTCTTACCCATTATATTACACAGCCACCCAAATGGAAGAGAAGAGGAGCATCCAAACATGTATGAGCTGATGATGCACTGCAGCCTCTGCTTCGGGGAGGGTCCTTCTCTTCAGTGAAAACATGTAACACTGATGTTCTTATTTCAATGAGTGTCACCAATGAATGTTTCCAATGTAGCGCAACCAGGCTGAGCAAGCCTGCACAGAGCACATGCTCCTTATACTTAATATCATCTGATTCATGCTGTGATACATGATCAGGTGGAGAGTAGGATGAGAGGGGTTCTGCTCCCGCTATCCCAAATCTAAGTACTTCCACGTGGCTGATGTAGCATCCAAAGTGTGGAGGAACCTTCGTTCTATGAGCATCCTGTTCATGGTCCAGAAAATGAATTACCCCAGCATCTCCAATGTATGCATCCTAACCCCCCCACTCCCCAAAAGATGTGACAGCCACACCCGCAGCCGGAGAGCCTGGTAGGAAACAGAGGCCATTTTGAGGGAAGGAGAGTTGTCTGGGTTTTGAGCTGTAAGAGCCATGGCAGAGGGGCCATCTGGAGAGGCTGCTGGGATTTATCCTATTAAATAGATCACCAGTCCTGTCAGTGGATCAAGAGCCCGTGGATAACGAGAAGTGACAGTGTTTATTAGGGGCTGCGCGGCTCGTACGCGGTTTCAGGGCCAATTAAAGCCTGCGGCGCACTGCCTGTTCCCCTTCCCACCACAGCCCACAATTCAGCCGCTATGAGCAGCTAACAGGCTGCAGGATAGAGATTCAGCTGCTATGAGCAGCTAACGGACTGCAGGAGAGAGATTCAGCTGCTACGAGCAGCTAACGGGCTGCAGGAGAGCAATTCAGCCTCTACGAGCAGCTAATGGGCTGCAGGATAGATAGTCAGCCACTATGAGCAGCTAACAGGCTCAGGATAGATATTCTGCCACTATGAGCAGCTAACGGACTGCAGAAGAGTGATTCAGCTGCTATGAGCAGCTAACGGGCTGTAGGAGAGACATTCAGCAGCTACGAGCAGCTAATGGGCTGCAGGAGAGAGATTCAGCAGCTACGAGCAGCTAACGGGCTGCAGGAGAGCGATTCAGCCTCTACAAGCAGCTAACGGGCTGCAGGAGAGAGATTCAGCCATAATGAGCAGCTAATGGGCTGCAGGATAGAGATTCAGCCATAATGAGCAGCTAACGGGCTGCAGGAGAGAGATTCAGCCATAATGAGCAGCTAACGGGCTGCAGGAGAGAGATTCAGCTGCTATGAGCAGCTAACGGGCTGCAGGAGAGAGATCTCACTCAGCTTCACATTTACCCCACAAATTATTCTGTGTCCGTATTCATTCATATTCATCGGTAGGCGACGACGGCCAATCTCGCCTTCTCGGACGGGTACAGACTCAGAACAAACTGTGGGATGAATGTGAAGCTGAGTGTTTCGCCTGCACCTCTAGATCACTGGTTCCATTAGTACAGAAGCTAAGGCAGCCTCTCCTCCCTGACCTAGGGTTATTACCCCCAGCTCGCACTGTGGAAACCTGAGGCACCGTATGCTAATCTGAATGGCAAGGCTATGCTAAGGATGCAGGGTTACTGCTCAACCATTAAAGCACTTCCCTTCAAAACCCACAGGCCAGATATGCTAAAGCTGTAGCTTGTGAAGTTCTGCCCAAACGGAGCAGGGGCGGTCCCTAGCACATGACAGCGTGAACGTGCGGTCATTCCCCCGCGTTCCCGGTGACTGGCTGACCTCGCTCGCTGCTTGCCCTGCGCTGTTTCGCTGTACGTGACATGGCTGGCGGCTGCCCAGGAGCTGCGCATGGACGGCCGTGGGTTCGACCAAGCCTCCTCACTCAGAGAGACCCCCACAAGAGAAAGAAACTGTCCAGCTGAATTTAAACAGCACTTTGCAGGGCAGACTGCCGGGGGTGGGGAGGGGACAGGCCCACTTTTGTTAAGGATCTTAACAACGACCAAGACTAGAAATCCCCCATTAAAAATACAAACACAAAATGATTACTGCATTAGCCATAGACTGCTTTCTTTTGCAGTTCGAAAACTGTGAGTTGTTAAAATACGAATGGGGGTGGATGCAGTATAATCTGAGTCCATCCCCCATCATCTGTTCTGTCCTAATCCTCCCAGGCACACTGATTATTATATTTTCATATGAACCATCCATAAACATGGGCGATGAGCTAGGAAACTGTGGTGCCAATACAATGAGTCTGTAGCACCTTCCGTCCTGAAGAACTGCAGCACTCAGAGAATGGGTCTGTATCCTTAAGGCTCCGCACACAGATAGACTGATAGACACACACACACACACAAGCTAGATAAAAACGCTTATGAGTTAACTTCAAAGGAACCAGTTTAAGTCTCATTTCTCCTAATGCCTTGTGGATAATGCAGAAAGACATTGACTACACGCAAGTACACACAAGCATTACTGTTTTCCTTCTCCCAGGAAGTGAGTATATCCTGCAAGGAAAATGTCACCATATTGAAATGTATTTTCGCAAAGGATTCCGACAGCCTCGCTGACTTGTAAAATTAAATCCATCCCTGTTAAAAACCTACTTTGCATATTTTGTAAAGCACTTAGTACTGATAATTTAACCCAGAGCCAAGAAGTAATGCAGATTATCAAGGTCATTGCAATAATTGTAGTCACGGTAAATTATTATTATACGATTGAAATATGTTCTGCATGAAAAGCAGAAGCCTATTTTGCCAGTGCATGGCTGAGGTTGTCATTTTGTGCTGTGATGACATCACACTGACCTCTGACCTTGTCAGTCAGCCAGCATTCCTGCAGGACCACACGCATGCCTTCTCAGATGCTGTCTCTGACATTAAAAATATATTTATTTATTTTTTACTGCAAAATATATTTTATATGCATGTGTGATGAAACGTTACTTTTGCCATGAAGACATCATGCCAAATTCTTTGTTTGCCAAATTTAATGAGTTAATTGTTTAAGATTCGCATACCTTACACATACAGTACCTTAGGGGTGGGGTTCGGAGACTGGCTATCATTCATTTCTAAAGAAAATCACAGAATTTACTGACAAGACAGATTCTCTCAAGGATGGTTCTGGCATGAAGCTAAGACACAACTTCCAACCATACGTGCAGACACGGTCAATTTTGACCTATTGTGGATGAAAACTTTACAGTAAGTTCAGCAAGAAAGGAAGTACAGCAATATGCCATTTCTAGAAACAACTGCACTTAATTTGACTAGAGTCATATTCATGTTAAAAAAAAGGGGAAAAAATCATACTTTGAAAAAAGACACTGTAAAAAGTTTAATTCTCAATTACTTCAATAGCTTTAGAATACATTGTTAAATATCCTTGTGACAGAAAAGGAAAATGTCAGATGAACTACCGCCCTCTGTCCTCGGAGATTAATGTAGAATAGCTGCTCAGAGAAATGGTGATGTCACTGGGTGATGTCATTACAGTATGACTGTGTGAATTTATGTGTCATTTGCTCTGTTCTATGGTGTTTGGTTCAGTCCTTGGTTAAATAGCTGCGTGCAAACAAAGGTAAAATTGAGCATTTTAGGCATTTAGGAAATGTTCTTATCGAGCAACTTACACAGCATGCATTCTTTCACACCCACTATAACACATTTAAACAGCCGGATATTCACTGAAGCACAAGGTCTGACTCAGAATAACACCCACAATGTTAGCCCAGTTCCCTAACATTATCTGGGATAACTAGCACATGTAGTATAAATAAATATATTGCCACACAACTCAAGCCCTCCTCTCTTTTCACCATCAAAGATACCCACGATGCCTCTCTCCTGTCCGTCACCCACTTGTTTACTGTTACAGATAGTAACACTGTGTTCATTTTGCCTCAGCGTGATGCCCAACAGTTTGCAGTGTTCCCAGATGGTTCTGTCCCATCCAATGAACTGAAACGACAGCTGAAAGTGGCGAAGGCAGCCATGTTAGAATGCTTGAGAGGGACTCATTCAATCGGTATCCAATGGAAACCTGAGATGAGGATGGCAGCGCTACTTCTGTCTCGTACACAGGAAGGCCAGGGGTCATGCCTTTGGTTACTGGTAAAACTGCTGGTTATAAGGTGCTTATTAATCACTGATGCAAATCACCATCTCGTTTGCGTTGTCTGTCCGTGTTGTTGACTGTATGTGACTGCAATCGGGCGTGAGCTCCAAGCATTCTGGGGCTGCATGTTCCCTCTCCTGGAACCGTGTCCCATCCGGGACGGGGGTGGTGGTGGTGGTGGGGGGGAGGGGGGGGAGCGGGGCGTCCGAGGAGGCGCGGACGCCGCGCTGCGAGCCGCTCCCGAGGACCCTTTCGTTAGCGCGCGCGTCTGCGGAGAGCCGGCCCTACACGGCCTGACAGCCGGGGCTAAAGCTGTCAGCCCCAATCAGTCGCCCTGGCAGAGATCTCAGCCCAAATTACAGTCAAACGCAGGCTGGGGGTGGGGGGGGGAGGGCGTGTGGGGGGGTGTGCCACTGCGGCGGCCACGTTTGCTTCCTCGCACGGACGTGGAAGAGGGCTCCGCCGTGGCGGCCGGGGGGAGGAGAGGGCGGCCGCCGCGAGCGGACCGCGCCTCCCGCACGGGCTCGGTGTCTCCTCCGTGTGAGGAGGAGCGTCGCATCACGCCAGGCTGCAGCCCGTCCGTCCGCCCCTGTGTGTCCGCCCGCCCGTCCGTCCGTCCGTCCATGCTCGCGCCTGCGCCAGCTTGCTCGCTACGTTCACCACATCAGCGACGAGTAAAGAAGCCATGGACTGAATTCCGACTCAGATAATTTGACACCATCTACACATGAGCATCTGCCACTTCAAAGACCGATGTTTGGATTCCGGTACGAAACACAAGATCGATCACAAAGCTCATTGTAAGCCTGAACACAAACATCAAACAGGGCTCCAGTCCAAAAGAAAAATATAGTGGTATTATTAAAAATATAAAAACAGTCTCCTTTAGTTTTTAACCTAAGGGAATCCCAATAAATTCAATTTTTACATGTACCCACAAAAGTAATTCTTGCGTATATGGGTTAATGAAAATTACTCTACATCCTTTACATGTTGCTCATTTGCATTTATGATCTTTGTACAACTTTATGTAAAGAATTTAAAAAAAAAGAAATGTCTCTCGCAATTTGGTGTGGGGATGTTTGCTCATTTCACGTTAACCATGAACACTGAGACGCCATTGAATAGACAAGCCGCCTCGCTTCTCTTCTTATAGGCGAACACTAAAGGAATCACCATGGCAGACAGCGAATGGATGACATTAATTGGAATAACGATGGGGAAAATTACTCAATAATACTGTAGGTATAATTATGGGAATAATGTACTGCTCACGATGGGAAAGATATCTGTCAAGGTCAGTAATGAGACTCAAAAGGACATGTAATGAAAGGGACATCGTACTGTCCATCACGATATGACAATGTGGATATTTTTTTGCCATTATGACTGCATAGTGACTGTTAAAGGTAATAAAACCATGCATTCCCATACACATTGACATGTAGCAAAGATTTCAGAGCAGAACCACCAACTGATGCTTGCATTTTCCAAGGAGCAAACATGCACTCCGGCAGTGCCTATGGTTTGGTATTTGACCAAAGAAGAAATACGTGGACCAATACGTAATGATGACTTAATACCTGAATAAGATATTCCTGTTTAGGGTTTGTCTTTACAATGCCAAGAGATAGCAAAAACAAATCTTTAAAAAATGATTTTGCAATCACATCATTCTGAATAAATGTAGTCATCACCCATTCTGCGACGGTCACCAGGAAGCCATTTGTATCACATTCGGAGTCAGCGCTCAGAATCCATGGGAAAGAACATATGGTTTTTGGTCATATAAACTCACTCAACCAAACTGGACCAATGTCAGATCAGTCTTCGCCCGTTGCACTACCATCGAAAGTCACCACTTCTTATGACTCGTGAACCAAAATTTAGGAAAGTAGTGATTAAAGACACGTCATCTCCTTTCAATGGAACCCTTCAGTGTCTGATATTTAGAGAAATAGCAACTGGATCTGTCCATAACCACAGACAACACACGAAAACGCAGATCAGATTTAAAAAAGGATTTACCTTTGTGCAGCTTCAGACAGATGGCCACCTCTTTCCACGTTCGCTAAAGATTAAAAACCGCAGAAGGAAAATTATTTTTTCCCCTCTCCTTTCACTCAGCCCAGACAGAACGCTGACGGCTGATTGGCTGCGGGACTTGGTCACGTGGACACGGCAAAAAGAACACGTGACCTCTAGCGGAATGGCGAAAAAAAAACGGAAATCTGAATGTGGTGGTGGTGCGGCACCTTGGCGTGTGCGTTTTTGTTGTGTTTTCGGGAAAGTGGGTCGTATTATTTGCGGGGCGATGGTGTCCCAGCTGCGGATGGATCGGCCCCCGGGGGCGGGGAGGCTGGGAACCCCGGAATCGCTGCCCCCACCTCATTTCCAACAGGGTGAACCCCCCCCCCCCCCCCCCCCCAAACCTCCATAGCCACAAATGCCCATTCCCGTGGTGACCTGCCCTCCCTTTGCCCAGACTACAGGACCTGAGGCTCAGACAGGACACCAAGGAGGGGAACGGGGGGGGGGGGTTATTGGGCTGTTGGGCAGGGGGGTGGGTTGGATGTGCCGAGGTTGGCATTCCAGTTCCTGGGGGGGGTTGAAAGCGAAGTGGGGGTGGGGTAGACGGGGCATGTTCCCATTGGCATGGTCCAGCCAACCTTTTAATCTGACGGTGTGGGGGAATTAACAGCAGCCGCGCTGACATCCTACCAGAATTATCTGCTCAGCCTGAGAGCAAATCCAGCAGGATTTCAGACGGAGATCAGAAATGGGGATTAATCAAGAGCGTTTGCAGATGAACAACTGCAGAACAACGGTGAGTGTGTGGGGGGGAGGGGGCTTTTCAACAATGCAGCTGCACTGATGAATAATAATAAAAAATGCCCTCGACTATTTACCATAGACAAATGAAGCCTTCACAAATAGGGCCAGAAAGACCTTTGCATAATCATCAGTTATTCTGCCTTCATTGAATTCATAATTTATTAGATACTGAATCTTACTGATTCATTCAGGTTATGTTTTTATCTTTCAAATGATCTTTCTTCCCAAAACTAGAATGGCAGAACTCTCTAACTATCAAACTCCCTTTGGGAAAATCTGAGAAATAGAGCATTAAATATGACCAAATGACACCGTGGAAACGAGGAAAGCTGTGCCCCAAAGAACACAGCAAATGGAACAGCCAGTCAGGAGTGATTCGTTTCAAATGCAAACGCGTTTTGGACAACCTTCATGTTCAGAATAGTTGGTGCCAAAGAAGAGCAAGTTTGAACTTTGAAAATGCATACACTCTTTCCCCAGGCTATTTTATTCCTCTTTCTCCCTCTCTCTCACACTCTAATTAGCACACACATGTGCATATGTATGCAAACACACACACACAATTCATGCTGCCTCTGTAACCTGGAAGCATAGAATGCACGCAAATTCATGATTCTAAAAGAGAAACAGATCCACAGACAAATATGCAACGCAAGACCAAGTTGAGGAACAAGTTCTCTAAACAAACACTTCACACTGTCTGTCCTTTCCAAAGGGATGAACAGGAATTCCCAGCCCCATTCCCATTACCATTCCCATTCCAGACAAAGTGAAGCAAACGAGATCCGGAGTCACGGGAAGCGAGAGGAAGTGGGTCTTACCCGGTCGGAGGGAAAGTTCCTGAGGATTCAGATGGGACCAAAGAAAGATGGAAAGATGGAAGACTAGGGGAGCACTGAGAGACAGAACAGCAGGCCCAGTCCTATAAGCAACTAACCCATCGCCCTCAGCAAGGTGACTATGCTGGACCATGGGTGGGTTGGGGGGGATGGGGTTCGGGGTGGGGGGGGGGGGGTTCAGGCAAGGCTACATCACCATCTCATCATCCCCACAACCTAATTGGTCCAGACGGGCGTGAAGGAGAGAGAGCGATAGAAGAGGTAACACAGTCATGTCTGAGAGCACGAACGTACCACAGCGGTGGACAGGACCCAATCGGGCTGAATATTTGGGGCGGGAACAAATGGGCAGCGGCAGATTGGACGGGAGGAGGGGACTTTGAGGCGTTATGACTTTGGTGATGTTCACTGAAATGAAGCGCTTCCTGAATCGATAGCTTTAACTTTGTCAGTCACCCTCAGCCTCAAATTGAGCAGAAAGCGCTGTTGGGTGCATGGATAATTACATATCTCTTTATTGACTTATCGGCTGGGACGTTGCGTGGGGGTTGCAGGATAGATATTCTCAGTAGTACGTGCTATAGGTTAAAGGTTTAAAATAGAGGTAACTTGATTCGTGTTTGTAAAGAAAAATAACTGAATTCAGTTATGAAGGTTTTAACAAGACACAAACCCAGGTCAGGAGAGGTATAGAAGGGCATTTCATGAGAAGCGTAACCACTTAAGTTCCACCAAAATGCCCTGAATGGCTCAGAACAATCAGCATCCTCGCCCCATTATTTCACTTATGGCCTCTGCTTTTCAGATACACATTCAGTTGAGTGGAGAGTGCTTTACATCATCTGTTCAATATGAGGTCACCTTCTGTCCCAAGGGCGTATCGAGCCTACGGGCAAAGAGAACACAAGCCATGACAAAACCCCCCATGAAACCGACCCCTCGCTCTCTTCAGCGGCTGTGGGTGCGTAGAAAAGAGAGGTACGCCAGGAGTGGATATTGTGGCTCTAAGGCACAGTTCTTTGTTTCGGGAAGAAAGGCTCTCTGCTCTCTGGAAGCTTCCGGACATGCAGGAGCAGCCCGTCCTGCCCCTCTCGCCCCTCTAATGGAAAATTTCCCCTGACCTTCTTTTGGCTGCAGTCAATGTTCCCCATAATGGGCTCCCTCGCAGCTAAAACCGATAAATAATGACGTGGGTCTGAAAGCAGGCTTTTAATGCAGCCCTGCGATCTCCATGCGCATTCTGCACCCGTGCTTCAGTGCATGGAACACAAGCTGCTGCATTTGAGCCAGGGCTGTTATGATGGCTGCCCCCTCACAGGCTAACAATTGTGTAGGAAAACATACACGATTAGATTACAGTATAAATATCAATTCGCCATCAATGCACATCGTGTTTAATTTGCTACCAAGCTGCAGATTACTGAGCAAGGCTTGTGACGGTAAGTGCCTTTACTGAGCAATACAGCAGGAAGCGCACAGTAAAGCCATCACATTTGAATGTAAATGTTATCCGAATAATGAGAAAGGAAATGGGGGAAAAGAAAGTTTCACACATCCATTATGGCTTCCCATTCAGTACTTATTCTCACAAGATTATTTAGGTACTGCACTCTGTAACAATCGGAACTTGAAAACATCAGTGGGCCTGGGTGAAAAAAACGAAATATACAGACGGGTGACAAATTAGTAAAACGTAAAAACCAACATAAAGTGTCTTGGGCCACCACAAGCTGCCAGAAGAGCTTCAATGCAAGGCATGGATTCTAAAAGTCTCTGGAACTCTACTGGAGGGGTGGAACACCATTCTTCCCAAAGATATTCTCTCATTTGGTGTTTTTACGATGGTGGTGGACAGTGCTGTTAGTCCAATATCTCCCATAGGTGTTCAATTGGGTTGAGATCTAGTGACTGTGAAGGCCATAGCATATGATTCACATCATTTTCATACTCAGCAAACCATTCAGTGACCCCTCATGCCCTGTGGATGGGGGCATTGTCATCCTGGAAGAGACCACTCCCATCAGGATAGAAATTTTTCATCATAGGATAAAGGTGATCACTCAGAATAACTATGTATAGACATGCAGTGACCCTTCCTTCTAAGGGGACAAGTGGACCCAAACCATGCCAGAAAAATCCCGCCCACAACATAACAGAGCCAGTCCTTGTGATTGAAGCTCCTGTATTCAATGGCCCAATAGTGGACCCTCTTTAAAAATCACTTAGATCTTTTGCTCTTGCCATCTTGATCCCAAATCAAGGTCAACTGGGTCTGCTCAGCATTTTTATACATGCCACAGAGCATGATGGGATGGTAACTGCTTAATTGTATCATGCAGTACACCCATATGGAAGTATCCACATTTATGTTTCTCCACTCATTTGTTCAGGTTTTTCCTTTAATTTGTCACCCATCTGTGTATATATTAGCTGTATGTTATTGTGTTTCTCCAAATATTAAATCAGTTTGGACATATCACAGGGCAAAACTGTACATATTCCACACAGATAAAGCCAAAGAATGGGTAACCATGTACTACTCATCGCTAACATTATGACTCCTTTTGCTGGGGTCTGAGCTTTCTGAAAGATCACCTAATCCGGTGATCCCCCTGCACTCTTTCAGAAAGGAGGGAAGACGGGAGGGAGGGAGCAAAGGTGGGAAGAATGGAGGGAGGGAGAGAAGGCAGAAATGGAAGGAAGGAAGGAAAAGGAGTTTTCAAAGCATAAAAATGACTCATGCAACATTCATGGAAATAACTAAACCTACTAAATCTTCTGCATGAATTCCATACATAGATGCTTAAATCTAAAATGCATTTAGGCAAATGATCCACCTGAGCAATACACAGGCAAACTGTGAGAGCAGGTGTGCTTTAAAAGCATGTTCATCTGACCGCATGCAAGGGACTGGCCATACGGAAAGCTTTTCGACCCCCAGTAAGCAGCGCTTACACTTCACAACTATATCTGTCCCATTTCTCTTTAGATATCGGTCAGGGCCAGCTGGTTGTACGTCTGCTTTGCTTATTCGTTTTTTCCGCCCTCCTTTGGCTATGCGGTAATGCTGTGTGTTGTGATATCTTATGACCTTCTTTCATTGTGTCCCACACCCTGAAGCATCTATCAGTTCAATCTCAATCTCAAAGCACAGATTTCCCTTCAAGCAGGAGAGAATTTTTTTTGTTTTTAAGATTCAGAAATGAATAACCAAGTAAAACACTATGGTGAACTGGAGCGAATATATATTTTATCCTCAGAAAATACAGTGTGTAAATAAATCTATATTATATAGGATATAGTGAGAGAGAGAGAGAGAGAGTGAAAGAGAACACAGACAGATGCAGACACACGCATACACACACATGCGTACACACACACACTCACTCATACATCAAGCACACTATTCACACACAAGCACACACACACACCAAACACACATACTTCACAACACACACACACACACGCACAACACACACATCACAACACATATGCACACACACACACACACACACACACACACACACACACACACACACACACACACACACACACAGCTGCTGTGCAGTCTGAACTCTAATTTCCGCTCGTGTTGCGTCTGAAGAAATGAGGCGCTGGCATCCTGGCTGCCGATGAGCATTTCAGGAGGGGGGGGGCATCAGTGGCGCTGCCCTGTGTTTGTAAAGGCCAAAGCCTGCCTGCTCGAGCGCACACAGTGCACTCTAGGAAAAAGAAGGCACAGTGTGCCTGCAGTGCGATGGCATGCCGGAGTGCCCACAGCAGTGTGCCCATGCAGTGTGCCAGGAGCAAATCATGAGATGTGCCACGAGCAGGTGCCGAAGCAGTGTGCGATGAGCAGTGTGAGTGAGCATGGCAGTGGCAGTGTGTGAGTGAGCAGTGTGCCCGTGAGCAGTGTGCGAGTGAGCAGTGTGCCCGCGAGTGAGCAGTGTGGCCATGAGCAGTGTGTGAGTGAGCAGTGTGCCCATGAGCAGTGTGTGAGTGAGCAGTGTGCCCGCGAGCAGTGTGCGAGTGAGCAGTGTGGCCATGAGCATGGTGAGTGAGCAGTGTGCCCATGAGCATGTGTGAGTGGCAGTGTGCCAGCAGTGTGCGGTGACAGTGGCGAGTGAGCAGGTGTGGCAGGCAGTGAGCAGTGTGTGAGCAGTGGATAGCAGTAGTGCTGTGAGTGAGCAGTGTGCCCAGAGCAGTGTCATGGCAGTCGCAGTGTGCGAGTGAGCAGTGTGGCCATGAGCAGTGTGTGAGTGAGCAGCGTGCGAGTGAGCAGTGTGCCCACGAGCAGTGTTTCCACGAGCAGTGTGCGAGTGAGCAGCGTGCGAGTGAGCAGCGTTCTCAGTGTCGGACAAGCGAGCCGATCTCTGGGGAAAGCAGAGGGCTGAAATCCCAAGCCACAGCCCAGTGTTCACTGATTTTCTACATCTTCTGAAGAACCCCCCCTTCACCCTGTGGGGCTGCTTGCCACATTCAGCACTGTCATGGTATATATTTGGTACCAGCTACAGAGCCCACCCATGTACCAGAACAGTGCCTTAACAGATACCAGACTGTGGGGGCCATCCATGCACTAGAACAAAGCCTTAACAGATATCAGACCAAGAGCCCACCCATGTACTAGAACAGTGCCTCAACTGGATGAACTATCCAGCAGCATTTATTCATAACATTCTTTCATTCCATGTCCTCCTCCCTAAACCACACTGAAAGGTTAAAACCATTCAAATCCCCTGTTCTACCCTCAACTGCAGCCAAGGATAAGAACAAAAAGACAAATTTATGGCTAGTCTGAATGCCCATCTATTTTCCACTAACTGCTGAGGCAAATGAGACCATATTGGCAGAACAATTCAAAGAAAGATTTTAAACCCCCATTTGTGTGACCCAGAAATGTACAGAAACCCAAAATAAGTTTCTGAAGTGATGAATGGTGTGAATTACACTCGTTTCCAAAAAATGAACTCAAAAGTCCCTATGAAAAACCAGTTCTGAATGGACTGAATGATGTACTTAATATCAGCTGTGTTTTTATCTGTTTCTAACTGTTTTTGTTTTAAATCTGAGCGGGGTTAAGATTTTTGTGTATATTCTATATAGGCAGTTATGGATTTATTTGCATCAGGAGCTAGTTGCTATAAGTATATTTATTTACTTCGCAGTGTGAAAGGAGACACATTGAGATTTTCTTGGGCTCAGGTCAGGCTTGAGAACCTGTAAATCACTAAATGTGTGTCTTTAGCAAGACAGTGATTGTTGCTAATTGTATTTTGACTCACTGCTAGTCATAATCATCATCATATAACCTGGTAGTTAAACAAAAACATCAATTTCATGGCACACAAACTGCTTTAAAAGCCTGGCCCTAGTCTTTGAGGGGCCGCAAAGCAGGATTTTATTTGGGGCCCCCCAACCCTACATTATACAGTAAATAACATATATTCTAGAATAATTATTGGACCCCTGGAAATCACTTATGTTGCTTATTAGATAGGGCCATCTCTGTCCTAGCCAGCTTGACACCAATATCAATGGTATATTATTATTAGAGGTGGCATATGCAGAACTATTTTCAGTCACAGGAAAATGAATGGTGGGAAAATGCATATAGAATGTACGTGCAAACCACTAAAAAGAAATGTCATATTCTGTAAGTACATGCCACCATCCCCACTCCAACCCCTCCCCTATCCTGAAGTCATATCTCTGAATCAGCTGCTCCACCACTGGCTGTGAGTGACAGATATTCTCTCTGAGCAAGGCTGGGGGACCTTCAAACCAGGATTCCCTCTGAGAAAAGCTGGGGGACCTACAAACCAGGATTCCCTCTGAGCAAGACTGGGGGACCTCCAAACCAGGATTCCCTCTGAGCAAGTTTGGGGGACTTTCAAACCAGGATTCCCTCTGGACAAGGCTGGGTAACCTACAAACCAGGATTCTACTGGGTACAACCACAAAACAAAACTGGCTGTTTCCTGTTTGGAGTGAATGTTACTGTAAAGTAGCATAATGAACTCTATGCCTGACATCAGCTGAAGTGACCTCTGCAGCTAACAGAGAGTACTAAGGGAGGAGTATTAGCTAAGATTTAGCTACCACTCCTGTGCCTGTTTGTAAATAATTGACAGCTGGCTGAAGGCCCACAGAAACAGGGAAGGCAAAGGGTCCAGGATCTGGGGGTTCTCTCAAGGGTGACCTGCTCTTGGCTCACCTGCTCTCTGGCTAATCTCTCTCGTCCTCTCCTCCCTCTGTGGATGTTAGTGCTCCTGCTCTCTGGCTAATCTCTCCCATCCTCTCCTCCCTCTGTGGATGTTAGTGCTCCTGCTCTCTGGCTAATCTCTCCCATCCTCTCCTCCCTCTGTGGATGTTAGTGCTCCTGCTCTCTGGCTAATCTCTCCCATCCTCTCCTCCCTCGTGGATGTTAGTGCTCCTGCTCTCTGGCTAATCTCTCCCATCCTCTCCTCCCTCTGTGGATGTTAGTGCTCCTGCTCTCTGGCTAATCTCTCCCATCCTCTCCTCCCTCTGTGGATGTTAGTGCTCCTGCTCTCTGCTAATCTCTCCTCCTCTCCTCCCTCTGTGGATGTTAGTGCTCCTGCTCTCTGGCTAATCTCTCCATCCTCTCCTCCCTCTGTGGATGTTAGTGCTCCTGCTCTCTGGCTAATCTCTCCCATCCTCTCCTCCCTCTGTGGATGTTAGTGCTCCTGCTCTCTGGCTAATCTCTCCCATCCTCTCCTCCCTCTGTGGATGTTAGTGCTCCTGCTCTCTGGCTAATCTCTCCCATCCTCTCCTCCCTCTGTGGATGTTAGTGCTCCTGCTCTCTGGTCCTCCATCTCCCTCTGTATATGCTCCTCTCTCGGCTATCTCTCCATCCTCCTCCCTCTGTGGTGATGTCGTCTGCCTGGTAGTGCTCCTGCTCTCTGGCTAATCTCTCCCATCCTCTCCTCCCTCTGTGGATGTTAGTGCTCCTGCTCTCTGGACCTTAATCTCTCCCAAACCTCTCCTCCCTCTGTGGATGTTAGGTGCTCCTGCTCTCTGGCTAATCTCTCCCATCCTCTCCTCCCTCTGTGGATGTTAGTGCTCCTGCTCTCTGGCTAATCCTCCCATCACTCTCCTCCCTCTGGAGATGCTCGTCTGCTGTGCTCTGACGGTAATTCTCCATCTTCTTTGTGTACTGTTAGCGCTTGTATTGCATCTGATGGCTCAGCTTCTAAGTAACACGGCTTGTTAGCTGTTGAAAACAGTATGGTTCTAAAATGGCTATAGCGCAAGCAGGCTTGTAAGCGCACGTTTCTCACCTGAGGGAAAAATACTGATGTGGACGGAAAAAAAGAACCTAAAACACTCATAATGGCAAAAAGTAACAATGCTGGCATCAATAAAACCAGGGAGGAGGGTTGGTAAAAAAATGGTGATAGTGTAGATTCCTTATTTAATACCTTATTTACCTTACCTATAGTCTATATCTACACTCTAATTTTCCTACAGTTTATGTCTAATGTAACACGTGAACATGATAGAGCTCAAGAGGGTTCTAGGGTTCAAGAAGCTAGCACACAAATTATACTAACATCCATTTATAAACACGGTTTGACAATTAATGCAGCAGTTTCTCTTTTCGGCATACTAAATGTAATATGCAATAAATGTGATGTTAACATAAAACAAAAATTAAGAAATAATTAAGAAATAAACAGCACAAATAAAACTATTAATTTATAACCAGAGAGAAAGAGACAGAAGGGGAGAGAAGAAAAGGGAGAGAGAGTAAAAGACAGAGAGAAGGGGAGAGAGACAGCGAAAGATACAGAAACAGAGAGTGAGTGCATGCATGTGTGTATGTGTGCTTCATGAAGACAGAAGCAGTGTTCAGTGTCCTTCCTAAGGGACAGTCAGACTGAATCAGTCTCAAACTGGATCCTTAGCTTTGTACTGTAGAGCATAGCATGGCCAGCCAGACCCCGCCCCCTTTTCTGTGTGTCCTGCTTCTTACTGCAAGCCTAACTCACTTAATTCAAACAACACACAGCCATGCTTTGCCTAGCAGCACTGTTCAAAAATATAAAAATAAACAAAAACACAACATAAAAAATTAAGGATCATTACTGCAGCCTAATGGAGTCAGCTTTGCAAGTCTGTTAGTGAAAGCATGCAAGTCATCTACTGTGTGACGTTTCCCTTTAGTTTCAACTTAATGTGAGACTTTGAAAGCCTTTACACTGAAAAACAAAAACAAATAAAACTTTGATAAAAACAAATATCACTTTGATCACTGATCATTTAAAAGTATGATGTATATTTTAATGGAATTATGTGAATTTAAAAGTCAAGGTTTTCAGGTTTAATTCAAATTGTAATGACTGGAATTCCATTCATGCTTTGTTGGTAAGATGCAGTAAATGCTAATATAAATTGAATTTAAGGTGAAAATAAGGTCCTTAGAGGTTATTCAGCTGAAACAAGGCAGGTCAGTTTGATGCCAAATGATATTTATTCATTTCACCTCCTTACATGTTAATTATTAGCCATGATTAGCAAGTAACTAATGAGGTCATAATCACATTAGATTTAAATATATTGTATGTTGTAACTTAACAATGGGAAAAAAACATTGAAATGTTACTCACATAAAAAAACTAATAATTAAATAATTTCATCTCTGAATTTTTAAATGTACATACTTGTGTGTGTGTGTGTGTGTGCGCGCGCGTGTGCATGTGCGCATGTGTGTTGTCTATGCTTAGACCAATCATTTTTTAGGGTTTTCTCTCAAACCACCTATGCCAGCAATGCATAATCAATTTGTACCTTTTTTTTTCTTGTTAAAGGTACTTATTATTACCAAAACACAACATCATTGTACTTGTAGGGTACATTTGGGAAATCTGTTCCTTAAAGAACAAAAATCTTACTGAACTTTAATTTCTAAGAGTGTTTAAAGCACTTTAGCTTCATCTGAGATTGCTCACTTCACAAGCACTGCACTTCAGACCTATCTGAGGTAGTGCCAGTCTCGGAAGGAGAGAATGATCTCCAGGAGCCATCTTCACTCTTGATGGGCTTGGATTCGGTACGTTTCCCTGACAACTGCATCACTCAACCCAAAGTGCCGAAACAGCGGAAATCAGAGTTTCGCTGCAGCCGAAGTGACGAAGTGGTCCCTCGTGCATGCTAACTCCTGCACTCCTGCAGATGTGATAAATCTCCCGGCACGCGCCGTGCTTTCACATCACCACAGGCGGTGGCATCGTTTACTACACGGAACTAACACCATTGTGGAAAACACGAACATGAAAACTCCGCCCGACGAGCTGCAGTTACATTCACCAAAACCACAGAAAGACCTGCAGAGAAGTCCAATGCAGTGTTTATGTGGACACTGAGCAGAAAAAAACGAACACAAATCAACTCCAAATGAGCCAGAAGGGGCCTGCCATACAGACGTGGAATGCACGACACAAGAAACCGCTGTGTGCGCTATCAAGATCAGAAGAGACCACTTCACAATATATGGGCAAACATACACATTATTTCAACTTCCAATTATTGCAATTTTTTGAGTCTGTTATTTGTATTTGTCAACGTGAGGGCCAGAGTTGTGCTAATGAAAGCCGAGGAAGGCATTATGAGGCTGAGGAACAAGTTAAAAAAAAAGAGTTGGAGACATTGGCCTAACCTTAGGCTAACAAAGCCAACTGTTAGGAGCGTCATTAAGAGGAGAAGAGAACTGGTGAGCTCAAAATTCACAAAGAGGCCTGGGAAGACCTCTAAAGTGAATACGATGAATTTGGAGCCATTGAGTTGGACTTGAGCAGATACATTGGATACATTGATGCGATCAGTACTGACATCATCAATGAAGACTACTGAGCCAGTACCTGTGGCAGCCATACATGCCCAAACCATAACACCCCCACCACCATGTTTCACTAATGGGGGGGGGGTGCCTTTGATCTTGGGCAGTTCCTTCTGGCCTCCACACTTTGCTCTTGCCATCACTCTAATACAAGTGCATCTTGGTCTCATCTTTACACAAGACCTTTTTTCAGGTCTCTGCAAGCTCTTTCAAGTAGTTCTCAGCAAACTGCCATCCTGTTTTTTTGGCTAACTAGTGGTTTTCATCTTGCAGTGTAGCCCCTGTAGTAATGTTGTTGTCTTTGTGGACAGTGTCACTGCCATCACGCCTGACTCTGAGATGTCTCTCTGGGCAAGTTTTGAGTTTCTTCATTACGGAGATAATTATTCAGTCATCAACTGTAAAGGTCTTCCTTGGCCTACCAAGCCCTTTTCAATTACTGAGCTCACCAGTGCTCTCTTTCTTCTTGATGTTCCAGACAGGTGACTTTGGTAAGCCAAAGGCTTGGCATATATATCTGACTGTTATTTTCCTATTTCTCAGCCTCACAATGGCTTCCTTTACTTTCACTGGCACACCTCTGGTTGACTTGACAAACATTAATAATAGACTCCAAAGGCAATCAAAAGGCTTGAATCAAAACTAGATAGAAGAAATTGAACACATTTGACTACTCAGAAACACTAGTGAAGCCATCTATAAATACAATGACACCCCGGTATGTGGGGACTATATATAAATAGTGCTGTTATTTCTACATGGTGAAACCAAAATGTACAAAAATACCCTTTAATAAAAGCTGGGAATCTGCGCCACGTGAATTGTTTGATTACGAATGATTAACCTTGTCCCAAATATAATGATGCTATATATATATATATATATATATACATACACATACTCACCGGCCACTTTATTAGGTACCCCTGTTCAACTGCTCGTTAACACAAGTATCTAATCAGCCAGTCACGTGGCAGCAACTCAATGCATTTAGGCATGTAGACATGGTCAAGTCGATCTACTGAAGTTCAAACCAAGCATCAGAATGGGGAAGAAAGGTGATTTAAGTGACTTTGGACATGGCATGGTTGTTGGTGCCAGATGGGCTGGTTTGAGTATTTCAGAAACTGCTGATCTACTGGGATTTTCACGCACAACCATCTCTAGGGTTTACAGAGAATGGTCCGAAAAAAAGAAAATATCCAGTGAGCGGCAGTTCTCTGGGCGAACATGCCTTGTTGATGGCAGAGGTCAGAGGAGAATGGCCAGACTGGTTAGAGCTGATAGAAAGGTAACAGTAACTCAAATAACCGGGTGCCACTCCTGTCAGCTACAGCAGGAAACCGAGGCCACTCCTGTCGCTCAAAAATTGAAACTGAGGCAAAAATTGCCTGGTCCCTGATTTAGTGTATCTCAATTTCTGCTGCGACATTCAGATGGTAGGGTCAGAATTTGGCGTAAACAACATGAAAGCATGGATCCATCCTGCCTTGTATCAATGGTTCAGGCTGGTGGTGGTGGTGTGGGGGATATTTTTTTGGCACACTTTGGGCCCCTTAGTACCAACTGAGCATCGTTTAAATGCCACAGCCTACCTGAGTATTGTTGCTGACCATGTCCATCCCTTTATGACCACAGTGTACCCATCTTCTAATGGCTACTTCCAGCAAGATAACGCGCCATGTCACAAAGCTCAAATCATCTCAAACTGGTTTCTTGAACATGACAATGAGTTCACTGTACTCAAATGGCCTCCACAGTCACCAGATCTCAATCCAATACAGCACCTTTGGTTTGTGGTGGAACGGGAGATTCCCATCATGGATTTGCAGCTGACAAATCTGCAGCAACTGCGTGATGCTATCATGTCACTATGGACCAAAATCTCTGAGGAATGTTTCCAGCACCTTGTTGAATCAATGCCACAAAGAATTAAAGCAGTTCTGAAGGCAAAAGGGGGTCCAACTCGGTACTAGCAAGGTGTACCTAATAAAGTGGCTGGTGTGTGTGTGTGTGTGTATGTATATATATATATATATATATATATATATATATATATATATATATATATATATATGCACATTTATATATATACACTGCTGCGAGTCTCAGACTCAGTTTTCTGGGGACGGGGGGGCTGCAGGCACGGAGGCATTCCTGTCACTACGGAAACTCTCCATTCTTTACGGCCTAAAGTCCGGCTCAAGCACTCTGGGCTCAGAGAGCTATTTTTAATCCCGAACTCTGCAGCTCCTGCACTGGCTGCCTTTGAGCCAAAGCTGCCAACGTGGAAAAACTGCTTCTGATGACAAAGGACAAAAGTTCCCCTGGGGAGGGATGCGGCCTCCAGCACTCTTGGGGTGAGTCCTGCAGCTGAACACACCCCTCAACCCCAGAGGCTCAGATAAGTTTAAAAAAAACATACATTCAAAACATCCAGCAGCACTAGGGAAATTCTCGCCCTTAAAATCTATGAAAGCATGTTGCTGCTGTTACCATGGTCTAGCTTCAGGTTTTACATCAAGGCTGCTACAGCAGGCCAGAGTTCAGAAACGTCATGGCGGTGACATCAGACCTAGGAGACCATCTGCGGTGCTATACGCAGCTCTTCGTCAGCGCCACACACGCGCAGAAGGAGGGGATTCTGGGTAAACTGTCATTGTCAGGCTCTTAGCACCCAAAATCGAATCATGTCCATCTAAGAAGATTTGTAGGCTGAGAGCAAATTTTCACTTTACAGAAGGAATAACGGTAACTGTTAAAGCAGAACCCCATGTCCAAGTTCTCCTTCATACGTTTCTTAACCATCAGGATATGCAGTAAACAGGCAGAATGAGCCCTGCCCAGCTCGGCATACAGGAGGAGAGGAGGGGAGGGGAGGAGAGGAGGGGAGGAGAGAGGGGAGGAGAGGAGAGGAGAGCGTACTCACCTGAGCCCCGCCCAGCTCGCCGTGCGGGAGGAGAGGAGAGGAGAGGGGAGCAGAGAGGGAGGAGAGGGAGAAGGAGAGAGAGGGAGGGAGGAGAGAGGGAGGGGGAGGGAGGAAGGGAGGAGAGGAAGGGAGGAGAGGAGGAGAGGAGAGGAGGAAGGAGAGGAGGGAGGAGGAGAGGAGAGAGGAGGGGATGAGAGAAGAGGGGAGGAGAGGAGAGAAGAGGGGAGGAGAGGAGGAGAGAGAGGAGAGGAGAGCGATCACTGAGCCCAGGCGAGCGAAGAGGGAGAGGAGGGAGAGAGGAGGAGAGGAGAGGAAGGAGGAGAGGAGAGGACAGAGGAGGAGTGAGGGGAGAGGAGAGGAGAGAGGAGAGGAGAGGGAGAGGGGAGGATAGGGGAGGAGAGGGAGAGAGGGAGGAGAGGAGAGGGGAGGATAGGGGAGGAGGAGGAGGAGAGGAGGGAGGAGAGGGGAGGAGAGGGAGGAGGAGGAGAGGGGAGGGGAGGAGAGGAGGGGAGGGAGAGGAGAGGGGAGGATGGGAGGGAAGGGGAGGAGGGAGGAGGAGGAGAGAGAAGGGAGGAGAGGGAGGAGAGGGAGGGAGGAGAGGATAGAAGAGGAGAGGAGAGGGGAGGGGAGGAGAGGAGAGTGTACTCACCAGAGCTCCACCCAGCTGCGGGAGCTCAGGGCATAAATGGAGGGCCCGGCGGGGAGAGAGGGAACGCGAGCTCAGCTGCGTATCCGCGCGGATCAGTTCATCAGCCTTTACACTTCTCTCCAGGCTGATCACCGGCCCATTCTAGGGTGAGAGCAAAAGCCGTGAGAACAACACCGTCGCCACGGCAGCAACCCTCGCTTTCAGCCAATCACGTCCCCCCTGGCATCTATGCACCTAGTTCACTTCGGGCTTCTTCAGAGTCAAATGGGGCTCACAGCCAGAAGAGGGGTAAAGAAACAGGCCTAATGTGCTAATGCCACTTCCCATACGCTTTACTGGTTTCCATCAGGAGGAAAACCTATTAGGGGGGAAGTGGGATGTTTTGATTGTTGTTTTCTAAGCTGAGCCGAAGATTTTTTATTCATGCGGGGCATGATTTCTGCCGCACGCGACGCGAGCATCCGATGACAATCAGCAGGGTTTCAGCTCTAACCAGAGAGGGATCCTAGAGGTCTCTCGGGGTTTCTCTTCCAGGTCATGTGACCTTGTGATGTCACTCCTCCAGAAGACTGGGAAGAAGTCTGTCTATCCGGTGCAGGTCCACCTGTAACAAGAGCAGGCATTCAAACCTGCAACAAAGAGACTGGCTGCCATACTGTTCATGCCTCTGACAGAAACAACATGGAATTTTGAAAATCCCTTATTGGGAAATAAACATGCGGAAAGGAATTACCTGAATAGTTTTACCTCTCTTCTCAGGTGTGCAGGTGTATGAATATTCTTTGGCTCGATTCACGCAGACTTTAATCTTTTACTTTTCTTTCTTGAAGCAAAGAATCTATCAAACAAAAAGTTATGAGGTATTTTAGTATATTGATGAGTATATTTTTGACTATATTTAAATAATAAATGGTTCTCTTTCAACTAATGGATTAATTGAGACAACACAAAACAAACAAAAGCAAATAAAACAGTAGTAAACTGGCTTGGTCTTCCACATGTTACTGCACAGAACAAACACCACTCAGGCCACATCCACCATTTCCTCAGGCAGTATTCTGATGCTGGTCTCAGAGAAAGTTCATATACAAAGTGGTGGTTTGAAAACAATATGGAATAATTTAAATATTAAGGAGGGGCGATTGCGGTCCACCCCTCTTTCATATACTAAGCATTCAGTACAAACTATATGCAGTACAGTTTCAGTGTTCTTCCTTCTATATCTGCTGAGATACAATGAACATGATAGTAACAGTCAGTGCTTACATTGAGTGAAAATCAGTCAGTGGCTGTTGTCTCATGTGAGAGGTCCAAATCTGAACACAGATATACTCCTTTAAAAAAAGAGAAAGAAAATATAAGTAAGTTCATCTGTTCAGCTTTATGGGGAAATGAAGCACGGTGATAGCCAACTAAAGACTGTCTATTGCTGCCCTGAAAACTGCATGCAACTTGCTACTTTTATCAGTTTGATCACAGCGCCCTCTGTTGGTGGATAAGCATGGTCTTGCAACACAACTCCTTGCTGTCACTCAATAGGTCCTTTTCCCCTTCGAGAAAACTAAGGCATGGAGTCTATTACTCGGACCTGGGTCAAATACATATTTAAAGTATTTTAATTACTTTTTAGAAATTATTTGAAACACAGGATTTACAAATACTGAGTATTTAAATAACAAAATGCATTTGAAAATACTTTTAAGGAACACCTCATGTATTTGCAATTAATTTCAAATATGTATTAAAAAACATTTAAAATATTGAATTTTCAAATACAAAAGTGTTTGATTTAATGGAACTATTTGAAAATACTTTCACAACATAGGCCAGTGATGCAACATGTGCAATTGCACCAAGCTGTTGAAAGACTTGAAAGGCACTGGATATGTGGGAACCTATCACCTCTGAAAGCTGAACATTTTGTCTAATTAGAGGACAGCATTTTGATGAGAACGCATCAAGTAACTGCTGATGGCCCCGGTCCAATTGTACCGATTTCCATTGTTACTTGGTAGTGAATATGCACGGCTGAATTCTATTTCATCAGTGTCTAACCTTCTACAAAATGTAAAAGACGGACCTGTACATATGGCTGTTGAGTGCTCTGGCAACAGAAAAAAAGAGGAAATACAGTAAAAGGCCACTAACTTTAAAAAGATTGCATGGGTACAAATAAACTGGCAAGTAGCTTATCAAAAAGTCTGAGCTTTCCATCCCCTCCATGAAAAGACATGTACGAGCATTTAGGCTACTGTCTGTTAGAGGCAGTGCATGGGTTGTTTAAAAGGCAAAAATAGCGAAAGCAAAACTGAAACAGAAGAGAATTGGGAATCCAACTTGCATGACAGGATTCAACACAAGTAGAATTACACATGATTTACAGAAACCTGGTCTGCCATAAAGGATAACTTAGAATATTCTGACAAGAACCACATTATTTCACAGAGGCAGGTAGTGAACTGATGAGAGTAAGACAAGGAGTCCTAACCTCCCCAACCGTCCCTCTCCCTTTCCCCACCATGCCCCCGTAATATTTTTTTTTAGCACTGTATCCTGTATCCTCCTAGTGCACAGGCAACACTAGGGGGATGATTGTATCTGGCAAAACATTTGTTAGGGGAAATAACTGGGCATGACTGGACAGTTACAACAAATAAAAGCAAAGCTGAAACAGAAAAATACTAGGAACCCAACAAGATTCAAATCAAGTACAATTACAAATGGATTACAGGAACATGGTGTATCGTACAGTATAAAATTACTTTTAAAATACTGAAAACTGTAATGGTATATCTTTTATTTACATCTCTAGTAATACGAAGTACAATAATATTGCCAATATTAATCACAAAATAACCAACGCCAAAACAAATTCATGCCATGTTTCTGTTTGATTTCTCCTGGAGTAAGAGTTTTTGTCTCATGTGAAAAAGTGTATCTAAAATTACAAGCATATCATTAATCTTATTTTCGCTTGTGTTAAACATTTGTGTGAAAACCCTCTGCATTGACCTGCGACACATGGCCATTACTTTATGAAAGGGCGACAGCAAAGGAGAAGAAAGAACAGGTGATGGATCAGTCGGCTCCAACTGCGGTTTGTGTACATGACATGCCATTGTAAACACAAAAGGGAAAATTATCTGTAATTTACACGGTCATATGAAGAACGGCTGCAGATTTACCAACGCCTCCGGAATTCACCAAAAAAGTGTGAGCTGTATATCATGATCAACGTATTTTCATCGGTGGGAAGAATGGCTGTTTCATGTACAAAGCAGTACTTCAGAGAATTGAGATTTGAGGTTTATGTCTATTTGGCCATTTTGCACAGGAAAACTAGAAAGTCAAAGTCAAGTAACGCTAAAATAATTTTTTAAAAGTCAGCAAACCAACTTGCATGAGACAGGGCACCAAATCACTAAAAAGCACTCCTATTAAAATAAACTAATGTTTACAGAGATATGTCTTGACATTACTAGAGATGTAAATAAAAATATGTGACAGTGGTTTCTGGGGCGTGGGGATGACAGTGACTCTCAATGAAACAGCAACATCGACAACACAGACACAGATCTTCAGATATGAGATTAAAAGCCAGTTTGTCAGTGACCGGTTGGTACCAGTTCCTGAGATCACGTCTGCCAATAAAGACACACAGATTTCAGAAATTTCCATTCACCTTCATGGCCTTTTACTAAGAAACACAGCTAATCTGATATAACATTGCTGCCAAAATAGAAAAACAACAGCAGGCTGATACAGTATCATTCAGGACTTACGTGGGCATCTCTGTTTTGAATATATGGGACATCAGGGATGTCCAATCTTATCAGAAAAGTGCCAGTCTCGGTGTAGGTTTCTGTTTTAGCCCAACCCTACAACACTTGATTCAACTGATTTATTTATCACACTCTTCAATCTAGACCTTGATGAGTAGAACCATGCTGTCTTAATGCATGGTTCTACTCATCATTAATTCCCTTTATGAAAGGAAAACAGTGCAATGGTGTTATTCACCTCTCACAGATCATGGTTTCATTATGATAATTCACTTGTTTTTCATAAAAAATACATGTTCAAACTCTTTTTTCTGTATATTGGAAAAACCTAGATATAAAATACACTAGTTTTATATAACATTTAATTTTAAATTTGTTTTACATTTTTAAACATTTTTTTTTCATGGGGTGATGTTGCTAGAGATGAGACACCTCTTCTGTTCAGGGTCAAATTGACCCGTTCACTTAAAATCAAGCCAAATGAGTCATAAGTGGCTGGGGTCCTTGTGCTGCCTCCGTTGTATATGCGGTACCACGAGTGCCTTCCCCAGCTTCTCGTGGAAGATGCGCCTCTTGTACAGCTTTGACACGTTCCACTCAGGAAAAATCTCCGTCCAGATGATGAATGCATTGTAGGCCGATACATCAATTATGTTATAAAAAATGCCTAAAGGCCAGCGCACAGTCATTCGCTTGGTGCTGTAGGACCCCGTTACTTTGTCCAAGTTGTTCCACCCCCCCTTCGGTGGCATTGTAATCTAGGATCATGCTTGGTTTCTGGTCCTCTCTGGTGCTGATTTCGGCATTTTTATGGAGAGTGCTCATGAGACTGTGGCTGTGGTGTCTGTGAAGACGAACTTGGACAATTGAAGGGCCCTATACTGATCACCAACAGTTCGGCATATCTGCACTTTCTCGCACTTTACAGGTGAGGTAGGGATAATGGATAATAAGGAGAAAGAGTGTTTGTATGTATGTGTGTATTTGTGTGTGTTAGATTGGGGTGAAATGTGTGTGTGTGTGTGTGTGTGTGTGTATTGGCATGTATTACTATCTTTGTGAAAACCAAATGTCCCCACAAGGATAGAAGGATGAGGAAAATTACACAAGGTGGGGACCTTTTGCTGGTCCCCACAAGTTCAAGAGGCTGTTTTAGGGTTAGGACTTAGGGTTAGGCATGTATTGGTTGGGGTTAGGGTTAGGGTTAGAGGTTACGGAATGAGTGTAAGTCAATGGGAAGTCCTCACAAGTATAGCAATACAAACATGTATGTGTGTGTCTGTGTGTGCGTGTGTGCATGTGTGTGTGTGTGTGTGTGATTGGGGTGAAATATGGTGGGAGGGAGTAGGAAATACCTTATGTCTCACATCTGCAAAGAAAGAAATGGTCTAAATTTGACACTTCTGACCCCTTTTAGCCTCCACTTTCACTGTCGGGTCAAATGGACCCGAACAGTATCTCTGTGATATAAACATGCAGGGGGGGTTTGCAAATACATGAAATGAACCATTTTCATTTCAAATGTTGATTACACTAATTAAGGCCAGTAGAAGTTTCATACTGAAAAAATACTTTTAAGTATTTTTCCTAGATTTTCAAACTTTAAAAAGGGTCAATTTGACCCGCAACATAACAGGAGGGTTAAAATTGCCAGCGTAGGCTACCCTTGCCCATAATCCAAATTCAACCACTAGCCCCTAGTAGTTTCCCTCAGTATTATATCTCGCTGGCATCAGGGCCACTCACAAAGACTGTACAAAGAACTCTGGCATACCTCGTTCAGCGTGAAGCCTATATTATTGCTGGCTTGGGTATTTCTATTGTCTATCACTGAATTATTTCAAAATATTTTAAAATTGTATCTGTATTTTAATGTATTTTTAAAAGGCCCTAAATACTATTTGAAAAAGTATGTGGTTTCCCAGGAAAGTATTTATTTAAAGGAATGTATTTTTTTAAATACTATTTGGGAAAGTATTTGGTCAAACATGTTTACGTGGCCACAACGCCCAGGAAGTTAGAAATGAGGGCAGATACGTTGCCGCCCGCTGGCTCCACCCCCGAGCCTTATATGGACTTCCTGCCCCAACGAGGCAAGCCTGGGCCTAATTAAGCCATTAAGGGCAGAGGGATAAAAGGGGAAGCGGAGTGCACGAACGGCGCAAAGTACCGTGAGGGAAACGCGTGTTGTGGAGAGTAAGTGAGAGCGAAAAATATCTGTGTGATTACCTGTTGTGACCCGGACTGTTTGACTAACCCCGCTGTGTACCGAACTGTTTTGGCTGAGGACCTGGTTTTTGGATATCCCTGGATTACGGAATAGGACAACGAGAACGGATTGTGGACTTTGGATTGGTTGCTGAATTTCCCCTTCCCCTCCTTGTGTAAATTTTCCCTAAATAAATCCCCCCCATTTCACTCCAGTTGTGTTTCGTGTGATTGTTTAGTTATCGAATTGGTGACGTGGAAACCCCACACCCGTGAGCCTGCCACAATGTATTTAACAGAGGTGGACAAAGTACACAACCCCATTACTTGAGTCACAGTATAGATACCCCCGGTCAAATACTACTCCACTACAAGTGAAAGTTGTTCAGTCAAATTTTTTACTTGAGTTAAAGTAGGCTACTGGATTACTTGCTTTTAAAAATACTTAAGTATTCAAAAGCACGTTTTCTTTTTAATGCCAACGCACTTGTATTGTTTCTACGATGCATTTACAGAAGCTCATTTACAGGTGAATTTTAACTGTTATTAGATAGCAACACATGATAGATAGCATTGTCTGAAATGTGAAACAGTTGGATGACCGCTCAAATTCCATAAAATTTCATCTGACCAATCCTAGCATAAAAACTGCAACCACTACAAGCTCAGACTTCATAATTAGCAAACAGGCTACCGTTAGCTAACGTTTACACACCTCGACATGCTTTTTCAGGTTGGACGGCGAGTTTTTGAATGCAGCGATGTAGTGCGTGCACGGTAAGCAAACATTTAAAATAATATGAATCTTTTTGAAATTCACAAATCTCAAACATGAACTTTCAGATATGGCCATTGGATGCTCTGGTGGTGAAGAATTGTCCTTATCTTCTGCCGACGCCACCATTACCGCCGCCAAGTTCAAATTGAACAGTTCAATCACTGGTGCAGTGGTGCAGTCCGCTTGTTTAGCCCAGAGACTGTAAAAAACAACTGTTAAGGCGTGAAATAGACCTTACGATAATACTGTTTCCGGGTCCAAGCCTCTGCTGCGTTGGCTGAAGGCCAATTCATACCTTGGTCCGCGTGACGTAAATGTTGTCTTTTCAACGTGCCGCAGTGCTGTGTCCCTTGTTGTTTGATCTGAGTCCAAAAAAACTATTTGTGGTGTGGGGATGGCTGGTTTAAGCAGCCACACCTGCCCTGGGTCAAGCTAATTAGACCTGGCTAGTTAGATAATTGGTTATTAATTCGATAATTGGCCAGGCTAATTGGACCCTGGAGCAGGAGTGGCTGCACCTGTGCGTAGTGAGGTAATCAGTGCGCACAGGTTAAATCTTCCATCCCCACTCACATGGGGGAGCCTCTGTCATGACAGTGTTTTAACATCTGCTCCTTGGCAGTAACATCTTGCCAAACCCTTGCAAATAAATGTGGACTGTTGGAACATCATCTCCCTGTGTCTCTGTGCTGGAGGGCCCCTAGGAAAGCCACTTCGGTGGCCTGTGGCAGGCGTGTTTCCCACACTATTCAATTGTCATTCTACCACTTTCCTTGCGATGAGAAAGAGAAGAGGAAATGGCTGCAGTTGATAATTATGTTACAATTCTTAAACGAATGAAGAAAAACAAAGTTTGGCGCCAGTGGGTGCTAACGTCATCCTCATCAGTTCTCATTATGCATATACATTAGTGCACAACCTGTCTACATTACAGTTTATCATTATATATTCTTACCACTATTATATGTAAGGAATAAACCACGACGGGCTGTCCTGTTATTGGAAAATAATGGTAGTTCTACTATTTGCACCGTTGTTAAGCAAAAACCTCTGGTCGTTAATTCTATGAAACCAACGATTCTATCAAGAAAAAATAGTTCCTTCTTGTTTCATACCATACAATTAGCACCAATTTTAGTCATTTTTCCCATTACATTATTTAAGAAAACTACATGAAACCATAACTCAATCAAATTAATCTCCCTAGCTCTGTCTTGCTTTTTAAAATGTTGCGGTCTAGCAGTATAGACATCGCGTTTTTCCAAGACACTCTGAAACCGGGTTTGAATGCCAGTTAGCTTTATGATAGGTTCGCCGTCACTTGTCATCTAGCCAATATTAAAATTCTGGTGTTTAGGTCAGAATGATCTCACAGCATGCTTGTTATGCCGGCCAGCTAGCTAGCTAACTATTGAATTGTATTCAAAACAGCGGTTACTACAAACGGAATCGTTCACAAAGGTGAAAATGCGTCCCGTAGCCACGAGTTAAATACGGAACGCCTATTCTACTGTCCAAATAAGGGACGATTCCGTATTTTGTGGGATGGTTGGCATGTATATGTCTATGGTTGGCATCCCTAAATGAAGTCACTAGAACCGTGATTCAACGTTGCGAAATTGGACATTGAAAAGGGGAGGGGACGTAACAACAATTTAAAATCGAAAGAATAATGTTGCTGTTTTAACTGCTTTAGAATGCTGGATTTTGTAGCGCATTGATATCATTGGAGTTGAAAGAATTTAGACCCTTTTTAAGCTCAATGGTTAAGCACTTTGAACATGACCGACAGCATAGTAGGAGTAGGCTACTGTGATTGGTTTTTCTCCTGTGAGGAACACAACGTGTGGCCAATCGCATTTTAGAAAATAAAAAAATATTCAACTGCTGACTTCAAAGCTATGCTTCAAAGTAACGAGTAACGACAACCTTCATAGAAATGTAGTGGAGTCAAAAGTACAATATTTATCTTTCAAATGTAGTGGAGTAAAAGACATACGTTTCCAAAAAAATAAATACTCAAGTAAAGTACAGATACTCGAAAAATGCACTTAAGTTTTACTGTCTACCCCTGGTATTTAACTACATTTTCTAATACAAATACAAATACGTATTTGTATTTGACCCAGGTCTGCTATTACTGTACCCCAGCGACTGGAAGGGCATTCCACTGAGTTTATTAAGTTTATTAATTTACTCATTTAGTTTTTTAACTAAACTTTAAAAAAATTTTGAAAAATAAATTCAGTGACACACACAGACCATTATACTGTTCAGGCATCTGTTGATGAAGGGACTGTTTGCACAGGTCTGTGAAGTTAATCACACGCATTGTCGTTCTTTTCTAAAGGAGGCCATGGCCGGATGTCTTATTCTACAGAACCGCATTCTGAGGCCTCCCAGAGGTCAGCATTCAATTCTGTAAAAACTGGAGAGATGAATCAGACTGTATTAATGTTTAATGATTTAGAAAAGCTAATATGCTCCTCTCTCTGTCTCCCTCCCTCTCTCTCTCTCTCTCTCTCTCTCTCTCTCATCCGTTTCCTGACTATCCCCAGCTCTGCAGATTGCTGTCCGACCCCTGCACAAGGACTAACCTACAGTAAAAAAGGAAATACATCACAGATCGCACATCGTCAGATTTAGTGGAGATACTGGGGCTGAGGAGGGCGGGTGGAGGCATTTTAAAGGACTGGGAAAGATGTGCTGTACAGAGCACTTTCCTCCCACAAGAACGGGGAAGTGAGGAGCCCTTCTCCACATCCTGATTCAGGAGTTCCCCTGAAATTAAGTCAAGCTGCACATTAGCCCAGTCTGTAGGAGTACACCCTAACGGCGTGAGAAGGTGAGTCAGTGATGGGCATAGTTCAGACTGAGCACGTGCAAGACTTTTGCAAAGTAGCTATTGTGTATTTACACTGGAACAGTCCCCTCCAAGGGTTAATCAAGGTATATTCATTTAGTAGTATATTGCAAAGTTAAATACAGAAAACCACAAATGAAGTTCACAAATGAAACAGGAATCACAGTAAAAAAAAAAAGACACCAAACTAACACTAATATGTTTTTCCATCAACAGAACGCGGGCAATCCTTGTTTCAGGAATCTTCTGTCACCATGCGGTTTGGCACACCACTGTTAGCGTTTTCGCAAATTGCTGTCACTCAAATTGTCCGCCATACGTTTCATGAAATATTTATCGGACCGGCTCTATTTATATTGTGAGTATCAATAATGGATTGCGGGCCTTTTAACCGCTCTCTTCAAAACAGGAGCCTCAGCTGAGGAAGAAAGCAGACATTTCCATTTCACCAAAGGGTATAAACGAAGAGGCTTCATGTATCACCAACACAACAGTTTATTCATCAAGCAACAATTTATGGGATGTATGGGAACAAGAAGAGAGAGAAAAATAGTTTTTTTTATGGAAATGCCCCTAAGTAAATTGCTATTGCCGCTTTGAAATGAAACAATTTAGGGCCATTTTACATGGTTGAAATGTTTAGTACTTACACACTGTTCCTTATTATTTTACTTAAATGGTTGCACTGTAACTCAAAAGATTTCATTAAAATATTACAAATACAAAATGCTCCATCGAAGCTACGCTCAATATTATCTGTCCAGTGAATATTATATAAAAATACAGCAATCAACAACCAAGAGAGCACATTTAAAAAATACTTTCCATTAGGGAGCGTTCATCTGTGAAAAGGAGCTTGAGTCAAGGCAGAAATCAGGATGAAAATAGCCTTGCATTGAGAAAAAGGAGGGAAACATTTAAGGCGTAATTCCCTGGTTTTTCTGCACCACTGAAAACCAGTGCTGGGGAACTATACCATCACATTTCCATTAGCATGTATCAGCAACACGATCTCTTCAGTTAAGGGCAGAACCGTACGCTCACGGGCCCTGAAATAGATAACTTCTCGCACTGAAATTAATCCTCGTGCCAAAAATAGTGACTAATTCTTTATGATTTTAGTTTTTGCTGTTGGACAAGACGAAGATGTTTTCATCCATCTGCTTTGCTGAGCGATAATGTTCACACCGGCCCTAGGATAATAGAAAGCAGCTTTTTTCCCCTTGCATGAGAGAGCAGGAACCTTGGAGAATTGCTGAGAAACAGACTTTTCACACAGGCTGGGAATGAGCTAAATGACACTTTAAATTGCAATTATGTTCAAAGTGATTAATAATAATTTAAAAAAGAATCATGTATTGAATGTATCGAAAGTATGTTCTAAATGCCAGGAGACAATGGATAGAGTGGACAGTCATGGAGTTCACCGATGAAGGACATCGGACTGCTTTCCACAGACCACATTAAAATGGGGCGGAGCGGGAGTTTTGATTCCTTTGAGGAGGTGATGGAGTGCATTGAAATGTAAAAAGTTCAAAAGTTTTCAAGACACATCTTGGCTCTAGCAGCCAAGCAAGAAATGTTTACTGGAAAGAGGGAAAAAAGAAAGAAAATAAGGGTTTTGTAAGCAATATTGTAAGTCCTACAGGACAGCAGTGAGTTTATTCATTAATGCAAATGATTAATTCATGTATTGATTATCTTGTTGGCTGACTTATTTATCTGTAGTAGCAAAGCACTTGCCATTTAACGGCAGCAACAATCAAAGGCAATGTCTTTCTGTCACAAAGAATAGCACAATTATCAATATAATTTTTTTTATGAATGGCTGACTCCATTTAAGTTAAAGTTAAACAGTTGCCTAATTTAACGTATATAGGATTTTTACAGTTTTTATATTTTCTTGTCTCTAGCTTCAAACCATCACACTTGAATAAAAAATTCAACACAGTTTAAATTTAAAAGTGTATAGGTAAGACATTTAGTGGCAGACCTAAATCTGAAGGGACTCAGAAGAAGGCAGTGAAATCAGACAGCTACACCATGCAGCAAAACTTCAGCTGCGCCACAGAAAGAGTGTTTCAGGGGCATCATAATCAGCAATGAAACATCAGACACATCAAATAAGCACAAACTCCTGTATGATATTAAAAACCCACTTAAAACCTTACATTAATCTTACATAAAATAAACACCACAGAAAATGCTATAGGATCTTGCAACAGTATTTTAAAGCACATGACTCGATACTGACTCAACAGCATTTTAAAGCACATGACTCGATTCTATGTGCCTGCTCGACTACTCCGCTCTGCGGCAGCAGGGCGACTTGTAACCCCTCCCACCCGCCCAAAGGGATCACAGAGCTTCTCCACCCTAGCTCCCCAGTGGTGGAACGAACTCCCTGTCCCTCTCCGAACCTCCCCCTCACTACCCAAATTCCGCCGTGGCCTGAAGACTCATATCTTCAGATATACCTAGACTAACCACCACCACGCTGTATATTTCACTCTAAATCTCCCCCCCCCCTTTTTTCATGACACTTGTTACACGTTGCCCCATCCCAGCACTTTTTTGGTAATTTGTATTTGTCCTAATACTGTAGCTTATTCTTCTGCCTAGTTGGCTTTGCAGAGGTTAGGTCTGAATACGGTTCACTGTGTGAATTAAACTGTGTTATTGGCTAGAAATAGCTGTACAAAATAAGTATTGTACCTTACTGAACCTGTGTTTAGCAGTTGTCTATGACCATGAAATGCACTTTTTGTACGTCTCTTTGGATAAAAGCGTCTGCCAAATAAATGTAATGTAAATGTAATGCACATCTGCAAATTTTTATTTTTGTGTCTGTTCAGCCAAGGCCAGAACAGGAATGATGCACTCAGGTGCACAGCACAGGTGTACAGTACAGGTGCACAGGTGTACAGCACAGGTGTACAGTACAGGTGCACAGCACAGGTGTACAGTAAATGTACACAGCACAGGTACACAGTACAGGTGCACAGCACAGATGTACAGGACAGGTGCACAGCACAGGTATAAAGTACAGGTGTGCAGCACAGGTGTACAGTATAGGTGCACAGCACAGGTATAAAGTACAGGTGTACAGCACAGGTATACAGTATGGGTGCACAGCACTGGTGCAGAGTACAGGCTCACAGTACAGGTGCACAGCACAGACAAGACATTTTAAAAACTTCTAAATAAACTTGAAACCAAAAACCTTCACACACGCACACACTCACGCACACGAACGCATGCATGCACGCACACACACATACGCACACACACACACACACAGCGTCGTACTATCCCAGCACTGTGGCGTGCAGATGACCTGGCTGACAGGTAAAAGTGGGATGGAATCCGGTAAGTACTGGAATGACAAATGACGCAGTGGCAGGAAAGTATGCAGCTGATGGAGTGGGTTTAGGATCCACCTGGCACGTATCCAGTCCAGCACTTCTGGGATGCTGTGAACTAGAGTCCACACAGACAGACAGCACTCACATGCATCCGCTGTGTCAACATCATTTTGAGGAATACCATTTCACACAGAGACACACACATCGTAGTGAATGCCAGGTCAGTTGCACTAATGGCAGCAACCGGAGGGCCTGTAACTGTGAAGCCCCTCTTTATATAATGTCCTTGGAGTGTATAGTCGATTTGTGTATTAACTGCATGAGTTCAGTTTTTTTAGCCTAACACCAGTTTCACCAGTAGTTGAAATAAAATTAGTTGGTTGCATTATCAGTGTCCTTATTTTATACATACATAAACTGTACATGTTTCAATTGGAACAGTGACTAAAGTGACATTTGAATTTAGATCTATGGATCTATGGGAAAGACATCAGCAAATATGGTTGAAAATTGTGGTCGAAAGCGTACATTTGATGACCAGATGAGCAGCTCTTCCTCACATGACTGAGAATGTCAATTCAGGACATGATCAGACTGTGTCAGCAAGAACAGTCTGTCAACAACTACCTAGAAAGGGATATTATAGTAGGGTTGCAGTGCATAAGCCCTTTATTACAAAGATGGATGCACATTTGAGAGTTCAGTGGTGTAAAATCCATAGGCACTGGTCTACTACAGAGATGTGGAAAAAAGTTATATGGTCGGATGAGTCATCCTTCACCATATTCTCAATGGCTCTGTTATGCTGTGGGGGGGGCATTTTCCTGGCATGGCTTGGATCCACTTTCCCCTTAGAGGAAATGATCACTGCAAATCAATGCGAAGTTATTTTGAGGGATCACCTTCATCCTATCAGGAAACATTTCTATCCTGAAGGAAATGCTCTCTTCTAGCATGATAATGCCCCTATCCACAGGGCACAAGGGGTCCCTGAATGGTTTGATGAGTATGAAAATCATGTGAATCACATTATGTTATGATCTTTGCAATCACCAGATCTTAACTAAATTGAACACCTATGGGAGATTTTGGACCGACGTGTTAGACAGCGCTCTCCACCATCATCAAAACACCATATGAGGGAATATCTTTTGGAAGAATGATGTTCCATACCTCCACTCACCTGGGAAGGCTTTGTACTAGATGTTGGAACATTGCTGCAGGGATTTGCTTCCATTCAGCCAGAGCAGCATTAATGAGGTCGGGCACTGATTGGGCGATTAGCCCTGGCTCACAGTTGGCTTTCCAATTCATCCCAAAGGTGTTGGATGGGGTTGAGGTCAGGGATCTGTGCAGGCCAGTCAAGTTGCTCCACACCGTCTGTGACAACACCATTTCTATATGGACCTCACTGTGTGCCCAGGGGCATTGTCATGCTGAAACTGTTGGGGAGGCACAGAATGATAAAATGTGTTTGTATCCTGTAGCATTAAGGTTTGCCTTCACTGGAACTAAGGGGCCTAGCCCAAACCACGAACTAAACTCCTTGATAGGGGGTAGTCTCTCTCCTATTCAGGAGTTGTCCAGGGTGAGAGGCACTATGTGAGAATGGGGATATTCACAAGTCCCTGGCTGGTCGCCGTTCAGTTGGAATTTACTGTGGTGGACAAGAGGGTTGCCTCAACCTGACTACGAGTGGTGGAGCGGCAAACTCTTCTGCGCTAACAGCAATTCGGGGTATTCAGCCTTCTTGGAGAAGGTGGGAGGGGTGCTGGAAAAGGCCCACCTATGGACTCCATAGTCCCACTGGGAGATTTCAATTGGCAATGACTGTAAAACCTGAAGGAGCTGTCTGGGAGGAATGGTCTCTCTGATCTGAACCCGAGCGGTGTTAGGTTACTAGACTTCTGTGCTGGACATAGCTTGTCCATAACAAACACCTTGTTCAAATACAAGGATGTTCATAAGTGTACATGGTACCAGAAGGCCATGGGTCAGGCTGATCACCATCTGGTGGTGAGTTGAATCAGATGGTGGGGGAAGCTGCCATACAGACCAGGTAGGCCCAAATGTGTAGTGAGGGTTTACTGGGAATGCCTGGCAGGGTACTCTGAGTTGAGGCGAAAGTTGGAAGACCTAGGACCTAGATCTAGGACATGCTGGAGGGAGCATATCTCCCAGTTTGCCTGTGATCACCTTGGGATCCCCCAGTATGAGTAGGAGGAAGTCACTGGGGAGAGGGACATCAGGGCTGCCCTGTTGCCACTGTGACCCCTGAATTAATGGTTATAAAATGGGAGGGTGGATGGATGGATGGATGAATGGATAGTTGGATACGACCTGAAACCTCTGAGACAATTTAACATTACGTCAGATTTAAATACAGTTTCAATTATAAATACTGTTATCATTTTATTGAAAATACTGGTAATGCTAGATGGCTGTGGTTTGCACTTTTGCAGTTATTCTGTTGACCATCTGGTAAAGAATACTGTAGCTTAAAGTAATAATCTCGAAGATTTTCATTAAAATAAATTTCTGTTAAGTCACTATCTATCGCCGAATTACGTAACACAATGGTGAATGAGTCTATTATTATATTAATTTATATTATTATTATTATTAAAGAACTGGGTGTCTGTGGCAACATTCCCGGAAAAAAATCACAAGTGGTGCATAGTTAGTGACGCGTTTTCCATCACCCATCAGTGGTTGGTCCGCCAGAGAGGGTAGGCGGAGCTAACGCAACAGGCTTGCTCTTCAACTCACTTGTGTGTGAGCAGCGTACTGTTTTTTCCGGTGTCTGCTAGCGTTAAGGGTGGGGGGGGTTATGGAACCCTAAAAAGTTTTTGTGTAACATGAGAGGTCATATTATTTGTTGACGTAGATTTTGTATTACATTTGATGACAATGTAACGTTACTAAATTACATAGCTATTTCCACAGCTAACACTAGCTACCAGACCATGTCAAGAAAGGCAACATTAGTTTAGACAACGTTGCGCACAGTATCCATCGCTCATATCAGGTAACGTTGCGTTAGCTAGCTAATGTAATTAACACAATCTCATGTCAGCTAACAATTAGAAAAAACGCTAGCTAACGCTACCGACTGGTACCGACCTCGCAAACCATCTCTCGAATACAATGCTACCTTGTTGCAACGTTGCAATGTAGCTAACTGAAGGCCAGTTCAGATCAATGATTCGCAACGAGACTGGATGCAACTTGCAAAATTCCAAGACGTCTGATTGTAAACGTTCTAAATCTGCACTTGGCGATTTGACAAAGTGGGTCTTTTGAGACCCCAGGCAACGGCTTCAGATGCTCTGCTACTAACCAGTTCACACCGCTGCAATTTTCTCTGCAACATTCTAAAACCGTTTCGTCTCGTTGCTAATCATTGATATGAACTGGCCTTAACGTTACTGTTATTTACATTGCCATCAAGTTCATCAATATATTGATTGGAATAAAGCTGGGTATAGGTGGAGCAGAGCCGGGTCTGATTTCAGTATAAAGATGTCAGAGAAAACTAAATAAAAGAATACGGCAGTATGGATTAATTAGCGTTGTTGTTATTTTATCACGCTTCCTCATATGTTCCTTCAGCCTTGATGCCCTTTTTTGATGAAATCTCCTTTGTTTTTGTTTTATTCTTCTTGTTCTGATTGCTAATTTAACACCCAGCTCAGCTTTATTCTCGAACAGTTTAGCTAGCAAAACCAGAAACACCAGGGGTAACATTTTGCAAGGCAGTAGTTTCAAAAATATCACACAACAATCATTCACGACTGTTTATTGTGCATGAGATACATAATTGCACGAGCCACAGCGAATCCCGCGAATTCTTCTCTGCAGTGTAAAGATGTTCATACCGGGCAAATGGTGGATAAAGAACGTTTGTGGAAATTGATCATCACTAATTCTACCCCAGGTCTGCTACAGCATTTTAACCCGGCTCGGCAGTGTAAAGACAGCTTAAGTTAGCCTAATGTTAGACAATGAATGAGTATGTACATAACGTTACTTTTATAACAACCATGTTTTATTCAGTAAATAGTATGTGTTATAGTTGGCGTGGCCCAGGTGCCAACTGACTGACGTCACACAGGCGACACTGGTTGGACCCGGTTGGATCTATGGGATGTGAGGTCCAAAAACACACCTGCAATTACCACTGCTCGCCATAGGTACCGCCAAAGAGAACGAAACGGAAATCTTCGAGATTGTAACTTTCAGGATAGGATAGGATTGTTCCTCTTACAGTTTGCACCACCAAGGGGCTACTCATTTTCCTGTACACATTAATGTCTGCCCTTCCACACAGAGGGAATAGACATCTCTATCTCTCCACAGACTGAAGCTCTTGTTTGTTATGCTACAGGGACATTAAATTCCCCCTCCAGGGCCTTCAATATGGCGTCATAGGTCTCCTCACTCATTGGGTGATGTCCACCATCCATATACACGACCCACAAGTTTTTTTTAAAACTGGACAACATACACGGTCAGGTGCTTAATTGGGAAGGTGGACAATCGAAACTGCGGATCACATTGATGATTTCATTAAATTACAAAGTACAAATAATTTGAAAGACATTACAATGGAAAACTGGTCATCAGGCAAGCTTATCTGGTCCTCAGATACACTACTCAAAAGTAGTGTCAGCTATGTTACTGAATTTTAAAATTCAGTTTGACTTTAGGTCAAAATAGTCAGATTGTTTGCTAGCTACGTATTCCATTAATGCCGTAGTAATGCAAAGTTATTTTTTCTCAGTTACTTTAAAGCATTTTCAGAGCTGCAGTGAGAGCTGCATGAGCAACACATAGTTTTGTTTATTGTGCTTCTTGTATTAAAATAATGGCAATGGCAATTCAACACTGTATTCTTGTGTACTCAATGCATATCAGTAGACCCACAGGCGATGTGTAGAATCTGCGTTGAAGTGAACACATCATATCATATCCTGTATCCTACATATCATTTCATATCATACATGTCGTACTGTGTACATACAGTACTTGTGAATTATACTGTTGTATGAACTGTAGAAATTGTTAGAAATGGTATAGGAATTATTCTGTTGTAGGAAATTACAACGCTATGATCTGAGCTACGTATATCAAAACATATTTGAATACAAAAACAGCATAACACATATTGTAATAATTGTCATGCAAAACACTATCAGTTTATTATAATAGTGTTTTGGCAATGGCATACATCCTCATACCAATATTGTGCGTATGTCTGTGTGCATGCGTATGATTTTGAGGGTGTGACTGTGAGTGTGTGTATTTGGGGGGGAGGGGGGTAAGAGTGAGAGTGGGGCAGAAAAGATGGGGGTGGGATGTGTCAAAGGGCAGTAGACCAGATTCAAACCTTCGGAGGCGATGCCCTTAACCCCGCTTGGCCACCACAGGCACAATACTTGGTGTTAATTAGATATGAAATCGAACATATCGACAGTAATTTGCCTTGTTAATGGTTGAAGTATTACATTATTCATCAAAAAATTTTATAAACCCACTGTGAATCTAATAACCACTGGTTAATGTAATTTATCACATTAACTGGCAATAGTCATTGTGTTAACGCTCAAGATTTTTATTACATTAACTGGAAGTTATGTTATTAAAGAAGACAAAGTTATTAGATTAGAGGCGTGTGTGTGTGTGTGTCACAAAGGCAACCGCAGCCTACACTGGGTGTGGTAGCAGAGCTGACCAATAAACCTGGCCGTAGAACAGACTTCCTGTTCACACTGAGCCAATCAGCACTGAGTAATCAGCTGAATGCAGGACCCCAGCACACACGGATCTGGGGGGTGCTGGTCGGCTGTGTTGCATGCATTAGCTCCGAACTCTGCTACCTTGCCTCAGAGAAGACCAGGCCCTCGACCCATCTGAGAAACCAGGCATCACCAGGAGGCACACCAGTTTGTCTAGGTCACGTGACCCAAAATGATTACCATCCGGTTCCCCCTGTTACGCTGCAGCCTTTGGGTTGCTGCGATCATCTGGATGTGTATACCATTGGTGACCAACTGCCATCCTCATAAAAGCATTTGATTTACAAACGGACAAAATGTCAAACACAAAAATACCTTTGAGTGACAGTGTGCAATAGCACCCTCCTGATGCACTACTGTGTACCAATGGAGCCAATTTATTTAGAACAGTTTGTAATTAATCCATATAAGCACAAAAAACAATAGACCAGCATTTACAGACAAAAAACATCAATTATGGTCTGAAATGACGAGGAGCATCCTTTGTTTGCGGGAAAAAACTGAACTGAACAAAGAAAAGGTGCCATTTGTGTTTTGCATTTTTGAATGTAAACATTCCACTTGAAAACGTGGGAAAAAACCCATGCATTTTATAACATGCACAAAATGATGAAGCTGGTCAAGTAGGCTAACAGCTTGTCTGTAGTTACAGTCAATGCAACTGATTGTACAAAAAAATGATTTTTTGTACATTTTATTTCCTCTGCAAGGAAAACCAGTTGCATCTAATTTAAAAGTTATCCCAGTCCACACTGGACCGTGATGCCATAAATTACATCTGATAGCATCAAACAAAGTCAATTGAGCATTAAGGTTGATTTATTTAAGGTTAATTTCATCATTGTAACTGCATTTGACTTGGATAAGGTAAGGGGTAAATGCTGAAAGTAGTCAAAGGCTTGATGCCAAATGCAGTGCATTGCAATTCCCCTGTTTGGTGCTGACAAAAACTTCCCAAAAATTCACATTTTTCAAAACAGGTTTTCGGTCACTCCCAAGCAGAAAGTTGCATGACACGTCAAAGGAGTTTGGTAGACCAGAATTTACCATAAAACCATTTCAAACTAAGGTGGATAGTTGGTATTCTTTCTTTCTTCTTACTGCTAATCTCACCTACAGTGGTCCTGTTCTCATAATTCAGTATTCATTTTGGGCACTTTGATGTGTTTCCAAATGTTGTAAACAGTGTTTGGTAACTTTTTACTGCATACATTAGTATCGATGTGTCTGGTGGACTTATATGCAGAAATATTTGAAAAATGAGGTAATTTTGACCATGAAACAGGAAGAGAAGGGCGTACAGCTGAAGTGCTGGTGCAACACTTGGACTTCCCCAGATGTGCGGGGAGTCAGTGGCATAGGGCCTGAGATTCGGCTGACCTACAGACTCTGCCACAGGCCTCGCCCCTCAGGAGCTCCGCCCATTACAGCACCTGACTAAATGTGCTCCGCCTCCATCTGACGCAGGAAGTTACGGGCACAAATTACACTGTCCTCAGATAGGAAAAAAATAACTGTTTCCTTTCAAATCTTTGAAAACTTATAGTGTGTGTGTGTGTGTGTGTGTGTGTGTGTGAGAGAGAGAGAGAGAGAGACGGATCAGTCACACTTTGTAGAATTAAAAGGTTCCTCAAAGAATTATTATAACTACTTATTATCTTAGCATGTTAAGGAACTTCAAAGAAATGATGGATATTTAACAAGCCCTCAATACACCTTTAGAATGTAAGAAGAGCCCCTAGTGAACCTTTATATCTGACAGTATGCAGGTTATAGATATGTAACCAACACACATTTTTCTTTTTTCTGCAAGGAGAGTTAAATCTGTTTGACTGGGTGAAAAAAAATCTGTGTTCAATCTGGTTTTGACTAACATTTTCCTTATTAATGTATTTCCTTCCATATTTAAATTTGGTTAAATTTCAAAACTTATCCATTAGACTTTCATAGGTTAACCATTTTAAACATTCTCCAAAATGCAATATATAAGTACTGTATGACTACTCTGCCAGATATGCAAAATCACGAAAGTAACCGTGAAAAATATGCATGCATTTGTATTCATCCATGCACACACGCACACACACACACTCGCGCGCATGCCGGCACACACCACACACTCACTATTTTCATTCTGTTGTTATTTAGTTGGGATCTACACGGAGTCAGTTCAGTCATTTTCATGTCACATGATCGCAAAGAAGTATTATAATTTAAACCAGAACACCCATTGAGCCTAATGACCTTACCATGAAACATCTGATCTCTCTTAATAAAAGAGAAGAGATCAAAACACAACTATTTTTGTGTGTCATGGCTGTTTGTTTTTCCCTATAGGCAGTATCTACAGAGCAATTCTTCTTTCTAATGTGTCGGTTAATAGCGAAAAATATTCTTCAGATTTGCCTTTTGAATGCATGTGGAATGAGATATGCCTTCTCCCTTCAGCTCCACACTAGACGCCCCAGTAACTTGGGAGAGCAGCCTCTCTCCGCAAAGCGAGGGTATTAAGACACTTTGAAGATTTGAAGTCCTTAAAGTCTTAATGTGGGATTAGGGCTTTTGGAATCTGAACACTACCCCCCATTCCTGCTGAGGAAGAACAGACAGCACCTCTTTGGCTTTACCTCTCTGCTCAATGTGTGTGTGTGGGGGGTGTCAACATTTCATTGCCACCGCTTCTCACTCAGAAAAACCATAAAACGGAATTAGTCAAGCAAACTCGGAAACGCGCGGGGAAATCTATCCGGGTAAATAACCTGAACCTTTCCAAGATTTTCTCTGAGGGGTTGGGGGGGGGCAGATTGCGTCTAAGACTGTGACGTGCCGTTCAAATGTCGAAGTTACACATCGCGGGGAAAGATGAAAGCGCCGTCAGCCGAACGATCGAATGCGCTTTGTTGCTCAAACGCCTGGCCTCTGCATTGAGCCCCTGTGCCTTTAGACCCCTGACATGGGAGCGAAACCCCCCCCCCGCCCCCCTGCCCCCCCCCCACATTACAGCGTTCAGAGCGCTCTCAGCGTCGGCCTTCCCCCCACACCTGCTTACGAGAGCCGCGCTTCCCGCTGACTGGGCTCCGCGGGCGCTTCGGAAGGCAGAACGCAGACGGCGGCGGAAAGCGTGCCGGGCCAGCACATTTGTCAGAGAAAGGGCGCGTCCCCGAGCCTTTCAGAGCGGAGGGGAGGCAGCTGAAGGCTGAGCCCTCGCAGACGCCTGAAAAGAAAGTGCAGAGTCCGAACTGCAGCTCGCTGGAACACGCTGCGCACAAAAACTGCCTTCTGAGCGGTCGTTTCAGCAGAAGAGCACTTTCCTCTTTAACCCTTTGTGGCGCAAGATCACAAACACGCAACTGGGATGTTCTTAATTAAACATTCCAATGCCGATGTAACGATCGCTACTGTTAATTGAAAGCAATGGAGTTCCAGAACACTGACTTAGAATTTTGAATGAAAAAAAAAATGTACTCTTCAAAGAGTGAAGATATTTCAGAAAAGTCAATCTGACAGACAACAAGGCACAAAACATCACTGTTTTCCATTCTAGCTTATGAAGAGGTAGCCTAACCCAGATCAGGAGCTGAATCAGAAGGTAAAATACAGCCTGTCAAATCCATACTAGCAGGGAACGGACAGAAACAAACACTGAGCTGTCACAGCCATGGTGTGCTCTGGCTGTGCGCTCTGATTGGAGCAGAGCCTTGAGATGACACAAAGGAGACACACTGCATCCCAGACTCCCCTGAGGATCCTGGCCCGCGACGGGTTGAGACATGTGACTCGGCAGTCCATGTGACCTGGAGAGAGATCACTGAAGATGGAGGGTAGCAGCTGGCCCAATGGGATGTTCTTACCGGGGCCAGCTCTGACACAAGCCCAACGGGACGTCCTGACCAGAACGTGGCTAGATTATATCTAAATAAAGCCTCTACACTGTGTGAATCATCCTCACGCTGATCTGTGAACCAGGGATCCAACAGGGTTCCATATCACGTCTCTACTACCTTATCCTCTTTGTGTTGTTTCTTACTGAATGGAGAGACAGAGAGAGCGAGAGAGAGAGAGAGAGAGCAGAGAGCGAGAGAGAGAGAGAGAGAGAGAGAGATTGTATTCATCACTCAAATGATTCAGCTTACTGTAAGAGGCTTGAATAATCAGTGGTTAAGCTGTCAGGCCTGCTCCAGCAGCGACAGTGTGAAACAAACCCTTTACGCTTTTAATCAACTAAAAGCAGTGCGAACCAGAGAGTGCCAAGTGCTGGGGGGAGGGGTTTAAGAACTCACGGTGACAGCCCATCACACACATGCACACACAACACACACACAACACACACACATACACATGCACACACGCACACACACACACGCACACACATACACATGCACACATACATACACACACATACACATGCACACACATGCACACACACACAAACACACATGCACACACACACACACACACACACACTTACACACAGACACACAGACACGCACACACACAACACACACACACACACACATGCACACACGCACACACATGCACACACACACACATGCACACACATACACATGCACACATGCACACACATACGCACATACTTACACACAGACACACACACAGACACGCACACACACACGCGCGCACACAACATACACACACACACATGCACGCACAGGCACACACACGCACATCTGAGGACCACCACAGTGTCTTCACTGTGGGATGTGAAACAAACACACAGGCTGATTGGATGGGATCTTCAGCAGCATTAACACCTTGGTAAATCTTCTAAGAAACAAATTCTGTTACAGTTTTTTTCTATTGCTAAGATACATTTTATGAAACAATTCCCCCTTTTCTCAAAACTATTAACACAATCCCAAAACTACACATCAATCAGTACAAACCTCAAACATCCATGCCAAACATCAATTAAACTTTGACTTCATATGGCACACTTAAGTCATCAAAATCACAGACAATGTAGATTACCCGTAACACACCAGTGAGTTAAATTCAAAGCACTACTGCAAAAACCTTTTATAGCAGTGAGTCTGGAGTTGCAACTTTCCAAATATTTTATTTGCAATACTGAAAAGTGAAATACTGTACAGTATACAGTACACATCACAGTGGAAGGAACAAAAAAAAGTAGTAATTTCAAGAGAGTAGTATTCAAAAAAGGAACTCAAAAGTATGTGCAGCACAAAAAACAAAAAAAAACAGCAATTTAGAGAAGTTTACAAACTACTTAGCATTGTCAGCTTGATCGCCGTCTCGTCTGTGGGCTGGGTCAGGCCACAAAATTTCATCCACATCACACATGATGTTAGCTTGTGCAAGGCAGCGTGGGAAATATGCCCTGGTATGCCTAATCCACCCTTGGATGGATTCAAGTGCAATATCTCCACAGGCCTCCTCCATGGCCTGCAGGAGATTTTCCCGCACGCAAGGGTTGCGATCGTACACCCTCCACCGCCATGCAGAGAAAACTTCCTCAATAAGGTTGAGGAATGGCGAATATGCAGGCAGAAATAAAACAGAAAATCTAGGATGGTCAGTGAACCAGGCACGAACCAGAGCAGCACGATGGAAACTGACGTTGTCCCATATGACAACATAGTGGGACTGCTCTGGCCGCCCTGGCTCCCCTTCCTGTTGATATATGTTGTTTTCCATGTTATTTAGGAATGCAGGGAGGTGTGCCGTGTTGTAAGGCCCCAGGGTAGCATGGTGGTGGAGGACGCCTGGCTGATGGCGGCACATAGGGTCATGTTGCCTCCTCACTGTCCTGGCACCTCAACAATGGCGCGCTGACCAATGATATTTCTTCCTCTTCTCTGCCTTTTCGTCAGGTTAAACCCCGCCTCATCAACAAAGATGTATTTGTGGGGTTCAGCCAGAGCATCAAGCTCAAAAATTCTCTACAAAAAAAACATTGTATATATATTCTAAATACAGTAAGGTATGTACTAGAGTATGCAGTGTACACACACTTTGCCACAATGAAAAACATGCCTTGCATACAGTAATTTACAGCAGGGCACTACAGTACACACATTACATTACCATACAGTACTGTTGTACTGGAGAGGTAGACCATCATAGTATACTCTACAAATATAGTACTGTACCTAAAAATAGTGTACCATATTGGACCTGCACATATTGAAACCGTTGGTTCTTCACCCTGATTGCATTTCTTTCACAAGGTACTCTGTAAACTTGTTTCATCCTCAGCCTATTGCGGTGAAGTATGCGCTGTATGGTTGATATGGCATTACGGTCAATCCCTCCAAAAACGCCTTGATCTTGAATGATCTTTGTCTGAATTTCACGCAGGCGAATGGTATTGTTTGCAATGACCATGTTCATAGTCGTTGCCTGCCTCCAGCCGGTGGCCACCTCTCAGTTCTGCAAAAACACAATGTAAGCAAACAATTACTGATGATTACAGAGTCATCCATTTGTACAATAAAATCTAAAGAACATATAGTCTGTAAATACACTTCAACATTACATAAACAGTATATCCTCTCACAGTAGTACAGCAGATACAATATGTAACAGTACAGTAAATTACAGTACCTGTTTTCTTGTCTGAAAGTACGAACAATGGATGCCACCATGAAATGGCTCAAGTTCGGCTGAACTCTCTGTCCAGCTTTCCTCATTGTCATACTATGCACCAGCACATGGTCAATCAAGGTGGCACGTATTTCATCTGGGACAAATTGTCTCCTGGCACTTCCTCTTCATCTTCGTTTTTGTCTTCCTGCCGTCCTTTGTCGTCCATGTTGAGGATCCATTGTTCATAAGCACACAGATGCAAACTGTGGCCCTATTTATTGGTCCTGAGATTGGTGACTGGTGATTGGTGATTGGTGACTGATGTGTTAACAACTTTTCTGCCAAGTGTTTGCACCTTGAGAAAGGTGTGCTACCTGAGTTTAGGTTGTGATGACTTGAGTTAAATGTTTTGACTGCTAGTGTTTGTTGCATGAGCACAGTGTGTAACATGAGGGCATTTGTTTGTAGAGATTTGCAGAAAAAGTTTGACAATTTGCAGCATGTGTTAAAACAAGTGAAAACTGTTTTTAGTTTTGAGAGCTGTGTTGGTCCTCTATGAGCTGAAGTAATCATTCGGGAGTTTTTGCTAAAAGAACCAGTTTTAGTGTGTTAGCAATCGAGAAAAACTGTAATTAAGCATTCTTGTGCCAGAGTAATCATGGAAAACATAGAAAACCGTCCTGCATCCTGCGATGATCTCACTGCTTAAGTTTACTGCCAGTGTTATATAAACTATACTGAACTTAAGGCATGCTAAAGTCCACTATTTTACACATGGAAGCATCCAGACAGGAACACAAAAGCACATTGATATTCAAGTTTAAGAACAGGTCATTCGGTGCATGTAGATCATTCACTGCAGCCTACAGCAGACCTTCCCCAGGTTCTGCATTTAGGGGGCTGATCCGTAACCTAAGCAATGGGTCAAGGGTCAAAATACTAACCTGCCCACTCCAGAGTTTAATTATCCCCACCCCTAGTCTAGGGCCTCTGCTGGTCTAGAGAGCATCCAGCACTGCATCAAGCCTGGAGTCGAACCCTGACAACCCCAGCCCACAACACCACCAGGCCGGATCACATTACATTACAGGCAGATGCTCTTATCCAGGGCGACTTACATTGTATCCAGTTATACAGCTGGATATATACTGGAGCAATGCAGGTTAAGTACCTTGCTCAAGGGTACAACGGCAGAGTCCTACCGGGGAATCAAACCAGCAACCTTTAGGTTACAAGACCAACTCCTTAGCCATTATACTGCACTGCCGCCCAGATGCTCCACACTTTGACAACAAGAATGTCCAGCCATCTGTCCGCGAGCTAAAGCTGAGGAGTGATTGCGTCATGCAGCAAGGCAGTGATCCAAAACAAAAAAGCCAGTCCACATTTGAATGGTTGAAAAGTAGCTAAATTAAAGTTTTGGAGTGGCCTAGTCAAAGTCCAGACTTGAACCCAATAGAGATACTGTAGCAGGACCTGAAACAAGCAGTCCATTCTCAAAAACCTAACAATCTGTCTGAATTAAAGCAGTTTTGCAAGGAAGAGTGGGCTAAAATTCCTCTACAGTGATGTGAAAGACTGAAATCAAATTATAGGAAGCGTTTGGTCGCAGTTATTACTGCTAATGGTGGTGCAACTACAACCAGCTATTGAGTTTAAGGCGGAAATTACTTTTTCGTGATATGGTTGTTTGATAACCTTTTTCATTAAATAAGTAAAATCATAATTAAAAAAATGTGTTTCGTGTTTACTGCGGTTCCCTTTGTCTAATATTACATTTTTTCAAAAGATCTGAACTATTCAGTGTGACAAATATGCAGTAATAGAGATAATCAGAAATACAAATACTTTTTAATGGCTTTGTAGATAAGAAACAGTTCCCAACCCTATACAGGGTAGTCCAAAATTCACTAGCTAGGTCAGTCACAAGAGAGCTGCACATTATTTGTAACATTTTCACAGCATTTGAAAAGATTATGAGCACCAACACGGTGTTGCTGGAAATTCCTCAGGGTAACATCTTTAACACATGAAAAAAATTAACATCAAATGGGTGAGATATATCTGGCTATATCTGGCTATATCTGTCTGAATCAAAGACAGTGACAAAAACTCCTCACAAAGTGGAGAAGACAGCAGCTCTGTCCTGCCCTGTAAAGTGATCCTTGACCCCCCCACAGCAGATCTGTCCTGTCCTGTACAGCGATCCCTGCCCCCCCCCCCCCCACAGCAGATCTGTCCCGTCCTGTACAGTGATCCTTGACCCCCCCACAGCAGCTCTGTCCTGCCCTGTACAGTAATCCTTGACTCCCCCACAGCAGCTCTGTCCTGCCCTGTATAGTGATCCTTGACCCCCCCACAGCAGATCTGTCCTACCCTGTACAGTGATCCCTGCCCCCCACCCCCGCCCCCGCCCTATAGCAGATCTGTCCTGCCCTGATCCCTGACCCCCCTGGACGAGAGGATCAGCAGTAAGGCGGAACTCCCCAGAATTCACTGCTCATACATCTCTGCAGGCTCACGTTCAGTTTTAGCCTCTTAGGATTTCTTTGCACTCTCATATGAATTACGACACCGTGGGGGGGGGGGGCGGGGGGACTGAAGGGGATGTGCTTTCCAATCAGGCCAGGGAGGAGAATCAATAGCCACTGCTACAGTGTATCAGATAAAAAGAGAGACAGCGACAGAAAGAAAGCATTCTCAGATGGGGTGGAGAAGCCCCCCCCCCCGGCACCCCTCGCTCTCAGAGCGTCCCGAGCGCCCTTTCACGCCCAAACAAAACGGAGCAGGAAATTGGGGAGGCGGGCCAGTGGGAGATCCGGGAAAGGCAGCACGCCGAGGCGCGGAAGAGCAGCTGCGTGGAGAGCGAGCTCGTCAGCAGAACCGCTCATACCCCACACATCGACGGCTTCTTACCGCTCATACCCCACACATCGACGGCTTCTTACCACTCATACCCCACACATCGACGGCTTTTTACCGCTCATACCCCACACATCGACGGCTTCTTACCGCTCATACCCCACACATCGACGGCTTCTTACCGCTCATACCCCACACATCAATGGCTTCTTACCGCTCATACCCCACACATCAGCAGCTTCTTACCGCTCATACCCCACACATCAGCAGCTTCTTACCGCTCATACCCCACACACCAACGGCTTCTTACCGCTCATACCCCACACATCAACAGCTTCTTACCGCTCATACACCACACATCAGCAGCTTCAAACCGCTCATACCCCACACATCAACGGCTTCTTACCGCTCATACCCCACACATCAACGGCTTCTTACCGCTCATACCCCACACATCAACGGCTTCTTACCGCTCATACCCCACACATCAACGGCTTCTTACCGCTCATACCCCACACATCAACGGCTTCTTACCGCTCATACCCCACACATCGATGGCTTCTTACCGCTCATACCCCACACATCGACGGCTTCTTACCGCTCATACCCCACACATCAACAGCTTCTTACCGCTCATACTCCACACATCAACAGCTTCTTACCGCTCATACCCCACACATCAACAGCTTCTTACCGCTCATACCCCACTCGTCTGACGCTAATGGCTGCCCCTCAGCACTCTACACAGCCATTTGGGTCGGATGAATACTGAACAGTGTTCAGTATTCTCTGCACATTTAGACCCCTCTTGCAGACATTTGTAATTTAGCAACTTCATTTCCGCGCGGGCAAACTTATCCATAATTTCAAACGCGCCCAATTACTGTGGTAATCCACATAGCATTGCTATTGAATGCAGTGATGTTAACTTGAATATCTTACATTGATACTATATATATGTGTGTGTGTGTGTGTGTGTGTGTGTGTGCGCGCGTGCATGTACACATAGTTTCCTATCATAGCCTTTTATATAAAACACTATGTACATTGGAAGCTAATCCTTTTTTATGCTTAAAACAACTCCCCACTAAGCATGTGGATGTCTGATTTAATCAACTTCAAGTCCATAGATGGCTTCCATTATTAAATACATTATCACACGTTATGCAGAGTCCTTTAGATGCCCATAAATTACGAATATAGTTAAAGGGAGAGGGACGTGTAGCAGTCGCGTCTGTGATGTAGGATTTCAGTGTAATCCTCGCGGGTATGAGATTATTATGTTAAATATATCCACACGTCCACATGGCACGGTAATGACCGGATCCGGGCGACTCCAGACAGCAGCTGCAAGATCGTACACAGCACCAATTAACACCCTCCGGGGGGGGGGAACGCACAGCCCGAGCGCTTTACCTGCCGGAGAGGGACTGGGCTCGGTCCCCACGCTCCAAACTCGGATATGATTCACTGAAAACCTGCTTTTGACCGAACCCCTCCCCACGCGCTTCGAACAGAAGCACACAGATGCAAAGCAAGAAGAGCTGAATCAGGCAGTTCCCGCACACCTGAATTCAAAGTCAAATAAAATCAAGAAAGCATCTTTCCGTCTTCAGATCTAGAATTTCCCGTCAGCGCGTATGACATCAGCGCACGCCCACGTGCTTTAAAAACATCCGCTGAGCTGTGACCTGCTCCAGCGACAATAACAGAAGCGCACTGCTCGCCAAGCCGGCTCTCCATAGTGGACAAGCGGCTCCTCGGTCAGCACACAGATTCTGATCAAGACTGAAAAAATAATAAAAAGATTACCCTGATATCACAGGCCAGAATTACACAGGCCTCTGCTTTTCGGCCACGCCACACACAGACATTATCAATCAAATTCCTTTCTACAGCAACCCAGAAGATGATGTTAGAAACGTCGTCAGAAAAAAGATAAAGTTTCTGAATGTAATTGTTTGAAACCGTTGCTGGCTAAGTGAACTGCCGGACGTCCGGATTGTGAGATAAGCAGTTTTTTTTCCTTCTTCCTGCAGCCCATAATACTTTATGGGCCACTGTAATGTTTGAGTTACGCAGCACAAGCCTCACTGGATTCTGTCAGGCCAATAGTTACGATGCAAAGCAATTACCTCTCTGTGCACGTCAGGCTGTTTGCTTTTTTCCCTCTTCTGCAAACTCAACATTTGGAACCAGTACATGCTGACCATAACATATCTATAAATAATTTTGCAACAACAGAAAGAGGTAATCAATCACAAAAGCAAACATGGCCCAAAAATTGCTTGCAGATTTTTTTAAAAAACAGACAAGTCATCAAGACAATTTGTAATCTCATAGCCATTTCTTTCTATCACTCTCCATTTCCAACTCCATCCATCTCTCCATTTTCATTGAACTTTTCTGTGAAACGCAGAGACCGAACAAGCGCAGGCACGCAGGTGACATTTGAACGGGGCAGAAGTGCACAGAGCAAGAGTGGGAGCTCTGCGAATTAAAAACATGACCCCCCCATGCCCCCCCCCCCTCCATTATAATGCCTCTCTTCCCCAACACCCCCTGAGAGAAAAACTACTAAAAGGAACACTTCAAAGAAAGGAATCCCAGCATTTTCACACAGGAAAGAGAAAAGAGACGAGGATAGAGAGAGATAAGGGGGGAGGGATAGAGGGAGGGAGGGAGGGAGGGAGAGAGAGAGAAAGAGAGAGAGAGAGTGAGAGAAACAGAGAGACAGAGAGCTTGCACTTTGCTTTCTAACAGTAATGCAGTCGTGCTGCTTTTTTCAGGAGGTCTTACCTGCTCCAGAGGGCCAGGTGGGATGGAGAAGTGAGGATAGTCAAAAGGGCGGAAGGTGGAGGGTCCGGGACGGGTCCGTCTGGAGGCGGGGGGTGGACGGGGAGGGAAAAAAGGAAGGAGCAGCAAGGAGCAGGGAGAAAGGGAAGCCAGAGGGGGGGAGAAGAGACACCACGCGCCTCTCTCTTTTCTCTCTCTCCCTTTCTCTCTCTCTCTCTCTCTCTCACACACACTCACATGCAGACGCCGACACCTGCATTCACTCCAATAACAGGCAGAGGAAAAGGCATTCACATCCACGCACGCTCCAATACAGGGAGGAAAGCCAGGAGTCCCCGCCCACTCCCTCCCGGGAGCCAATCAGCCGCCACCAAACCGTATCACCGGCAGCAAATCAGAGGCTAGGCAGCCGGTGCCATGCCTCAGCCAATAAGGGCAATTGCTCATATCCAATCGGAATAATTACCCAGGGATCAGCATGGAGCTTCCTTCTGAAGGACAGACACACCGGTGCACTTAGCCAATAAATGTGATTTAAGACCGCAACAGACATTAGAGTAATTAGATTTCAAAGCACTTAACCCAGCAAAATAACACAACACGCCTTGCTGCAGAACAGGCAGTGCCTAGCTGCAAAGAGAAAGAATTCACTGAGCAGTCACTACCACATCACAAAATGCAATATGCTTATATAAATGTGTGCGTGTGTGTGTGTGTGTGTGTGTAAATATGTATCAGTAGGTTTTTGAGAATGTTGTACCATGCACAGTTGTGTTGTCAGTGACGGGAGAGTGATGCATTTGCGTTACGGAATGGCCTGTGGACTGCGTGACGTCTCCCAGCTTGACAACTCCGCAGACGTCTCAGTTTGACGAACGATCGATAGAAGCTGTCAAACTGAGAAATGAGAGGCTCGTCGCGCAGCCTTCTCTTCCTCTGCGTGAACAAAAGATCAGCAGCTGAAAGGGTAAACGCATTAAGGCTGCGTACGAACGGCTAATTGCAGCATGTTATTGACTGATGTGACTGATACATGTTTAAAAAGTTACATTTCTCTCAGACGCTCCCAGGGGACTTCAGCTGATTGTGCCTCAAAGAAAGTGGGAAACTACAGAATTCCTTACTCCCCAAAAGAGGAAAAATCTCCAGCTATTTGCTCAGTAATCCTGTTCCACTAAATGCTGTTAGCTCATTTTAAACAATAGCCCAAATGCATCCAGGAGTTAATTACTGAAAGGTGTATACTGTCCAACACGACAAGGAACTAAACCAGAGCCCCATCTCCTGTCCGATTTGACATCCTTCAAAAAGATATGTCAGCACGAGCTGTGTTGAGCTGTGACAAGCATCCCAAGACATAAGCTCTTGCTGTTTAAAATACATAGAGCATCACAGGTCTGTGCAATGAACAGTGCCGGTTTATAAAATACCTCCACCATGCTGGGGATGTTTTTTTTTTTCATTTTCTTGTGACCTGGATGAGAAAAGTATATTAAAATTTTAAAGGACATGGGAAGATATGTCAGATTGCATATAGACTATAGTCTGAGGACAGTCAAAGTGCAGTTATGATTCTGCAAGGAACCAGAAATTTGAAAGGAACCAAGGACAGCCCCAGAACCCCACTCACCCCTCAGAACCCCACCCACCCCTCAGAACCCTGCCCACCCCTCAGAACCCTGCCCAACTCTCAGAACCTCACTCACCTTTCAGAACCCCACCCACCCCTCAGAACCTCACCCACCCCTCAGAACCTCACCCACCTCTCAGAACCCTGCCCAACTCTCAGAACCCCACCCACCCCTCAGAACCCTGCCCACCCTTTAGAACCTCACCCACCCCTCAGAACCCTGCCCAACTCTCAGAACCCCACCCACCCCTCAGAACCCTGCCCACCCCTCAGAACCCCACCCACCTTTCAGAACCCCGCCCACCTTTCAGAACCCCATCCACCCCTCAGAACCTCACCCACCCTCAGAACCCCACCCACCCTCAGAACCTCACCCACCCCTCAGAACCCCACCCACCTTTCAGAACCCCGCCCACCCCTCAGAACCCCACCCACCCCTCATTTGCACCTGTAGGGGCATGCAGCTACTGTACTGAGGAGCGTTGTTCTCTTTCGTTTGCAGTGTGCAGTTTTGTGTGGGTATTTTGTGGCAGGTTCCATGTGTTTGTGGTTATATCGTATATTATGAGTATTATGTACATTATGCATTAGGTATTGAGTATTTTATGTATTTGTACATTATCCACTTTCAGTCTTATGTATATATAGCATTGTATATACTTATGATTTACTAAAATGCTAAACCAACAAAAAAAGTACTGTCAGATCTAGGCAAAGTAATCGATAGCAAAGGATGAGGCCATCACTGAATACGCCATGATAGAAATGGCCCAGACCATTCAGACCCAGACAGGAAGTTGAGGAACAGACATGCACTTCAGACCAGCTTCATGCTAATGACACTGTGCAGCTACTGGCCAGCCAGTCTGTGTGTGATATGTACAAGTCATCATAGAGCGTGGCATAACTCGCAGACAAGTACTGGCAAAAGCCATTACACCTATTGTAGCAAGACCCAAGTGCCCTACACTGACATCTGTTCAACTTCTGTCTCGAGTGATAGCAGTTATAATCACTCAATCAAGTGCAATTTTACAGATTTACAGGTTCAAACTGACTAAAAATCACATTGCAGATTTGTTATTGGGAATAATAAGAGGCATGCACTTGAAAAAGAAAAAAGATGAATAGCAAATAAGTTATTGTCTTAAATTTTGTTTTTGACTATTTTCATACATGCATTTTTGAATATCTTGGATTCTGTATTTGATTCAAAGTTTGAACTGCATTTGGAAATATGAATTTGGTATATTCCTAATGATGATGGATCAAGTCCACCCATATATTTGTATTGAAACCAGAAATGGCATCACATGAGTCACAAGATTACATAGTCAACAGTCAAAACACCTGACAAACACATGACTTTAGATTATGTTTTACAGGTGTAGGGTGATACAGCTCCACTTCAAAAACACTTTTGTGATGAGGATCATCATCACAGTTCTTCAAATCACAGGTACGGGACTCGGAATCCAGAACAGCACATTAGAGATATAAAAGTCTCAGCATCAGTGCACATAAACAGGTTAAATGAGTAAGACTCTGATATGCTGTGGGATTAGAGATTGTGCACATAAACAGGTTAAATGAGGGAGACTCTGATATGATGTGGGATTAGAGGTCTTGCACATAAACAGGTTAAATGAGGGAGACTCTGATATGCTGTGGAGGCAGAGGTCTTGCTGTGATATACCAGGGAGAGCTACTGAAGATGATCTTCTCCTCATTAAATATTTAAACGTAAGAGGTAGGACTTAAATGTCAAAAGCCTTGCAGTGTGGCCAGGAGACAGGGCAGAGAGAGATTGTTTTTCATCCTCTAAATGGATAGCATATAAATATAAAAATGTATTATTTCAGATCACTGATCCTGCTGTTTTATTGGAAACCCTATGGGCATGTGGCATTATAATAATTTTGCAAAGCTAGAGCAAAAATATTTAAAAATCCAGAGCTAAAATGAAAGATCCTGAGAGACCAATCAAATTTTCTGGTTAATTATTACGTGCTTAACCACTATTCAATATGTATGTAATATTAATATTATTATATTACAATTTCAGTTATTTCAGAGCACCTACAATGCAGATTTTTAAATAGAAATATCCATTCTACCTAGGTTAGCATCAAAATACTTTTTCAAATGGCTAGTACAATATAAAATGCCATAAAATAAGGTAAACAGCTTGTTTTCTCCAAATTTCCACCCCAATGAAATCGGCTGTAAATTTCCTTTCGTCTTGCAGGATAAAACAAAATGTTCTCTTCAGGAATTCTGCTGGAACGGTTTAGCAGTTGCAGTCTCAATGGCTTTAATTATAGGTACAATAAGGGGGAGGGGTGGGCGGGTGTAAGAAATGGCCAAATCCATCAATGTATCCAATCATTTTCCAAAATAGCATAAAACAAACAGCTGGAAATTTCCTTTTCAACTGAAACATAAACACCTTTTGCCACCTTAACAACCTTACAACATAGCAAGGCTATGAATAAATAAATAAATAAACACATATTTTCCAATCAACAGTGCTATCTGTTATGTTAAAAATCACAGTGAGAAAGAAATGTGTAGGTGCTTTACTAATATCAGCATTAAACAAATGCAGACAATAATACTTGGAATGTATTTTTGTGGTGTACTTCCCTTATTTATTTATTCTTTCAAACATTATTCATATTGTAACATTCTAGACACAGAATCACAGATTTACAGAAGCTCTGTAAGACTCTAAAATTACTTAAGAGGTCTGTGAAAAGGTATTTTCCATAGCCATGTTGGATGTGATAATCACAACACTGAATCACAATAATAATAATTTGATCACGATTAAATACAACAGAATGGTTTTATAGTGCTTTATTGCAGTAAAAAAAAACTAAAAAAGCCAAATCAAACAAACAAAAAAATCAAGCATTGTTTTTTCCCACTCCCAAATGTTTCAAATGTACCCCCGTGACAAGGCAATGTGTGTGTAATCACAGAAGAGAAATTCCAGGGGACTGGTGCAATATGAGCAGAGTCAGTGGTACAGAACCTCTACAGGAGAAAGCTGCACATAAACACAATACTGCACGGGGTGGAAGCCCCATTAATATCATGTCTGATCCACAGCAGCAAAGAGCCCATTTTGCTGCATCTGTCAAATGATTGACAGTTATCTCCCAAGCTTTTTAGCATAGGAGCTTTCCACTCAGTAATAAATATAACAGCGAGGGTTCTCAAAACCAGCATGTGCTGACACTGCCATAGCCAGTTCAACTGTTCATCACCTGATGTTGCTGAAAATCTGTTTAGATATTACCAGGTTATTTATTTTTTTCTTTAAGCTTGTTTTAACAGAGCAGGTATGGCTCGTTGCCACTGGCGTCAAGTCTTCATTTTCATCAAATATTTTCGTTTCCTTGACTCCCACAAGTTCAGATATAAGGACTCTGCCTTTAAGTTTTCAGTCTAGAATATAATCAATTCAATTGTGAAGCCACTTCATAAAGGAATCACTTGCCACATGGCACATTACAGAAAGTGAAAGCATGAATTGATCTAAAAGATTAAGTGATATAGCTATTTCTGACATTATGTAGCCTTACAAATCTTTTCTTGATAGACATTACAACCATCTAATGAAAAAATTACTTCCAAATTTAACAGATTAAAAAAGCCCAAAATTCTGAAATCGTAGCAATGTGTTGTTCAGTACTATATTTCTGTTCACAAAATAGAAATCGATCATTTCCAACACCTCAATAAAGTTTTTTCTTTACAATTAAGTCAGCAGGGGAAAAAAAGCCGTTTTCATTGTATTGTATCACACAGGATAGTCATTCATTCATTGTTTTTATATATTTTAATTCAAATAGATATACAATATAAATAATGCTCTGTCATATAATGACGTGAATTATGGGTATGCAGCACTGAAAGAGGCAGGTGTGCCTGCCAATGCCCCTCTCTTTGGCCAGGTGTCCAAAAAAGAGGAGGTTGTTGCGGTGTAGATTACTGGATTTTCTTTCCGAATTCATATATACTATATGACAAAAAGTATGTGGACACCACTTTGTCTAGGGCAGTTTTTCATGGTTTTCAATTGCCCCATAGTTCCAGTGAAGGCTATTCTTAATGCAATTACATTCTAGATGATTCTGTGCTTCCAACTTCATGGCAACAGTTTGGGGAAGGACCTCTCCTGTTTCAGCATGACAATGCCCTCAGGCACACAACAAGGTCCATACAGAAATGATTTTGTTGAGATCGGTGTGAAAGAACTTGCCTGGCCTGAAGCCAGTGGAACCCCATCCAACACCTTTGGGATTAATTGGAAAGCCAACTGTGAGCCAAGCTGAATCACCCAATCAGTGCCCAACCTCACTAATGCTCTTTTGGTTGAATGGAAGCAAAACCCTTCAGCTATGCCCCAACATCTAGTATAAAGCCTTCCCAGAAGAGTGGAGGTTGTTAGGAGCAAATAGTGGACCAACTCTATATTAATGTCCATAGTTTGGGATGATATGTTGGATATCAGGTGTCCACATAATTTTGGCCATGTAGTGTATGTGTGCATGTTTAAAATCTTCACTGAATAGGAGGATATCAGGTATCCACATACTTTTGGCCATGTAGTATATGTGTTCATGTTCAAAATCTCCACTGAACAAAAAATGTCTAACATCTTTGTGGTTCCTTTCTTTACCTTTTTATGTAAACCTGTTAAAAAGAATTATATCAGTGCATAGTGTAAGTGCATAAACACAATTTGCCCACTGCTTACTGATGCAGAAGTGGCAACGAAAGAGTACTTGGATCCTTACTCTATATGATGAAATATTACAGCATGCAAAAGCTACCCCCAAACAAATACATCAGCCTTTACAAAACTACGGGATGCATCACATGGGGTGAGGGTGGTGCAGTGTTTTTCTTTTTTTACTCCTCCCATTGTTACACACAATTTTAGATCACAACAAATATAACAATGGGTGTAAACATTCAAATATGTTTCAAGTATGCCAATCCCACTCAACTTCACCAACACACACATAACCAGCTGTGTCTGTGTGGGAGTATATTCGCAAGATTGATGTATTGATGTCACCTGGATATCACCTCTTTACTCATTAAAGCAAGACAAATGTAGGCAAGCTGCATTTAGAGGGCAGACACAGTATGATTTTCATGCGAAATGGGACCACTCCAAAATTCCCAGGTTCATTATAAAAATAAAGATATTCTGATAATATTTTGGCTGTTTATAAAATCTGAAATCATACTTTAAATTTAGCTATGCAATTTGTTGGTTTTATTTTTTGTTTTCTCTTTTTTAAAGACTGTTGGGCAATTTATTTGTCCTTTGCATAATATGCTAAACAAACTGTTGTGAGCTTGTGTATCAAAGGCTTCAATAAGTGGTTAACAAACAAATGAATTCCAAGTGAAGTTGGAACTGTTTTTCAGTGAGCACTGCAAGCAGGGGCTCAGAATAAGTTATTCACCTAAGGAGTATAAATTATCACTCATTAATCCTTTTCATTGACAAGTTTAGTTAGCATTAGGGCAGAAAAACAACATCAAGTGTTCACGGTTTATGTTACTAATTGATTTCACTTAATTTTTCTGCAAACATACCGTAAAGTACTGGCACTAGAGTAGCAAAGCAGCTAATGTAATCTTTTCATTGATGCATTTTGAGTCCTGTAGCAGTCCATATACTTTAACTCTTAGAGTGCCAAATAAATAACACTTTTATGATCCAACTATCTTTTATGGTTTTCTATTTTTAACATGCATAGTTAATATCTATGATGTTTAAAGTGTGTATTGTTTACTGTATCCAACATTCCATTTCCAACCATACTGTAACTTACACAATAATATGTCTGTTGCTTAATATTAATGTTGTAGATTATGTTTTGCTTTATAGTGAATTGCGAGATGTAATATAGCCCCCATAAGAAGCTTTATTTAACCACTGTTGTAGCACACACAATACAAGAATTAGGGCTGGGGAACTGGCTGGACACAGACCCTCTCTAATACAGACAGGGATGGATGGATGCACATCGAATGAAACAAGCAGGCCAGGGTGCAGAGCACAGATACACATTTCTCACTCTGAATGGAATAAACCGCAACCATTCCATCATACAAACAGGCTGTCCTCACGTTAGGCTCCTGAACTACCATACCATGGCGAATAGGCTAATGAGATTAGGGGAGAGTGGGGTAGAATGAGTCGGCGGGTAAGTTCACCTGCCATCCTGTATCTAGGCAACCGTACACAATTTGTCACGTGGCCATAATGTCCGGAAGTGCTCCTTTATTCTGCTCTGATTGATGGAGGGAACCACGTGGGAAAAGTGGTAAGAATATTTTTGTTCACAAAAAAATCAAAATAAAATAAACATTGCATCAATTCAGATTTAGCTAGATGAAACAGGTGTGACAACACAGCTTTCACAGCAGGGACAGCCAAAGAAAGGAAAATAATGTTGTAATTTTTATTTCTGGTTGGATTAATTTTGTTAATGAATGCTGAAAATGAATTAAACTCTTTTGAAAAGGAGAATGTGCTGTTCAATTTATCTTAGAGGAGAGATTGTTAATAATGTCACAATTTTTATGAGGAAAAAGTAAATAGGTCAATTTACCCCCACGTGATTAACCATGACCAATTTACCCCTTACTTGGGGCAAGCTGAGCTCCAGCAGAACCACTTTTTCTTTTTTTATTTTATTTATTTATTTGACCTTTATTTAACCAGGTAAAATCAGTTGAGAACCAATTCTCATTTACAATGATGACCTGGCCAAGAGGCGTCAGCAACAGTAAATAGGTAAAAAAAACAACAAAAAAAAAAAAACAACACAGTCAGCACAAAACGACGCATACCGTACAGATACAGTGCAGTACAACATACAGTATGACACGACAGTACATAAGAAACGGCAAAAGACGGCATAGGTAAATAAAATAAATCAAAAGTCAATAAATAAAATCAATAAACCAATAAATAAACACTATGTGCAAGAGAAGGTGATTTACTGGATATTCTTTGTACAGTTTTTCATAAGTTATATATTTATACCACATTTTTGGAGAGACAAATCATTACAGCTGGAACTAAACATCCTGAAATATATCATGGACAGAATTTGTTTATATCATGTACGAGGAAATATATCATGTCCAGGGTAAAACAACAACAGCAACAACAGCAATGCATTCATAACTTTAGCCATAGAAAATTCTGCGAATGTAACAAACTACCATGCTACAATGCACTATATTGCTAGCAGTGTATACTTTCGCATACTTTCCAGACTAGATTGATAAAACAGGCTGTTCAATATTTTACATAATTTGGATTAAGAGAACGTTAATAGCTTTTCACGGTGTATTTTTGGAGTAAGATACGTTACTCTGTTTACAGTTAAAATGGCACCGTGCGTCGTTACATTTAAGAATACTAGATTTGTCAGGATGCTGTTGGGATCAGACCAAATAAATGAATGGCTACCCCAACAATTAAGTCATACACCTGTTTCATTGCGTTCTTGCATAGCATTGACGGGGCTGTACCCCAAATAAGGTCAAATAGCACCGTTGTTGGACTGAGAAGTCTATTAAAGTATTGCATTCAAAACTAACGTTTTTCGATGGACTTGTTAAACTCTGCCCTTTCGGTTATTAGCTACATTGCGTTTGATAGCAATAATAATAGGCTAATAATAATAATAATAATAATAATAATAATAATAATAATAATAATAATAACTTCATCATCATGTCATTGTCGTATGACCTTTGTCATCTGAGAATGCAGACCGCGTTTTGGGCACAAAAATATAACTACTCAAACATAGTGCAAATAATGTATGGTCATAAATAATCATCCAACATCTTGGGTAGCCTGAGCAGCTGTCGAACCTCAATTTTTAGACTATTAGGTTAGAAGAGAAGTTCAAATGCAAACCTATTCAAACATAAAGGGATGTATGCAACTGAGCGATACAGTAGAGGCAAACCCCGTGCATCGTCATCTGGCTACACGACCGAATACATAAAACTACTGTTAGCCAACGTCGTTGTGCATGATCACGTCTTTCGCAAGCGGTTAAGAAAACAGCTTTAACCTCGATTAGATTTCTAAATGCATTTGATACCTAGTTAAATTGGAGTCTCCGAGGACGAAAGGACAGACTTTGTCACATCGTAAAAGCCAACCATATTCATGATTCAGACGGTTTTTATCTAATGATTCAGGAGATTTACATACATGGCCATGTTTCATAGCCAAGATAATAGCGGTAAGTTATACAGCAACAGGTGATTTTTATTGGTTAGATAATATTCTTAATATTCTTGTGATTATTTACTCAGTTATTGGCAAATGAATATATTTTAAAACCTAAGTAAATTCAACAAAAATTGTGTACCCATGGTGTGAGTTAAATAAGACCGTGTTTCTTGAGCCAAAACTGTTTGTGCCTTCCAGCAACCGCTTCCGTCGTTACCAGTAGTTGTCAGTGAGCTTTTGATCCAGTTGGCAGAATTTCGTGCTGAACTGATGTGTAAAATGGGTTAATTTAGTCTCTGGCTCACAAAACGCTGCGCTGCCGGAGGAGAATGCGTGCGCGGTTATGTTTAGCTCATCCGGGACATCCAGGCGCAATGCCTGATTCCATTTGGTGGAGGGTAGAGGCTATTTAAATAACTTCATTCTGTATCCTCGTTCTATAGGGAGCAGTTTGTACAACTTCACCATGTTACCAGAAGGCAGTTGACAGCTTTTTTAAATGCATTGTTGACTTTTGAGACTACAGCTTTGCCTTTCCAAATGTGTAGCCTGTGGCGAAATGCTGCAGTATCTTGACCGTGCATGCAGCATACAAAATGTTTTACTTGACAAGGAGACTGCCACTGATTTAATCAGTATTCAAGAAAGTTATTCTTTTTCACTGCATATTTAACGTCATGTGAAGGTTCAACTCTTAAGTTTAAAAATAAATAAATAAATTCTTCTCCCCCCCCCCACCCCCAAGTCTGGTCAGGTAAAAGTCTGCTTGCCTAACCTAAATGTATGCTTGCCAGGACGTCGCTACATACATTAAAATAAAATAAAATAATAAACAAAAACAGCTTTTAAAAAGATTTAACTTATCTGGAATCATCAGATATTTAAAAAATGTTGACTCATTATATTAGCCATGAGATGAAGGTTCATCTGTAGAATCTTGTTAGGATTGCATCTGCCAAAAGCAATATTTACCTATTTACTTAGATAGTGGTGACCGATAGCTAGCTGTACACTGTAAAAGTGCTTATGCCACTGTGATCGCAGAAAAACACACAAGGTTTGATGCATGCAGAGTGGTTATGATGCACACTATGAATGCACGCTTAATATTCTATATATTCACATACTTCCTGTGTTCCAACATGTACTATGTAGCAAGCAATAAACATGCAGATATTTAAGTGACATACAGTAATGGTGGCACCATTGGAACTCTTGGTACAGCCATGGAGAACAACAGTTATGTTTATCCAAGCAAAGGTCAAGTCGATTTAGTGATTTTGATTTTAAGATTATATGAATATTATCTAATCAGTTATTACTAAATGAATGCATAAAAAAACAATAGTGGCACTGGCAATCAAATTACATCATCACTATATGGCACCATTAGTACCATAAACCATAATATCTGTGTCAAGGACTTTGGCAAAGCCAATGTAAAGTCACTTGGTGGAGTGTTGGGCCGCCATCTTTAACCAGCAGAGTCTACATGCTTTAGCAGGAGGAAGATTACACTGTTCTTCTGTAAGAAACTCTTCCATTTATGGAGCTGTTTGGATCTGGGATTGTTACTGTTGATAGTGCTACTGTGAGCACCCTACCCTAAAACAGCCATCAAACCGAAGTGAATGCAGAGTACCAAATCTACACCTGTGGAGTACTTGTGGGGTGCAGTTTTTTAGATGCCTGTTAAGTTTTAAAACACTCACTAAAAAATGTAATGAAACACGTTACAACAGAAATAGTAGTTTCTTTTGAAATTAGCAGTATTTTATTTTTTTACCCTGATGTTTTTTGACATGCGTATCACTGGTGTTAATGCTGTCATTTCATCTGACACAAAAATGCTGTGTACTACATGCCAGGCTGTTAAGTATTTCTGAAAGAATCCAATCAAATGGAGTAAGTGTGTCTCACAGTGTTGTGACTGACAGTAAATTTCAGGTATTTTCTGCTAACACAGGCCATGAACTCTCTGAGGCCCTACAGTGCTTGTTACATTACATTACATTACAGGCATTTGGCAGACGCTCTTATCCAGAGCGACGTACAACAAAGTGTATAACCATAACCAGGAACAAGTATGACGAAACCCCTAGAGAGAAGTACCGGTCCAAGTGCAGGGAACAACCGCATAGTTCAACTTGGACCCTGAAGATTAAACTGATTAACACTAACAACGAGAACGGCAACATGCACCTAAGTCACCTACGAAACAGCTGCCTAGTTACAACCCTAAGCTTACAGTCATTTACAGGGGGGTAGGGAGGGATGGGGAGAGGTGCAGCCTGAAGAGGTGAGTCTTCAGTCGTCGTTTGAAATGGGTCAGTGTCTCAGCTGTTCTGACCTCCACAGGGAGGTCTTTTGAGGTAGACCCAAGCGGCCAAAAACTGGCTTTGTCTGTAAAGCTCACTTATTATGTATTATCCTCCTGTCCTATTCGGCCAAAAAATATTGGAGTGGGGACCCTGGTGAGCCGTACCACTTCCACTTCTACCGCCCAGTCAAGCCTACTGCTCGATGCCACACTGGTTCAGGACCAACAACCCCTCAGGCTACAGGCGTTGGTCGACTCTGGCGCCGACGAGAATTTCTTGGACGCCGAACTGGTCTCTCAAGCCGGCATCGTCACTCATCCCCTTCAATTCCCGTTGAATGCTCAAGTTCTGAACGGCAACCTCATCGCCCGGGTCACCCACATCACGGAGCCACTACACCTTGTCCTTTCCGGAAATCATCACGAGATAATCCAACTTCACGTCATCACCTCACCCAACAATCCCCTAGTTCTCGGTCACCCTTAGCTTGGGCTACACAACCGCCACATAAACTGGTCCACTAACAAGATACAGAGTTGGAGCTCTTTCTGTCACAGCACCTGCCTGAAATCAGCTCTAACACCAGCAGGGGTCACTGTCCCTCCACCTGATACACCTCCCAACCTGTCACTCGTTCCCTCCGAATACGACAACCTTGGAGAAGCATTCAGCGAACAAAAAGTACTCACCTTACCCCCTCATCGGCTATACGGCTGCAGTCTCGAGTTGCTTCCTGGAGCTCCTCTACCCACCAGTAGACTCTTTAACCTGTCTCGGCCTGAGAGGGAAGCCATGGAGACCTACATTCGGGACTCACTCGCCGCTGGCATCATTCGCCCTTCATCTTCCCCACTAGGGGTGGGCTGCTTCTTCGTCTCCAAGAAGGACAAATCACTTCGCCCCTGCATCGACTACTGCGTACTCAATAACATCACTGTAAAAAACAGTGATGTTATTGAGTCCACGGTAGTCTGCAGTCTTCCAAGCCCTCGTCAATGACGTCCTCCGAGACCTGCTGAATCACTCCGTGTTCGTTTACCTAGACGACATCCTGATCTTCTCCCGCAACACGGAGGAACATGTGCAGCATGTTAGACAAGTGCTCCAGAGACTACTTGAGAATAAGCTGTTCGTCAAGGCAGAAAAGTGCAATTTCCATGTCGATTCCGTCTGCTTCCTGGGCTACATCATCGAAAAGGGCCAAATAAAGGCGGACCCGGAGAAGATTAAAGCTGTAGCTGACTGGCTCGTTCCCACTTTTGTTAAGCAGCTACAGCGATTCCTGGGATTCGCCAACTTCTACCAGCGCTTCATCCGCGACTACAGCCGAGTTGCTGCACCCCTCACCCAGCTCACTTCCCCAGCTAACCCTTTTACCTGGACCCTGGAGGCAGAAGCCGCTTTCACTGACCTAAAGAAGCGATTCACTTCAGCTCCTGTACTCATCCATCCTGATCCTACTCGCCAGCTCATCGTCGAAGTAGATGCGTCCGATGCAGGTGTGGGAGCTGTCCTGTCCCAACGCTCTGCCGCGGACTAAAAGCTTCACCCCTGTGCATTCTTCTCCCATCGGCTGTCCCCTGCGGACAGAAATTACGACATTAGCAACCGGGAGCTGTTCGCCGTCAAACTCGCCCAAGAAGAGTGGAGACACTGACTCGAGGGCGCTGAACACTCCTTTGTAGTTTGGACCGACCACAAGAACCTAGCCTACATTCAATCCGCCAAACGACTCAACTCCTGTCAAGCTCGTTGGGCGTTGTTTTTTGGTTGTTTTTCACCCTCACCTACCGGCCCGGTTCCCGTAATATCAAGCCAGACGCCCTCTCCCGGCAATTCATCTCCGATGCCACTCCCGCTAGCCCTGATAGCATCCTCTCCCCAACCTGTTTAGTGGCTACAGTTACCTGGAAGATAGAATCCCTCGTGAAAGATGCCCCCCGGAGAAGACCCAACAGACTCCTTTTCGTACCCTCTGCTGTCCGCTCCCAGGTCCTGCAATGGGCTCACACATCCCGCTTCACCTGCCACCCGGGGATTCATCGCACCCTAACCCTCCTGAGACAGAATTTCTGGTGGCACCTCCATGAGCGCGGACACTCAGAATTTGCTGCATGCACACTGCTCCAACTTACACCACTGAACCGATCTCACTTCGCCATCTCCGGTATCCTGAGTCTTCCAAGCTTCCTCGTCATAACTCACGTATTCGTTCCGAGGTTCCTGCCAATCACTGTGTCGTTTACCGTGCATACGAAGTCCGTCGCTCTACCTGCAACACCTGCTGATCATCGCACCTAGACCCTCGCGTGGCACGAATTTCTGTGTGGCCCTTCTGAGCGCGGACACTCAGGAATTTGGATCTCGCAGCTACTTGCAGAAAGCCTCCAAGCCCTACGGTCTTCGCTCTTCCGCATATCACTATGGGATAGCTCCGGCCGTTGAACTCGAAGCTGTACTGTCCCTGGTTGACGCACGGAATTCTACTGGGCTCGGCCCCATTTCCCAGACTTCAAACAGACTGTCGCCCCGTCAATCACTCGCTGCCACCGGGTGTGGAGGAATACCCGCGCCGCCCTACTCCGCTCCATCGATCGCAACCAGCGCATCGCTGATCGCCATCGCACCCCAGCACCCAAGTGCCAGCCAGGACAAAGGGTTTGGTTATCATCGAAAGACATCCCATTACAACACGAATCCAAGAAACTTCAACCCCGCTTCATCAGACCCTTTGAAATCGACAAAATCATCAACCCCACTGCCGTAAAATTAAAATTACCTACCACCATGAAGATTCACCCCACCTTCCACGTTTCGCAAATCAAACCAGTGTCCGTCAGTCCGCTATGTCCGCCTGCCGTCCCCCCCCCCCCCACCCCCCGGATCATCGATGACCATCCAGCTTACACGGTTCGTCAGCTACTGGACGTCCGCCGCAAAGGTCGGGGTTACCAGTACTTGCTAGACTGGGAGGGATACAGGCCTGAAGAACGTAGCTGGATTTCCCGCAAACTCATTTTGGACCCCTCTCTTATTAAGGACTTTTATAAAAAATACCCTGGGAAACCTGGTGGGTCGCCTGGAGGCTCCCGTTGAGGGGGGGGGGGGGGGCAAACTGTTATGTTTCTGTTTTTAGTTGACAATCTGCTTTTCTCCTGCACAATCTTTTTTTCGGTTTGTAGTATGGGCGTGGTTCTCTCTTTCTCTCTCCCCTCAGCTGATCACTCTCACCTGTTCTGGCCGCATTCTCATGCACTGGCTAATCACTCATTTCATTCACCTGTTCCCTGTTTGCATGTTCACGCTCTGTTCAATTATCTCTCATTTCACTCACCTGGTTCTTTTGGTATATATTCTCTGTTTCCCTGTTCTTCCTTCCCAGATTGTGCCTCCTGTTTACAGTGCCTTTCCAGCATTTACCCTCTCGTTTGTTTGACTCGTGTTTAGATCTTGCCTGTTTTCCTGACCACCGATTTTTGCCTGCGTCTTTGTTTTGCTGATTTCCTGTTCTGACCTCCGCCTGTTTACCGACTTTGATTTTGCCTTCCGATTTTGTACTTCTGCCCCGGTGGTTTTTTCTGGTTTTGATCATTGCACGAACTGACTACGAGACTGCCTGCTGTATTGTGTACTTCCGCATTAAATATCTCCTATGGGAGTTTCGCCACTCTGTTGTCCGAGTCTGCATTTGGGTCCACCTCACTTCGACCCGTGACACTGTCATGGGCACCAGCGTCATGTCATCCATGTAAGCCCTAATTGGTGGGAAGCGCAGCCCGCCCTGCCGTCTCGCCCCACCTACCACCCACTTTGATGCTCTAATAATGGCTTCCATCGCCATTGTAAATGCTAGCGGAGGTAGGTATTATGGCAGGGTGTACTATCTTGAGTCTCTGCCATGCTGTTGTAAAATCTGTAGTACTAAAACACATTCTAATATCTTGGAAGGATGCTTTCACCAAGTTTACAATCACCCCTGGCACTCTAAAGAAATCAAAAGCACTCCAAATAAGGCTATGCGGTACCGAACCAAACGCATTTGCCAGGTATAAAAATACCACATGTAAATCTCTTTTCTCTATCTTGGCTGCCTGAATCTGATGCCATATCATGCTAGTGTGTTCTATGAACCCTGCAAAACCTGGAATTCCTGCTCTCTGCACTGTCTTGCTAGCCTCTGTGCCTATACGAAAGAAATCTTAGAAAATCTTACCTTCTACATTCAGGAGGGATATGGTTCGAAACTGGCTTAAAACTGAGGACTCTTTCTCCTTGGGAATTAGGATTCCCCCTGCTCTACACCAAGCTCTTGGTATAACTTGTTTATTCCATACTACTCTCAGTAACCTCCACAAGAATCTTAGTACATCAGGTGCACTTTTATAAACCTGAGAGGGGACTCAATTCGGCCTTGGGGCTGAAGAAGCCTTACTACAGCTTCCACTTCCTTCCACCTTGATGGCCTAATATCCATCCTATACTCTGTCTCACCTAACGGTGGTATATCAAGAGCAGGGTTCGTACAGTCATGAAAAACCTGGAAAAGTCATTGAAATTTAAAATGCAATTTCCAGGCCCTGGAAAAGTTATGGAAAATAATATTTTTTGAAAAGTAATGGAAATATAGCTAAAGTTGCATCAAATATAATTACTAATTAATCCTATCATAAAAATAGTATGTATAGTAATAAAACGTAAATCGGCACGTAACCTTCGCGGTATTTTGGTGGTGTGAGAAGTTAATTCGGTCCGGCTCAGTCTGTTTACAGGCACGCCTCTGCTGATGTAGCAGTTTGTAAACGTAGGCCCTACTGTGCCGACAATATGCCAGGGGAGTGCAGCTTCAATAATATATCAGGGCTCGAAATTAACTTTTTTACTTGGTAGCACTGGTGCTCCCAACTTCAAAAACTTAGGAGCACCCACCGAAATGTAAGGAGCACCAACAATATGTGCAATAGATTTTTTATTGATAAAAAACGACAATATAACAGTACGGTTTACAAGTAAAAGTTAAACTGTCACGCCTAAAATGTGTCGACTCTTCAAGGAATTGCGTGTTATGCATTCAAACGACAAAGCGCTTCTCGTCACATTAATGCCGCTAATTAAATCAACTGCCAGTAAACTGCATCGGAGAAATTAGCTGTTTCAACCGGGTCGCTACACAAAACGTCCGCTTCAACTTTTCAGCTTTCGATAACGCTAATAAATTGAACATAAACTTTTGTCTTCAGGTAACATTAGTTAACGCGTTAGCTCTCTGTGACGCGTGACAGTGGAGTGCAGCGACAGGGAGTGATTGAAGGCTAATATTAAGAAATTTAAAATCAGCATTAAAGGTAAGAATGTCAAGCTCACGATTGGTTAGAAGGGTCACCGTCAGCTCACAAGGCACATGCTGAGTGTACTAACTAGCGAATGTACAGAGAAAGAGACGTTCGACTGTGAAAAGAAAAAAAAAAGGTCGCACCAGAACAATTATTTGCACTCGCACAAATGCTCCCAATTATATTTCAAGGTCGCACAGATTAAATTTCGGGAGCATATGAGACCAAAATGGTCGCAATTTCGAGCCCTGTTTGAGACATTGACAAAAATGTTAAACTATTCAAATTAAAATATGAGAGAATGTATCTAAGTATGTCTATCTGGTGTTTATTTGTTTTAGAGAGGCACCATATGTTTCAGATGCAGACCTAATTTTACTTAGTGTTACAATAAATAATTTTAAATCGTCCCGCTGAGATAAAGTCATTTGTTTTGGTCATGGAAATTCAGTTAAAGGTTGTGGAGAAGTCATGGAAAAGTCATTGAAAATCATTGGTGAAAAAGTGTATGAACCCTGCAAGAGGAAGGCCCATTTCTCTATTCTTTCCTGCATCTGAGTAAGTCTTTTTTAAATATTCCTCTACCTCTTGCTTTGAAGCTTTGAGTTGCCCTCCTTTTCCTTAGCTAAACATTCCACAAGAGTGTTATCAAATTGTGATTGTTGTAGACATCATAAATGATTCCATGTTTTCACTTGTGGGCAAGAACATGGACACTGATGTTTCCTATTCTGAAGGTATCTGTTATGTTGTGTAAAATTAGATTCAGTATGGGCTTTTTTTAATCATATGTAGACAGAATTGTATGATTTTTTCTTTATTGGGAGTATGTGGTCACAATGACCATGACATTTGTCAATGAAATCAGGTTTCTACGATCAGATTCAGAATGCAAAAAATCACTGACTATTCAGTGGTGTGTAAGAGCATAGTGTAATATTACGTATGAGGGTATGCATCTTTTACACCGCGCGCTGTAAAATGTGTATCTTTTACACTACATAGTCATCATTGCCCCCCCCCCCCCCCCAAACATCACAAAGATTTAAGGGCCACTGAATCATAACTGACTTATCCTTGTATTCTTTCTCATTGAATCTGATCACTGCGATCTGATTCTACAAGTGCAACTCTATCCATTTTTACATCAATTAAATAATGCACACAAATACACCATGTACAATCATACAGTTACAGGCCAAGAATGTACTCTTGGTTACAGCTCACTGACACCATGTCTGCTGATTTTTGTGCTCATTCTGCATCATTTTACCTGGCTGTATTTTAAACACCTTTTGGACAACTGTTTTAATGCTGATGGATTTATCAAGTTGGAAACTGAGTTGATTATCCATTGAGGAAACATTTTATTACAAATGAAGTGGAGCTGTTGTCACTCAATTCAGTTTGTATGGAGTTTACTCTGCTCCTGTTGGCTGTCATTGTGTATCAATACCATGGGCCCCTCTGTGGGAGAAAGGAGACTTATTGCTGCTGTGGACCAGAGCTCATATCTCAGCCCTGAAAATGGAAATAAATAAATAAAACAGCATGTCCCACAGCTCCTTTTAGATAGCTAGGAAGTGAATCTGTAAAGAGCAAATGCCATGGAAAATCAGCTCCTCGATTTAAAAAATAAAATAAAAGAAAAAATAAAAGAAAAACACAAACAACCGATATGATGAGAAACATACATATGACAAGTAACCTTACAAAAACATTCAGACACAGTAATTCCAAACCTTGCGCCTAAACTTATAAACAAAAAGAAACATATAAGAATCGATGATAACAAGTAGTGAAAACGGAAATTAATACACAAACATCAGCACATATGACCATGGTCACGAGGCAGTGAATGCCAGCTAGTCCACCAGTTTGACCATCAGCTTATCAACCAGTTTGACCAGATATTTAGTCCAGTGGAACTGAAAGTGTTCAAACTCAAACGCCATTGTAAAGACGGAGAACAACGCAGAGAGCCTAAAAGAAGAAAACTGAAAAAAGAACGGAGTAAGTAGTCCGTAGTGGAGTAGGATGGAGAGAATATAAACTAAAGGTGAACAGGTGAGGGGAAGCTATAGTAATCGCAACACGCTTAATTCAGTAAAACTGAAAACTATATTCCATGACAATATTTACCTCGCTGGACATGACGTCCAATTTGCAATCCAATTCGAACTAGTGCGATCTAGTGGCATGCGTAATAATATAGGCTGAACAGCTGTCGAACCTCAATTTGTAGACTATTTGTAGGTTAGAAGAGAAGTTTAAATGCAAACCCATTCAAACATAAAGGGATGTATGCAGCTGAGCTAGCCTAGGGATGCAGTAGAGGCAAACCCCGTACATCGTCATCTGGCTACACACGACCGAATACATAAAACTACATAACCCTGCATTCACTTGTGCGTGCATGCATGGACGGGCAGTACACGCAGCGGCAAGGTAACGAAATACTTCTCTAAAGTTGTTTTCTTTTAATCTTCCACGTGCGCTAGTAAAATAGGCCATTTCAGACCTGCTGAATTAAGTGCTCAATTTGTAAATAAACGAAATGATTATGGAGTAGCACTATAGAGAGATCCTCAAACTAACCAGCATAGCGTAGCTAGCTAACTAATCGGATCATTGGTGTCTACGCTTGTCAATACATTGTCAATGCGCCGATCTACTACGATAGCTAGCTAAGTAAACCATAAACGTTTAGCTAGCTTGATATAAAATGGAAGGGTTATACTTGTGTTTTTATAGCTTGCTAGCTGGACTCACACGTGTATCATAGCTGGTTTATTTGGACTGTTAGCCAACGTCGTTGTGCATGATCACATGTCTTTCGCAAGCGGTTAGGAAAACAGCTTTAACCTCGATTATATTTCTAAATGCATTTGATACCTAGTTAAATTGGAGTCTCCGAGGACGAAAGGACAGACTTTGTAACATCGTAAATGAAAGTTTATGACCCGAGTGATTCTGACAGACTGCCCATTTGGGGTTAATTTAGCTTCGAGACAGCTTAGGAGTGCTGCTAACGGTATAGCTAGCTTGTTAACGTTATTGGACATCATTGTCTATTTTATAAGATAAGGACTTAAGGAACATAGCTGGATAGCTACACTAGCTTCCAAATATCACGGAGAATCTAGACTGCCTCGTCGGACTCTACTTTTTGAAGTGAGCTAGTCTCTATAGCCAAATAAATAGGCTGACCACCTGGCGTTCTCAGCAGCCACTGAAGTTAACTTTCACTGTGTAGAAACCCGTTTAAAGATTTTGCGCGGTAGATCTAGGCAGGGCTAACGTTAGCCAACACAGGCTAACTTGCTATGTGGGTGAATATGACGTCGGCCACGTTGCTGCCACATGAGGCGGATTTTTGTAAAAACAACGTGGTGAAGGTACTTTTCGTGGATAACTCGACCTCATTAATGACAGAATTGAATATAAAATTGATAGATAACTTCGGTGCCTGGCTAAAATGGCGAAAGTTTTTGGCCCACTACAACGTGAAAGTTGATTGAATTTGCATGGCTGTCTAATATGCATGGCAGACACAATGTCACCGCCTGACGTTTGATTGAAGTTTACTTGAATGTTTGATTAAATAGGCCTGTTGTGTTTTGTCGTCGTGCTCGTTTACATGTTATTGGAAAATAAGGCTTTGTGGACTCAACTAGCATACTGACTTAACCCAGTCATGAGTTGGAGTCAACCATATTCATGATTCAGACGGGTTTTATCTAATGATTCACATACATGGCCATGTTTCATAGCCAAGATAATAGCGGTAAGTTATACAGCAACAGGTGATTTTTATTGGTTAGATAATATTCTTAATATTCTTGTGATTATTTACTCAGTTATTGGCAAATGAATATATTTTAAAAACTAAGTAAATTCAACAAAAATGGTGTGACTGTACCCATGGTGTGAGTTAAATAAGACCGTGTTTCTTGAGCCAAAACTGTGTTTGTGCCTTCCAGCAACCGCTTCCGTCGTTACCAGTCGTTGTCAGTGAGCTTTTGATCCAGTTGGCAGAATTTCGTGCTGAACTGATGTGTAAAATGGGTTAATTTAGTCTCTGGCTCACAAAACGCTGCGCTGCCGGAGGAGAATGCGTGCGCGGTTATGTTTAGGGGATGTTTAAATCTCATAAAAAACACGTTTTCAACGTACAAAAATGCCAAGTTACTCACACATACAAGACATACACCGTCTATAACTCATTCATTCAGACTGCCAAAATCAGGCCTGCCATTAAAAGTATTGATATCACAATGACACCAAGTGGTACTACAAACAATATAGGCTGTCTTGCCTCGCCAAAATTAAATAAGTTGTATTCCAAAGCAATGCTACCCAATATTTCCTCAATTCTTTCAAGTCGCTTGGCCCTGGTGAAAATTTGGCTGGTGTCGGTAAAATGTCCTATGGGGAGACATGTTGTTAGTGGGATAGGCGGCAGGAAAAATAAGAATGAGAAGGAGAAAACGCAAAATCCCCTTAGTTTAGGGCTTTATTGTGTGGACATGTGAAGTTGTTTATGAAATCTGTCTGTTGAAATGGGGTCAGAATGTACAGAATTTAATGTTTTTAAGGGCTGAGTGTCTGTGGCTGTTGTGGTTATTTCTGTGGGGAACCCTGAAAAGTGCAAAACTCTCGGTGCTGTATAGGTATGGGGCATGCCCCCGCCAAGGCGTAACTTCATTCTGTATCCTCGTTCTATAGGGAGGAGTTTATACAACTCACTCGTGCCAGTTCGGTTGGCTCCAGTATAGATCTTTTAGCCACCCCTTCAATATAAGTCATTGATAACAACACGGTCAAAATACGAAGTCAATAATTTTTTCCCACAAGCAATATGTGCTAATGTCTCCCCATTAGCCAATTTGTTAAGTTGTTGTGTTATTTGGACAAGACTGTGATATTTTGTGGATGAATTTGGGACAGTTTTTGTCACTGCCAAGTCACTGTATCTCTCATGCTGAGTGGACGACCGGAATCCATGCCCATTTAAGGGTTGTCCCTGCTGTGCAGCCTCTGGGTCCAGTGTGTTTTCACCAAGCCCATGGAGAGTCAATGAGTGACACCACAGTGACAAGGTCCATTTGTTCTACTGTCTCTGGGTAGACTGCATTCTTTTGAAGTAGGCCGCATTCTTCTCAGGTGGAACGCAGGACCAAGTTGCATGCATGAGTTCAGGACGAAGGAGAAAGCATTGCTTGAATATTTTTAGAACACCTCAACAAAGCAAGTTGCACAGTACTCTAAATATTTGTCAAGCCAGTTTCAGGATTTCAGTATTGCATGTGTATTTTCTGAGAAACATACAACATTGATGAAAGTTGTATGAAAACAAGGTTCATGTGCCTTAGACAGCATGTTGCTCTTTATAAATATTTGATAAATCCCAGTCAGAGAAATTCAGAGGCTTAAGTAAAGCTCACGCTGTTCTCCAAATGAGCACTTTGGAGAATATTAATACTGCCCATGAAATCCACATTATGAAATCAGCAGGGCATTGGCTCTAGACAATTTAGTAAGTTCAAGGTAAGTTGTTTTTTTTACAGCCATTCCTGTTTTCAAACGGCTGCGCACTCATTTTTTTAGGCGCTTTGCATCAGGGTCTTTTGCATACTAAAGACTTCGGTCTGGAGCATTCGAATTTACAAGCTTTATTGCTAACAGAATGTTTTGATTCAGTGGCTTCAGCAGAGTCGAATAGTCTGTTTGTCGTCCATTTGCAATAATAGCTGTAAATCTGTGTGCTCCAGTCTGGTTGCTTTTTCTCAGTTTACTGGCCTGTTTCTGACAAATATTGGATCAGTGTGTTATATGGCAGGTGTGTGGTGATCTCCTTCCTGATTACTGTCTCAGGTCACATGGGTACAACACAGGATGCGTAATAAAACAGGATTTCATCGCATTATGTGCCAACAATAATGACCTAGAATATGTAGTTTTTGTTGTGTGGACATGTAGGTTTGGGCCAAGTAGTTTTGTAATGTTTGTTATTTACTGAAAATGGGCTTTGTGACTGTAGAATTTGGGTCGTTATGTCACAGCATACTGACGCAGGACCTTTGCCCTCTCTCCTGTTGCATCAGAGGCAAAACTTTAATGAGACTCGAGGATTTAAAGTCCACCATTTTTAATTTGCTGCATATGTTGTTAGTTATATTTACATTGTGGTAATAAAATATACCAAAAATAGTTTCCGTAGATCTCTATATAATTCTCCTGTGCTCTGAAATAGCAGCCTTGTGATTTGGGATTTTAATACAGTTCCCATCAAACCTTTCAATAACATCTCAAAGGGTCAAGACACCAAGCCCTGAAATGCACTACGGGAGCTTGATGTCAGGCATATAGAGAAAGGGCAGTACTATCCGGAGAAAGGAACAGTGCAATCACGCACCAGAAAAGTACTCGGTATGCATGTCCTTTTTGAACAGGAGCAGTGTTTTCCATCATGAGTAGTTTGGTTGAATCTGAAGAGCGCTGTTTTGCAAAGCTGGGCCTCGCGCCTACTGTGCGCACGTGTGTGTGTACGAAGAACCAAATGCAGTAGGAGCTGCACGTCCATCAGTGCTACACGCAGATGACGGCCATGTGCTGGAAGTGTTTGGTTCAGTAAATCGGACTTGCTGTCTGAAAAGTGCGGGCATTCGTTTTTCTTGGGAGTTGTGGTGACACCAGCATTGTACTGTAGCTTTCGAGGGATAACGCGTGATGACCTGAACGTGCGCTCATTTTCCCTTTCAGGTGCAGCGCGGTGAGTGGCGATGCTGTCGGCGAGGGCTCTGGTTCAGTCATTAGCCGGCGCTGACGGGCGAAGGTTAACGGGTTTGAGGTGCGTGTGAGAGCACGTGCGGACTGGAGCAGCTCAGCTTACTGTCTTACTGTAAAACTTATTTTTTTGAAAAGCGAGTTCGGAGTGAGCTTCAGCGCTCCGCCACATGCCATTGGACGGTTCGCGGAGCCGAACGGATCGGGGCAGAGGCAGGTCGAGGTCGCGGCGTCTCAGGACTCGGCGGTGAGACGAGGTGGACACGATGGCGGGCGCCGATGATGTCACAGAAGGGGGCGGGGACGTGAAGGACGCGGGGAAGCCTGAGGCTGTGGAGAAGGCCGCACCGCAGGCCCCGCCCAAAAAGCCACGCAAGTGGGCGTGGTCCGTCCTCTTCCTCTGCTTCTACGGCTTCATGTTCCAGTTGAAACCGGGGGAGCCCTTCATCACCCCCTATCTGCTGAGCGCTGAGAAGAACTTCACCCGAGAACAGGTCAGTCAGCTCACTCTGTCCCTTAGAGCGGGTCAGTCAGCTCAGTCTGAACCTCAGAGCTGGTCAGTCAGCTCACTCTGTCCCCCAGAGCGGGTCAGTCAGCTCACTGTCCCCCAGTGCGGGTCAGTCAGCTCACTGTCCCCCAGTGTGGGTCAGTCAGCTCACTCTGTCCCCCAGAGCGGGTCAGTCAGCTCACTGTGAACCCCAGAGCAGGTCAGTCAGCTCACTGTGAACCCCAGAGCAGGTCAGTCAGCTCACTGTGAACCCCACAGCAGGTCAGTCAGCTCACTGTGAACCCCAGAGCAGGTCAGTCAGCTCACTCTGTCCCCCAGAGCGGGTCAGTCAGCTCACTGTCCCCCAGTGCGGGTCAGTCAGCTCACTCTGTCCCCCAGAGCGGGTCAGTCAGCTCACTCTGTCCCCCAGAGCGGGTCAGTCAGCTCACTCTGTCCCCCAGAGCGGGTCAGTCAGCTCACTGTCCCCCAGAGCGGGTCAGTCAGCTCACTGTCCCCCAGTGCGGGTCAGTCAGCTCACTCTGTCCCCCAGAGCGGGTCAGTCAGCTCAGTGTGAACCCCAGAGCAGGTCAGTCAGCTCACTGTGAACCCCACAGCAGGTCAGTCAGCTCACTGTGAACCCCAGAGCAGGTCAGTCAGCTCACTCTGTCCCCCAGAGCGGGTCAGTCAGCTCAGTCTGAACCCCAGAGCAGGTCAGTCAGCTCACTGTGAACCCCAGAGCAGGTCAGTCAGCTCAGTCTGTCCCCCAGAGCGGGTCAGTCAGCTCAGTCTGAACCCCAGAGCAGGTCAGTCAGCTCAGTCTGAACCCCAGAGCGGGTCAGTCAGCTCAGTCTGAACCCCAGAGCGGGTCAGTCAGCTCAGTCTGAACCCCAGAGCGGGTCAGTCAGCTCAGTCTGTACCCCAGAGCGGGTCAGTCAGCTCAGTCTGAACCCCAGAGCGGGTCAGTCAGCTCAGTCTGAACCCCAGAGCGGGTTAGTCAGCTCAGTCTGTCCCCCAGAGCGGGTCAGTCAGTTAGCTTGTGAACCCCAGAGTGGGTCAGTCAGTTAGCTTGTGAACCCCAGAGCGGGTCAGTCAGTTAGCTTATGAACCCTAGAGCGAGTCAGTCAGTTAGCTTATGAACCCCAGAGTGGGTCAGTCTGTTAACTTGTGAACCCCAGAGCAGGTCAGTTAGCTTGTGAACCCCAGAGTGGGTCAGTATTTTATGAAGATATTTCAACTTCACGGTTGGCCATGGGATATACGTAGATATATATAGCAATATCAATATTTGCCCAATATGTCGACGAACATACACATGATGTTATAAATATATAATAAGAGTACACTTCCATATATTTCCAATATATACAATATAGTCAGTTTACAGAAGGGTAGAGCAGTGTTTCCCAAAGTTTCAAACTTTCTGAAATGGGCTATTCTGCCATACATGAGGACTATCTGCATGTCCGTTGCTAGTAGTACCGTTCATGGAACAAGCACATTGTATCATGTGAATGCTTTGAATATCAGTGTGCTCTAGTACGTGCAGATATCTCCCTCCCTGTGACCTTATCTCCTCCCATGGCCTGTTTGGAAACTGGCACTGAGAATACGCTTCTATTTTGAAAATACTGATAGCTCTTTGCCTTCTTCTTCACTGCAAATAGACACAGACACTTTTGTGTAATTTGGTGATGTGTAAACATTGACGGCGACTGGAATGCTAGGTTCATAAGCAATAGCCGTATTTTGCTTATAACACTTCAATCATTAATTTAGCTGATAACCATATCGAGGGCAGCTTGTGTGGATGATAGTCTTTTTATGTCATCATTTGTACGGCTGGCTTTTTCTGGATAACTTCATGTTCGGTGAATGGCAGAAGATTACAGTGGCAGTGCCTCGTTTGGGAGTCAAAGTCACCCCCCCCCCCCCAATCACCGCAGCAGACGTGGATGTTTTACGTGGCTGTCAGCCGCAGCACCGTACGGTCTGTCCTCCAGAGAGACGTGTGTTGGGTTGGCCTTTCGGGGCCTGGCGTGCAAATCCCCCTCACAGGGCAGTAAACCCTCGGGTGTTTTCAGTGCTGTGGAACGGTTAGCGCTGCTGTGGCAGAGCAGGCTATTCAGAGGGACACAATGCACACGCCGGGAGCATGTACAGCCCGTCCCCTGATTGGCTGTCCCCGCTTTAAACAACTGCTGACATAAGACCACGTGGGACCTTGTCAGTCAGTACAAATCTACAGTGCAGTACAATTACTTTTAATTCTACCTGGAACGCTATCGGTCAGTTCCAAACTACGGTGCGGTATACGTACATTTATGAAGAGACTGCTGCATACTTTGATCTTAGCAGGTTTCAGAAAGCATCTTTGAGATAAGCGTTTATACGCCTGCGTCATGGTGGGGCTTCGCAGCATCAGAGAGAAATGCACTTCAGCATTTTTCCTGAAAGCCTTAGTGCCACCCGCTGAAGGAGAATGGTAATCCACCGGAAAATTCCACTCTAGGAACAGCCCAAAAAATTTGGGTAGGGAGTGTTCTGGCCATTCCCAGCATGCACCTCATTAGTGAGGAGCCGAATGGAGGGGTGGGGGGGGGGGGGTTCCAGCCTGTTGAATGAGGTCAAAGTAGACATTCTTTAAGTGGGTCACTGTTTGTTTGCAGTCCTGCCTGCAGTAAGACAGAGGAACCTTTATGTTTCAGACATACAACAGCGGATTTTTATCAATGCATCAGAAATTGGAGAGCAGACATGGGAAAATTTGTATTTACCATGTCATATTTCCAGTAACACATTTTTGTGTCTCATTTTCAACTAAGAAAATCTTAAAGACACAGGTTGTTAAATGAATTGTGCAACTTTTAAAGGGATATCTGAGGTATCATTATGTGCGTTGGTTTTCAACATTTAAAAAATACCAAGTTACTCACGCATGCTAAGCACTGTCTATAAGCCATTACTTAAAACTGCTAAAACTAGGCCTGCCATTAAAAGTAATGATGAAAATGAGACCAAGTTGCAACAAACCATATTGGCTATCTTAGCTCACACAAACAAACACTGTTCCAAAGCAATGCTGCCGAATGTTTCTTAAATTATTTAATGTAACCTGGCTTTGTGTTTTATAATAATAATAATAATAATAATAATAATAATAGTAATGTCATCATTGTCAGTAGTTTGTGTATTTAACAGGAAGTATAGGCGGCAGTGCAGTATAATGGCTAAGGAATTGGTCTTGTAACCTAAAGGTCACAGGTTCGATTCCCTGGTAGGACACTGCCATTATACCCTTGAGCAAGGTTCTTAAAGGAGTACCATGGTGGTTGAACGTGACACTTTCCAGTTGTCTTCAGGCAACAACAAAACAAATGTGCATAATTTTTTTATTCTTCAGTCATTTCAATGTACTTTAAAACGTATTTTTCTAAGCCTAAATTTCCCACGATAAAAATTCACCCGAACCATCTGGGCGTGGTAATGAGAACTGTCAGTTAGCTATGATTGACAGACCGTGCCCCGTTACCATAGCTACCCCCATGATATGCGCTCTCTTTGGGAGACTGAATTTTCACAAGCTAGCTAGCTTAGTAGGGCTAGTATATCAAGTATCGGTAGATAGCTAAGGTAAGGACGTTGACTTATATCCAATGATAATTTTGATATCTAGCTAGCCAAGTTAAGATAAAGCACAACTATAACGCCTCTAAAGCAAACTAGCAGCTAACGTTATCGATAACATTGCATGAAGAACTCTAGCTAGCTAACGTGCTAGCTAGCTAAAGAATATACAGAAATAATCTAAAGCACTCTAATTTAAGTGACCTAACGTTAGTCAAATATTTGCATTGTCTGAACAGCAGACGTGTGTCCTGTCAGATTTCTTACGGCGTGAAATGGAGTGATTACTGTATTAATGACGTAGCAAAATACAACTTTCTACAACCGTTCGAAAATAGGATCTATAATTTAATAACGCTTATGTTTCCAAGAATACATAAGTACATATTATAATACTTTGCTCATTGTGTTTTTCAATGCCTCTTGTGCAAACAAGCAATAAACCGGAGATTGGGGAAAATCACCATGGAATCTTAACCTGCATTGCTCCAGTATATATCCAGCTGTATAACTGGACACAGTGTAAGTCGCTATGGATAAGAGCGGCTGCTAAATACATGTAAACAAGTACAGTTTTAATGCATATGCCTATACTTGAGTATTAATATTTTGTAAATGTTCGTAAAGGCTGAATGAGCAAGGCTGTCTGGGTAAAAAAATAAAAAAATAAATAATGAATCAGTAAATACCAATGTCATCAAATACCAACTGTATAATAAAAATAATCATAATTACAATAAGTAAGACATTGCGAGTAAATATCGGCACGTGATTGTCGTTCATTTTCTATAAAGAGGAAATATTTGCATCCTTCGCAGATCACCAACGAGGTGAACCCGGTGCTGGTCTACTCCAACATGGCGGTACTGGTGCCCATCTTCCTGCTGACGGACTTCCTGCGCTACAAGCCCGTGCTGATCCTGCAGAGCCTGAGCAACGTGTCCATCTGGCTGCTGCTGCTCCTGGGCTCCTCGCTGCTGGAGATGCAGTTCATGGAGTTCTTCTACGGCATCAGCATGGCGGCGCGCGTGGCCTACTCCTCCTACATCTTCTCCCTGGTGCCGCCGGAGCTGTACCAGCGCGTGGCGGGCTACTCGCGCTCGTCCGTGCTCCTGGGCGTCTTCACCAGCTCCGTCACGGGCCAGCTGCTGCTGTCGCTGGGCGGGGTGGGGTACCGGGGCCTGGCCATGACCTCGCTGGGCCTGGTCAGCTTCAGCCTGCTGCTGTCCTTCTGCCTGCCCTGGCCCAGGCGCAGCCTGTTCTTCAACCGCCACCTCCGCCAGGCGGCCGGCAGCAGCGCGGACGAGCTCAGCAGGATGAAGGCGGACGGGCCGGACGCCGGGCCGGAGGCCGGGCCCCCCTCCTCCTCCTCCTCCTCCTCCTGCTCCTCCTGCTGGAGGGAGTCGCCGTTCGTGCTGATGCTGAAGGAGCTGAAGAGCGTGGTGCGCGTGCCCAGCCTCCGCCTCTGGAGCCTGTGGTGGGTCTTCAACTCCACGGGGTACTACCTGGTGCTTTTCTACGTGCACGTGCTGTGGGACAAAGTCTTCCCCGCGTCCGAGAACCAGCGCGCCTACAACGGGGCCGTGGAGGCAGCCTCTACTCTCCTGGGTGAGTACAGCGCCCTCTAGAGCCTCTACAGCCTCTACTCTCCTGGGTGAGTACAGCAGCCTCTACAGCCCCTACAGCCTCTACCCTCCTGGGTGAGTACAGCAGCCTCTACAGCCCCTACAGCCTCTACCCTCCTGGGTGAGTACAGCAGCCTCTACAGCCCCTACAGCCTCTACCCTCCTGGGTGAGTACAGCAGCCTCTACAGCCTCTACCCTCCTGGGTGAGTACAGCAGCCTCTACAGCCCCTACAGCCTCTACCCTCCTGGGTGAGTACAGCAGCCTCTACAGCCCCTACAGCCTCTACCCTCCTGGGTGAGTACAGCAGCCTCTACAGCCCCTACAGCCTCTACTCTCCTAGGTGAGTACAGCAGTGATCTGGGATAGCCCAGGGAGGGAAAGAGGGGGGGGAGAGATGCAGGGAGGGAAGGAGGGGGGAGAGACTCAGAAAAGGGGGGGGAGCGAGAGAGGGGAGAGACTCAGAAAAAGGGGGGGAGCGAGAGAGGGGAGAGACTCAGAAGAAGGGGGGCGGGGAGACACAGGGTCTGCTGATTCCGGCTGTTACTTAGCTGGATATCAGCACACACAGCAGCAGCCCACATTCTTCGGCTGTTTACACTTCAGAAAGCCCAGTTACTGAGCGTTTAAAACATGCCAGTATTTCATCACCATGACTTTATCCATTTATACAGTTCATGTTTGAATCACCCGATTGTCAAACGATCCTCGATTAAAACGGTGAAAAGGTGTTACGAATCCACCATTCACATGCTGAACATGGGTTCCCAGTACATCCCACAGTGGGTCTGGATCTGTAAAATTGGGGTTTAGAACCACACTGAACTGAACTGTAGGTCACACCTATTTTTAAACACAAATGTGCTTATCCTCATTTCTAGTGATTATCCTTTTGTGCCCTTTGAGTGAGGTATTTCCATAAATTACGATAATAGGCGTATGTTTTTTTTTTCTTTTTTTTTACGATGATAGGCGTGCATTTTGAAGTAGGTGTCCTACAGTCAAGTTCACCGTGGTTGTAAATCACGATTTTATGGAGATCCAGACCCGGTGGGGTGTAGTGGGTACCCATTGTCAGCATGTGGATGGTGGATTTCGTACCGTAACACCTTACCATTCCAGCCGTGGATTTTTGCACAATCGGGTGTTTAAATCCCCGGGCCTGGTGCCTTAGGTCTGATCCGGTTGCTTATCCTCAGGTGAAGACAAGCCCTGCCCACCTTAGCACTACAGCGCTAGCTGCTCTTAATATAGCCGCTCTGCTGAATCCATACGCAGGAGTAGCGTACGTAGCGTACGGCTGCTTCAGTCTGTCCCGCTGTAGCGTACGGCTGCTTCAGTCTGTCCCGCTGTAGCGTACGGCTGCTTTAGTCTGTCCCGCTGTAGCGTACGGCTGCTTTAGTCTGTCCCGCTGTAGCGTGCGGCTGCTTTAGTCTGTCCCGCTGTAGCGTACG